>NC_053025.1:297253034-297573934 GCF_003073215.2 Triticum urartu | reverse complement strand
GATGATTTCAATGATGCTCACATAAAAGATAAGAATTGAAACATAAAGAGAGCATCATGAAGAATATGACTAGCACATTTAAGTCTAACCCACTTCCTATGCATAGGGATTTTGTGAGCAAACAACTTATGGGAACAATAATCACCTAGCATAGGAAGGTAAAACAAGCATAACTTCAAAATTTTAAGCACATAGAGAGGAAACTTGATATTATTGCAATTCCTACAAGCATATATTCCTCCCTCATAATAATTTTCAGTAGCATCATGAATGAATTCAACAATATAACCATCACATAAAGCATTCTTTTCATGATCTACAAGCATATAAATTTTATTACTCTCCACATAAGCAAGGTTCTTCTCATGAATAATAGTGGGAGCAAACTCAACAAAATAATTATCACGTGAGGCATATCCAATTGAAAACTAAAATCATGATGACAAGTTTCATGGATATCATTATTCTTTATAGCATACAAGTCATCACAATAATCATCATAGATAGCAACTTTGTTCTCATAATCAAGTGGAACCTCTTCCGAAATAGTGGATTCATCACAAAATAAAGTCATGACCTCTCCAAATCCACTTTCATCAATATAATCATCATAAATAGGAGGCATGCTTTCATCATAATAAATTTGCTCATCAAAACTTGGGGGACAAAAAATATCATCTTCATTAAACATAGCTTCCCCAAGCTTGTGGCTTTGCATATCATTAGCATCATGGATATTCAAGGAATTCATACTAACAACATTGCAAGCATGCTCATCATTCAAATATTTAGTGCCAAACATTCTAATGCATTATTCTTCTAACACTTTGGCACAATTTTCCTTTCCATCATACTCATGAAAGATATTAAAAAGATGAAGCATGTGAGGCAAACTTAATTCCATTTTTAATTTTATTTTATAAATTAAACTAGTGATAAAACAAGAAACTAAAATACTCGATTGCAAGATCTAAAGATATACCTTCAAGCACTCACCTCCCCGACAACGGTGCCAGAAAAGAGCTTGATGTCTACTACACAACCTTCTTCTTGTAGACGTTGTTTGGCCTCCAAGTGCATAGGTTTGTAGGACAGTAGCAAATTTCCCTCAAGTGGATGACCTAAGGTTTATCAATCCGTAGGAGGCGTAGGATGAAGATGGTCTCTCTCAAGCAACCCTGCAACCAAATAACAAAGAGTCTCTTGTGTCCCCAACACACCCAATACAATGGTAAATTGTATAGGTGCACTAGTTCGGCGAAGAGATGGTGATACAAGTGGTATATGGATAGTAGATAATAGTTTTTGTAATCTGAAAATGTAAAAACAGCAAGGTAACTAATGGTAAAAGTGAGCATAAACGGTATTGCAATGATAGGAAACAAGGCCTAGGGTTCATACTTTCACTAGTGCAAGTTCTCTCAACAATAATAACATAATTGGATCACATAACTATCCCTCAACATGCAACAAAGAGTCACTCCAAAGTCACTAATAGCGGAGAACGAACGAAGAGATTATGGTATGGTACGAAACCACCTCAAAGTTATTCTTTCCAATAAATCTGTTGGGCTATTCCTATAAGTGTCACAAACAGCCCTAGAGTTCGTACTAGAATAACACCTTAAGACACAAATCAACCAAAACCCTAATGTCACCTAGATACTCCAATGTCACCTCAAGTATCCGTGGGTATTATTGTACGATATGCATCACACAATCTCAGATTCATCTACTCAACCAACACATAGGACCTCAAAGAGTGCCCCAAAGTTTCTACCAAAGAGTCAAGATAAAAACGTGTGCCAACCCCTATGCATAGGTTCATGGGCGGAACCCGCAAGTTGATCACCAAAACATACATCAAGTGGATCAATAGAATACCCCATTGTCACCACGGGTTTCCCACGCAAGACATACATCAAGTGTTCTCAAATCCTTAAAGACTCAATCCGATAAGATAACTTCAAAGGGAAAACGCAATCCATTACAAGAGAGTAGAGGGGGGAAGAAACATCATAGGATCCAAATATAATAGCAAAGCTCGCGATACATCAAGATCGTATCACCTCAAAAACACGAGAGAGAGAGAGAGAGAGAGATCAAACACATAGCTACTGGTACATACCCTCAGCCCCGAGGGAGAACTACTCCCTCCTCATCATGGAGAGCACCGGGATGATGAAGATGGCCACCGGAGAGGGATTGCCCCCTCCGGCAGGGTGCCGGAATGGGTCTAGATTGGCTTTCGGTGGCTACGGAGGCTTCTGGCCGCGGAACTCCCGATCTATTGTGCTCTCGGGTGTTTTTAGGGTATATGGAGATATATAGGCGGAAGAAGTACGTCAGGGGAGCCACGAGGGGCCGACGAGGGTGGAGGGCGTGCCCTAGGGGGGTGGGCGCGCCCCCTACCTCGTGGCCTCCTCGAAGCTTCCTTGACGTGGACTCCAAGTCTCCCGGGTTGCTTTCCTTCCAAAAATAGGTTCCGTGAAGTTTCAGGTCAACTGGACTCCGTTTGATTTTCCTTTTCTTCGAAACCCTAAAATAGGCAAAAAGACAGCAACTGGCACTGGGCTCTGGGTTAGTAGGTTAGTCCCAAAAATAATATAAAAGTGTATAATAAAGCCCACAAACATCCAAAACAGAAGATAATATAGCATGGAGCAATCAAAAATTATAGATACGTTGGAGACGTATCATTCACCGGGGGAAGTATTGGGCCTTATTGGACTTTAGTGGAAAGGAGAGAAGGGCCACAAGGGGAGGCAGCGCGCCCCCCATGGGCTGGTCCGAATTGGACTAGGAGGGGCGGCGCCCCCCTCTTTCCTTCTCCCTCTCCCTCTCCTTCCTTCTTCTCCTAGTTGGACTAGGAAAGGGGGAAACCTACTCCTACTAGGAGTAGGAACCCCCCCTTTGGGTGCGCCCCTTGAGGCCGGCCCTCCTTCTCCTCCCCTCCTTTATATACGGGGGAGGGGGGCACCCCATAGACACACAAGTTGATCTTTAGCCGTGTGCGGTGCCCCCCTCCACAGTTTTCCACCTCGGTCATATTGTCATAGTGCTTAGGCGAAGCCCTGCATCGGTAACTTCATCTTAGCCGTCAACACGTCGTCGTGCTGACGCAACTTACCCTCGACCTCAACTGGATCAATAGTACGAGGGACGTCACCGAGCTGAACATGTGCAGATCGCGGAGGTGTCGTGCGTTCGGTACTTGATCGGTTGGATTGCAAAGATGTTCGACAACGTCAACCACGTTACTTAACGCTTCTGCTTTCGTTCTACGAGGGAACATAGACACACTCTCCCCTCTCGTTGCTATGCATCTCCTAGATAGATCTTGTGTGATCGTAGGAATTTTTTTGAAAATACTGCGTTACCCAACACCCTCGTCAAGTACTATCCCCCTCCCCTCCCTGCCACCGTCCCCGAGCCCTTCCTCCTCTTCGAGCCTAGCAGCGATGCCAAAGTCCTGATTCTCCTCGCCGGCAGGCGGAGGTCGAGGAAGTTCTTCCTCTGGTGGTTCTTCACACTGTCACCCTCGCTCTCCGGTAGCCTCTGCATATACAGCGTCCGGCTCCTCTGGCAAGGAGGAGATCGTCATCTCCTCGGCGACAAGGAGGACCAGATGCCACAGCAGAGGCCCTGTCTCCTCTCGAAGGCCACTGTGAAGGACGAAGAATTCGTCCACCAGATCAAGATAATGATGAAGCGTTAGCTCTGTCACATGGGCCTGTCGCCACCATCTCCGGTGCGCGTCAAGGAGGAGACGTCATCCCCGCCGCGACACCGCATGTAGTGTGAGCCGGGGTCCCCTCTCCAGTGGGTCAAGGACGAGTCGGCGTCGCCCCAGACCGGGGCGTCCAGATCGGGCACTGCCTCAAGGACGAGTGATATGTCTCCTTCATATCTATAATTTTTTATTGTTTCATGCCAATATTATACAACTTTCACATATTTTTGGCAATTTTTATATGATTTATTGGACTAACCCATTGATCCAGTGCCGAGTGCTAGTTCCTGTTTTTTTGCATGTTTTTTGTCTCGCGGAAAATCCATATCAAACGAAGTCCAAATGCAATAAAATTTTACGGAGAATTATTTTGGAATATATGTGATTTTTGGGAGTTGGAATCACCACAAACGGAGGCCCACACAGCCCACAAGACACCAGGGTGCGCCAGAGGAGCCAGGCTTGCGGTGGTGGGATGTGCTCACATCGTACTCGGTTGGAGCTCTACTTCGGGCGCAAGGAAGCTTATATCCAGAAAAAAATCATGTTAAAATCTCAGCGCAATCGGAGTTACGGATATCCCGGAATATAAGAAACAGTTTTCATCCATGCCATCGATGTCTTCAAAAGTGTAGTCTAGCATGTCAGTTAAATCCTCAACAGTGGCTATTGACGTCTACTATGCAACTTTATTCTTGTAGATTCATGTTGGGCCTGCAAGCGTAGAGCTTTGTAGGACAGTAGCAATTTTCCCTCAAGTGGAGTGGATGACCTAAGGTTTATCAATCCGTGGGAGGCGTAGGATGAAGATGGTCTCTCTCAAACAACCCTGCAATCTCTTGTGTCCCCAACACACCCAATACAATGGCAAATTGTATAGGTGCACTAGTTCGGCAAAGAGATGGTCATAAAAGTGTAATATTGATGGTAGAAATATATTTTTATAATCTGAATAAATAAAAACAGTGATGTCTACTACACAACCTTCTTCTTGCAGACGTTGTTAGGCCTCCAAGTACAGAGGTTTGTAGGACAGTAGGAAATTTCCCTCAAGTGGATGACCAAAGGTTTATCAATCCGTGGGAGGCATAGGATGAAGATGGTCTCTCTCAGACAACCTTGCAACCAAATAACAAAGAGTCTCTTATGTCCCCAACACACCAAATGCAATGGTAAATTGTATAGGTGCACTAGTTCAGCAAAGAGATGGTGATACAAGTGCAATATGGATGGTAGATATAGGTTTTTGTAATATGAAAATATAAAAACAGCAAGGTAACTAATGATAAAAGTGAGCGTAAACGGTATTGCAATGCTAGGAAACAAGGCCTAGGGTTCATACTTTCACTAGTGCAAGCTCTCTCAACAATAATAACATATTTGGATCATATAACTATCCCTCAACATGCAACAAATAGTCACTTCAAAATCACTAATAGCGGAGAACAAACGAAGAGATTATTGTAGCGTAAGAAACCACCTCAAAGTTATTCTTTCTGATCGATCTATTCAAGAGTCCGTAGTAAAATAACACGAAGCTATTCTTTCCGTTCGATCTATCCTAGATATCATACTAAAATAACACCTTAAGACACAAATCAACCAAAACCCTAATGTCACCTAGATACTCCAATGTCACCTCAAGTATCCATGGGTATGATTATACGATATGAATCACACAATCTCAGATTCATCTATTCAACCAACACAAATAACTTCAAAGAGTGCTCTGATACGTCTCCAATGTATCTATAATTTTTGATTGTTCCATTCTATTATATTATCCGTTTTGGATGCTAATGGGCTTTATTTTACACTTTTATATTATTTTTGGGACTAACCTATTAACCCAAGGCCTAGTGCAAATTGCTGTTTTTTTTGCCTATTTCAGTGTTTCGCAAAAAAGGAATATCAAACGGAGTCCAAACAGAAAGAAACCTTCGGGAGCGTGATTTTTGGAATAAACATGATCCAGAGGACTTGGAGCAGATGTCAAGCAACCAACGAGGTGGCCACGAGGCAGGGGGCGCGCCTACCCCCCTGGGCACGCCCTCCCCCTCGTGGGCCCCTCATGGCTCAACCGACCTACTTCTTCCTCCTATATATATTCACATACCCCGAAAACATCCAGGAGAACCACGAAACCCTATTTCCACCACCGCAACCTTCTATACCCAAGAGATCCCATCTTGGGGCCGTTTCCGGAGCTCCACCGGAGGGGGAATTGATCACGGAGGGCCTCTACATCAACTCCATGGCCCCTTCGATGATGTGTGAGTAGTTTACCTCAGACCTTCGGGTCCATAGTTACTATCTAGATGTCTTCTTCTGTCTCTTTGGATCTCAATACAATGTTCTCCTCGATTCTCTTGGCTATCTATTCGATGTAACTCTTTTTGCGGTGTGTTTGTCGAGATCCGATGAATTGTGGGTTTATGATCAAGATTATCTATGAACAATATTTGAATCTTGTCTGAATTCTTTTATGTATGATTGGTTATCTTTGCAAGTCTCTTTGAATTATCAGTTTGGTTTGGCCTACTAGATTGATCTTTCTTGCAATGGGAGAAGTGCTTAGCTTTGGGTTCAATCTTGCGGTGCTCGATCCCAGTGACAGAAAGGGAAACGACACGTATTGTATTGTTGCCATCGAGGATAAAAAGATGGGGTTTATATCATATTGCATGAGTTTATCCCTCTACATCATGTCATCTTGCTTAAAGTGTTACTCTGTTCTTATGAACTTAATACTCTAGATGCATGCTGGATAGCGGTCGATGTGTGGAGTAATAGTAGTAGATGCAGACAGGAGTCGGTCTACTTGTCACGGACGTGATGCCTATATACATGATCATACCTAGATATTCTCATAATTATTCGCTTTTCTATCAATTGCTCGACAGTAATTTGTTCACCCACCGTAATACTTATGCTATCTTGAGATAAGCCACTAGTGAAACCTATGGCCCCCGGGTCTATTCTCCATCATATAAGTTTCCAATCTATTTTATTTTGCAATCTTTACTTTCAATCTATATCATAAAAATACCAAAAATATTTATCTTATTATCATTATCTCTATCAGATCTCACTCTTGCAAGTGGCCGTGAAGGGATTGACAACCGCTTTATCGCGTTGGTTGCGAGGTTCTTATTTGTTTGTGTAGGTACGAGGTGACTCGCGCGTGGTCTCCTACTGGATTGATACCTTGGTTCTCAAAATCTGAGGGAAATACTTACGCTGCTTTGCTGCATCACCCTTTCCTCTTCAAGGGAAAACCAAGGCATGCTCAAGAGGTAGCATGCCCCAAAGTTTCTACCAGAGAGTCAAGACGAAAACGTGTGCCAGCCCCTATGCATAAGTTCACGAGGTCACAGAACTCGCAAGTTGATCACCAAGACATACATCAAGTGGATCACGTGAATATCCCATTGTCACCACAGACAAGCACATGCAAGACATACATCGAGTGTTCTCAAATCCTTAAAGACTCAATCCGATAAGATAACTTCAAAGGGAAAACTCAATCCATTACAAGAGAGTAGAGGGGGAGAAACATCATAAGATCCAACTATAATAGCAAAGCTTGCGATACATCAAGATCGTGCCGAATCAAGAACACGAGAGAGAGAGAGAGATCAAACACATAGCTACTTGTACATACCCTCAGCCTCGCGGTGAACTACTCCCTCCTCGTCATGGAGAGTGTCGGGATGATGAAGATGGCCATCGGAGAGGGATTCCCCCCTCCGGCAGGGTGCCGGAATGGTTCTAGATTGGTTTTCGGTGGCTACGGAGGCTTGTGGCAGCGGAACTCCCAATCTAGGTTATTTTCTGGAGGTTTTAGTATTTATAGGAATTTTTGGCGCCGGGAACAAGTCAGGGAGGTGCCCGAGTCGTCCACGAGATAGGGCGGCGCGCCCAGGGGGTGGCCGCGCCCGCCACCCTCGTGGATGGCCCAGGAATCTTCTGGCCCAACTCTTTTACTCCGGGGTCTTCTTTTGGTCCGTAAAAATCATCAAAATTGGCATGTCCATTGGACTCCGTTTGGTATTCCATTTCTGTAAAACTCAAAAACAAGGAAAAAAACAGAAACTGGCACTGGGGTCTAGGTTAATAGGTTAGTCCCAAAAATCATATAAAATAGCATATAAATGCATATAAAACATGCTAGATGGATAATATAATAGCATGGAACAATAAAAAATTATAGATACGTTGGAGACGTATCAAGCATCCCCAAGCTTAATTCCTGCTCGTCCTCGAGTAGGTAAATGATAAAGCAGAATTTTTGATGTGGAATGCTACCTAACATAATTTTCAATGTAATTATCTTTATTGTGGCATGAATGTTCAGATCAAAAAGATTCAAGATAAAAGTTTAATATTGACATAAAAATAGTAATACTTCAAGTATGCTAACAAGGCAATTATGTCTTATCAAAATAACATAGCCAAAGAAAGCTTATCCCTACAAAATCATATAGTTTGGACATGCTTCATTTTCATCACACAGAATGCTCCCATCATGCATAATCCCGATGACAAGCCGAGCAATTGGTTCATACTTTTTAACACGCTTCAGCCTTTTCAGCCCTTACGCAATACATGAGCGCAAGCCATGGATATAGCACTATAGGTGGAATAGCATATGATGATGGGGGTTATGTGAGAAGACAAAAAAAAAGTCTCACATTGACGCGGCTAATCAACGGGCTATGGAGATGCCAATCAATTGATGTCAATGCGAGGAGTAGGGATTGCCATGCAACGGATGCACTAGAGCTATAAGTGTATGAAAGCTCATCAAAAGAAACTAAGTGGGTGTGCATCCAACTTGGTTTCTCACGAAGACCTAGGGCATTTTGAGGAAGCCCATCATTGGAATATACAAGCCAAGTGCTATAATGAAAAAATCCCACTAGTATATGCAGGTGACAAGATAAGAAACTCTCTATCATGAAGACCATGGTGCTATTTTTAAGCACAAGTGTGGAAAAGGGATAGTAACATCGTCCCTTCTCTCTTTTTCTCTTTTTTTTGTTTGGGCTTTTTTGGCCTCCCTTTTTTATTTGGGCTTCTTTGTCCTCTTTTTTTATTTCACTTTCCTCACATGGGACAATGCTCTAGTAATGATGATCATCACACTTTTATTTACTCATAACTCAATGTTACAACTTGATACTAGAACAAAAATATGACTCTATGTGAATGCCTCCGACGGTGTACCGGGATATGCGATGAATCAAGAGCGACATGTATGAAAGAATTATGAAAGTAGCTTTGCCACAAATACGATGTCAACTACATGATCATGCAAAACAATATGACAATGATGGAGCATGTCATAATAAATGGAATTGTGGAAAGTTGCATGGCAATATATCTCGGAATGGCTATGGAAATTCCATAATAGGTAGGTATGGTGGCTGTTTTGAGGAAGATATAAGGAGTCTTATGTGTGATAGAGTGTATCGTATCACGGGGGTTGGATGCACCGGCGAAGTTTGCACCAACTCTCGAGGTCAGAAAGGGCAATGCACGGTACCGTAGAGGCTAGCAAATTGCGGAAAGGTAAGAGTGTGTATGATCCATGGACTCACATTAGTCATAAAGAGCGCATATACTTATTGCAAAAGTTTATTAGCCCTCGAAGAAAAGTACTACTACGCATGCCCCTAGAGGGATAGATTGGTACGAAAAGACCATCGCTCGTCCCCGTCCGCCACTCATGAGGAAAGCACTCAAAGAACACCCCATGCTTCAAATTTATCACACAACGTTTACCACATGTGCATGCTACGGGACTTGCCAACTTTAACACAAGTATTTCTCAATTTCAGAATTTCCCAACTAGCATGACTCTAACATTGCCACCATTATATCTCAAAACATCTATCAAGAATCATTGTATTCAATGCTTTCTATATGAAAGTTTTTATCATACCCATCTTGAATGCGTATCATATTAGGACTAATTTTATAGCCAAAGCAAATTACCATGCTGTTCTAAAAGACTCTCAAAATAATATAAGTGAAGCATGAGAGATCAATAATTTCTACAAAATAAAACCACCACCGTGCTCAAAAAAGATATAAGTAAAGCATTAGAGCAAACGACAAACTACTCCAAAAGATATAAGTGAAGATCAATTAGTAGTTGAATAATTATGTAACTATGTGAAGACTCTCTAACATTTAATAATTTCAGATCTTGGGATATTATTCAAACAGCAAGCAAAACAAAATAAAATAAAATGACGCTCCAAGCAAAACACATATTATGTGGCGAATAAAAATATAGCTCCAAGTAAAGTTACAGATGAACGAAGACGAAAGAGGGGGTGCCATCCGGGGCATCCCCAAGCTTAGGCTCTTGGTTGTCCTTGAATGTTACCTTGGGGTTCCTTGGGCATCCCCAAGCTTAGGCTCTTGCCACTCCTTATTCCATAGTCCATCGAATCTTTACCCAAAACTTGAAAACTTCACAACACAAAACTCAACAGAAAATCTCATAAGCTCCGTTAGTATAAGAAAATAAATCACCACTTTTGGTACTGTTGTGAACTCATTCTAAATTCATATTGGTGTAACATATACTGTATTCAAACTTCTCTATGGTTCATACCCTCTGATACTACTCATAGATTCATCAAAATAAGCAAACGACACATAGAAAACAGAATCTGTCAAAAACAGAACAGTCTGTAGTAATCTGTAGGTTTCGAATACTTCTGTAACTCCAAAATCCTGATAAATTAGGAAGTCCTAGGAAATTTGTTTATTAATCTAATGCAAGTGGAATTGGTATTTTATCGCTCTCTGGTAAAAAACAAAAATTATTCTCGTGAGCGCATACTTTTTGTTTTTTACAGCAAGATCAAATAACAATCACCCAAGAAGATCCTAAAGGCTTTACTTGGCACAAACACTAATTAAAACAGAAAAAACACAATCATAACAGAGTATAGATGATTTATTTATTACTAAATAGGAACAAAAAGCAAGGAACAAAAATCAAGGAACAAAAATAAAATTGGGTTGCCTCCCAACAAGCGCTATCGTTTAACGCCCCTAGCTAGGCATGATGATTTCAAAGATGCTCACATAAAAGATAAGAATTGAAACATAAAAAGAGCATCATGAAGAATATAACTAGCACATTTAAGCCTAATCCACTTCCTATGCATAGGGATTTTGTGAGCAAACAACTTGTGGGAACAAGAATCAACTTGCATAACAAGGTAAAACAAGGATAACTTCAAGATTTTCAACACATAGAGAGGAAAATTGATATTATTGCAACTCCTACAAGCATATATTCCTCCCTCATAATAATTTTCAGTAGAATCATGAATGAATTCAACAATATAACTATCACATAAAGCATTATTTTCATGATCTACAAGCATAGAAAATTTACTATTCTTCACATAAGCAAAATTCTTCTCATTCGGAATAGTGGGAGTATCATAAGAAACCCGAATACTATAAATGGTTTCCACATTAAAAGAGTAATGTTCAGAAAAAGGATAATCATAATCATGACAAGTTTTATAAATATAATCATCACTACTTTTTATAGCATAAGTGTCATCACAATAATCATCATAAGTAGCAACTTTATTTTCATCATAATCAATTGAAACCTCTTCCAAAATACCGGAATCATTACTAAATAAAGTCATTACCTCTCCAAATCCACTTTCATAATTGTCACAATAAGATTCAACACCCTCCAAAATAATGGGATCATTACTTCCTAAAGTTGACACTCTTCCAAACCCACTTTCATCAATATAACCATCATAAATAGGAGGCATGCTATCATCATAATAAATTTGCATATCAAAACTTGGGAGGTTAAATATATCATATTCATGAAACATAGCATCCCCAAGCTTTGGACAAACATTAATTGCAGCAAATAAATTCTCAAACATGTCATTCTCATCAAACATAGCATCCCCAAACTTGGGCCTTTTCATATCATAAGCATAATCACTCTCATCATTAATAATATGGATAGCACCAATAGTATAGCAATTATCATCATCACAATAAGTAATAGGAGCAACATCATTTGGGAGGGATACCTTTTTACCTTTGCTTCTACGTCTTTTCTTTTTCCTTCACATCATGTGTGGGTTTAACCCTATTTTTGGAGCTCCTTATTAATGAGATTGGTTGGATAGAAGGCTCCTCCTCGTTACCCGATTCATCATAAGAAAAAATAGGAGGATATTGGGAAATCTCTTCCCTTTCATTAGTATTCTTTTCATCTTCTAATTGTTTTCTTGACTTTATGTAATTGGCAATATAAGGATTTTCAATGCAATTCACCGCACAATACATATAAATTTCCTCTAGATCAAAATCAAGAACTTTATCAAGGGCAAATTCTGGAATATCCTTAGTTATACATTTCATTTCTTCATAACCCAGAAGCAAACTAAGTTCATTATGATGCGCAAGGGAAATAAATTCATCACAATTTTTGGACACGATTCGATCATGAAACAATTTTCATTGGATATTTAAATGATCACATTCATTGCAAAGTTCACAAGGATGGCTAAGAAAATTTAATTTTTCAGCACAAACATCTAGCCTTTCTTGCAACCATTTAGTTTCTAAATACTTATGCCTCTTGCAAAATCTATCTTCCCTATTTGGTGTGTACTTGCGAACCCTATGCACTCCACAAAAATTGACATGCTTATAAGAGACATTTTCATCATGACTAGTGCAATCATCGTTAGTACTATGGATATTCAAAGACTTTGTACTAACAATATTGCAATCATGCTCATCATTCAAAGATTTAGTGCCAAACATTTTAATGCATTCTTCTTCTAGCATCTTGGCACAATTATCAAAATCCTTATTTTCATGAAACATATTAAAAAGATGAAGCATATGAGGTACCCTCAATTCCATTTTTTTGTAATTTTCTTTTATAGACAAAACTAGTGATAAAACAAGAAACAAAAAGATTAGATTGCAAGATCTAAAGATATACCTTCAAGCACTCACCTCCCCGGCAACGGCGCCAGAAAAGAGCTTGATGTCTACTACACAACCTTCTTCTTCTAGACATTGTTGGGCCTCCAAGTGCGGAGGTTTGTAGGACAATAGCAAATTTTCCTCAAGTGGATGACCTAAGGTTTATCAATCCGTGGGAGGCGTATGATAAAGATGGTCTCTCTCAAACAACCCTGCGATCAAAAAGCAAAGAGTCTCTTGTGTCCCCAACACACCCAATACAATGGTAAATTGTATAGGTGCACTAGTTCGTCGAAGAGATGGTGATACAAGTGCAATATGGATGGTAGATATAGGTTTTTGTAATCTGAAAATATAAAAACAGCAAGGTAACTAATGATAAAAGTGAGCGTAAACGGTATTGCAATGCTAGGAAACAAGGCTTAGGGTTCATACTTTCACTAGTGCAAGTTCTCTCAACAATAATAACATAATTGGATCATATAACTATCCCTCGTCATGCAACAAAGAGTCACTCCAAAGTCACTAATAGCAGAGAACAAACGAAGAGATTATTATAGGGTAAGAAACCACCTCAAAGTTATTCTTTTTGATCGATCTATTCAAGAGTCCGTAGTAAAATAACACGAAGCTATTCTTTTCGTTCGATCTATTCTAGAGTTCGTATTAGAATAACACCTTAAGACACAAATCAACCAAAACCCTAATGCCACCTAGATACTCCAATGTCACCTCAAGTATCCGTGGGTATGATTATATGATATGCATCACATAATCTCAGATTCATCTATTCAACCAACACAAAGAACTTCAAAGAGTGCCCCAAAGTTTCTACCGGAGAGTCAAGACGAAAACATGTGCCAACCCCTATGCATAAGTGAAAGGGCATTTCCCTACTTTATGTTTTGGATGATGATGACAACCCTTTGTGGTCTAATCGTGTGCTATATGTCCAGGTTCTCGATGCTTAGGCTTACATCGGATTGCTATTGCCTCTCGAAGGAAAAGATCGAAGACGTGTCCTCTACGCTTTTATTTTCTTTGGTCGTAGAGTACCCGTACTATCAAGAGGGAATCCTCATTAGGAAGCTCTGGGGGAATCAGTTCACGTACACTTTTCTCACCCTCTCTTTGCCTTCCTCAGGTGTGTGTGGAGAGAGAGAGTTTTCCTTGCCTCTTCCCCTTTTTCTGCTCACTGTTTCTGCCCATCGGTTGTACCGCTCTCTGGAGCGGTTGTACCGCTGGGTCTTGTCGCTCACCAGCTTTGCTCGAGCGGTTGTACCATTGCCTCCGGGCGGTGGTACCGCCACCATGCTCTGCAACAGCTGGGGCGGTGGTTCCGTCCATGCACCGCTCAAGCACCGCTCTCGCTTCTGGTTTGATGCGGTTCTTGGGCGGTAGTGGCCCGGTTGGTCCGGTCGTTCCACGATGACCGGTACCACCGGTGGTCCGAGCGGTTCTTCCGCTCAGTACTTAGCCGCCCAAGAGCTCAAGGCCATGCGGTTGTTCCGGCCAGGCACCGCCCAAGTACCGGTCAAGCTTCTGTTTTGATGCGGTGGTTGTGCGGTAGCCAGGCGGTTAGTCCGGTTATTTTTCTTAGCCGGTACTACCGCCCGCCTGTCCGGTTGTACCGCTTGGTAGGGTTCTGCAGCTACACCGTGAGTCCCGGTTGTACCGGGACGAGGACCGGTTGTACCGCTGCAGTGCAAAAAACGCAGTAACTGTTGGAAATGAGGGGCGACTATTTAAGCGGGCTTCTCCCACCTACCACTCCCACCTTTGACCTCTCTCACTCCACCATTAATGCCCTTCAAGCTCTCTTGCCCGATCTCTCTCTCTAGCCACTCAAACTTGTTGATTTGCTAGGGATTGAAGGAGACCTAGATCTACACTTCCACCAAAGGATATTTGCTTCCCCCATACTTTCTTGTGTGGATTTTGTTACTCTTGGGTGTTTGAGCACCCTAGACGGTTGAGGTCACCTCGGAGCCACATTCCATTGTGGTGAAGCTCCGTGGTTTTTATTGGGAGCCTCCAATTAAGTTGTGGAGAGAGCCCCAACCTTGTTTGTAAAGGTTCGGTAGCCACCTTCAAGGGCACCAATAGTGGAATCACGACATCTCGCATTGTGTGAGGGCGTGAGGAGAAAACGGTAGCCCTAGTGGCTTCTTGGGGAGCATTGTGCCTCCACACCGCTCCAACAGAGACGTACTTCCTCTCAAAGGGAAGGAACTTAAGCAACACATCCTCGTCTCCACCGTCTCCACTCTTGGTTATCTCGTGCCTTTATTTGAGAAAGCTTACTTGTTTCATATCTCTTGCTTGCTTGTGTACCTATCCTCGTTGCATCATATAGGTTTCTCACCGAGTTGCATATCTAGACAACCTACTTTGATGCAAAGTTTAAATCGTTAAAGAAAAGCTAAAAATTGTTAGTTGCCTATTCACCCCCCCCCCCTCTAGTCAACCATATGGATCCTTTCAATTGGTATCAAAGCCTCGTCTCTTTATTAAGGACTTTACCGTCCAAAGAGTATGGTTGATACCGTAGACGGTGTGGAGGAACACTCCGGTGTGAATCCGATCTCGTCTACAGGAGATGGGGGAAATTCGGTCTCTAGTGAGGAGTTCAATGTGGCCTTGGAGACATTGAAAACCTCCATGACGACCGAAGTCGAAAGCATGTTCACTAAATTTCTTGAGGGGCTTAAACTATCCACCGCACCGTTGAAAGTGGGTGATCCCGCCAACAAGGTGGCGGATGCTATCCCCGACAAGGGGGAAGCTAGTAGTGAAAAGGCTCCTTCTTCTAGTGGCAAGAATGGCACCGGCATCTTTTCCCATGTGGAACCACCACTTGTTTATGGTGGACCGGTTCCTTTGACTCATTTGAATCATGCCGGTCCTCCCCCTAAGATTGTGAAAAATGAGGATTTTGATTCTTGGGTTTACCGCTTTAAACGTCATTTAAATCATGTGAACACTAACCTTTGGAGAATCATTGAAGAAGCTTTCTATCCACATGATCCAAGTAACTTCACTCCTCGAGAAGCCGCGGACAATCAATTCAATGAGAATGCTCTCTTCATCATTCAAGATGCAATTCCACCCGAAGACCTACCTCATCTTCGTCCTTTCGCCTTGGCCAAAGATGCATGGCATTGTGTCGTGTCTCTCTACCGGGGAAGCGCAAGCATTCAATGCTCCAACTATGAAGTGGTACAAGATGAGGCCGATGAGTTTGCAATGAAGGAAGATGAAGAACCTCGGGAGCTCTATCGGAGAGTAACCAAACTCGCGGTCTCACTACGAGATCACGGGAGCAAGGACACGGATGACAATTGGATCAAGCGCAAATTCCTCAAGGCAATGATGCCCTATCACAAGGCCATGTCCTCCGTCATTCTTCAAAGACCGGACTTCCACACTTTGACCTCAAGCGAAGTGTTGGATGAGTTTATGGCCATGAACATTTTGGACAAGACCGCCGACAATGCGGTGCTCCGTTCTCAACGGGCAAAGAAGCCTAACCTTGCATTGAAGGCCAAGCTCATCGTGGAAGACGAAGAAGAGGAAGAAGAGGAGAGCAACCCCGAAGATACGAAGTATGCATATCATGAACACATGGCACTTGCTTCAAGGCAATTTTGGAGCAAGAAAAACTCGAGGCCAAACTTTAGCAAAAACAACTCGAGTGGTACAAGGGGCAAGCAACGTGTAAGGACTTGCTACAATTGCGGCAACGTGAGTCATTTCGTTGCGGAATTCTGGTATGAGAAGAGGGAAGACAATGGTGGCAAGCTCATCCGAAAGGACAAGGCCAAGTCGTTCCCCAACAAGAACAACTTCTCCAAGAAGACTCCTCCCAAGGCTTTGGTTGTGCAAGAAGAGTACAATCAGGATGATGACGATGATGAAGATGATGAGTCGGTTGCCATGGCCTCCGTTGCCATTGCAACAACGTCACGGATGTCTCTCTTCGACTCACCCAACGAGAGCATCACCGCCAAGTGCCTCATGGCTAAAGCCACCAACAAGGTAACCTCCAACATCAAAACTACCATCATTAATCATCCTTCCCCGACGGATTGCATTAATGAACTTGAGGGAGCTAATGTGGAGGCTAACGAGTTTGAGGCCTTTATGGGCAAACTCAAGGGAAAATCCAAGAAGCACTTTGTTGCTCTCTTGGAACAACTTGGTGAAGCCAATGACATGATCGAGGCTCACGAGGACACCATCTCTAAGATGGAAGGGCATAGTCGTGACTATGCCGATGAGATCTTGGATCTTTCCAATGCTCTTGAGGAAGAGCGTGGTCTTCGTTTGGCTCTTGAGGAGTCACACAACGTTGATCATGCTAAGTTAAAGAAAGATTATGATCATGACCTCATTGTTTCTCGTGTGCTAAATTCTGAGAAGGCCAAACTCGGGGTTGATCTTGCTAGACTCAAAGAGGAGTTTGATATACTTGACAAGGCCCACAAGGCCTTGAAGGGTATTCACGCTAGTCTCAAGGAGTCTCATGATCAACTCCAAGTGAAGCTAACTAAGGAGAAAGCAACTTTTCCTCATATGGTTTTAATTGATAATGCAAATGCTACTAACCCGTGTTGTGAGCATATACATCTTGTTGAGGAAAATGCTAAGTTGAAGGAGCAACTTGAGAGAGGTCTTGCGACTTGCATATAAGGCAAGAAGAACCTCAACGATCTCTTGATCAACCAAAAGGGAGTTGTGGCCAAGGAAGGGGTTGGGTACGTGCCCGACTCCAAGAACAAGAAGAAGAATGACAAGACCAAACGACCTCCTCCTCTCATGCAAACCTTTGTGAGGGAGGGAGAGAGTGCCCCCGAGGAGAAGAAGAAGAACAATGTCAAGAAGGGCAATGTCACCCCTCCCAACAAAGCTGGCGATTTTAATCCTTCTTATGTGTTATGCCGTGCTAGTGATGGGCATGTTTATGCCAAATTTGTTGGTTCTCTTCATGAATACATTGAATGGTCTATTTGGGTTCCTAAGACCCTTGTTACTAACATCAAAGGACCCATTACAAAATGGGTACCTAAAACCAAGCATTGATCTCTTGTAGGTGTTTGCTTCCAGTGGTGGATCATGGTTGCTTGATAGCGGAGCTACAAATCATATGACCGGAAGCAAGGACTTGGTGGTGGACGTGCACAAGGTTCCATCTATGCCCACCAATCTCGAGTGGGGTGACGCCTCATATTCTAAGGTATTGGGACTTGGCAAGGTGGTCATCTCTCATGATCTCACGATCGAGAAGGTCATGCTTGTTGAGTCCCTTGCATACAATTTACTTTCCGTTTGTCAACTTGCAATCATGGGCTTTGCCACTTTCTTTGATATCGATACCGTGGCCCTCTTGTGGAGCAAGACTATTAAAGTAGCCTTTTTTGGGCATGTTGAGAACGGTCTATATGTGATTAACTTTTCGGAGTGACCCACTAAGACCGCGACATGCCTAATGGCTAAAGTTGATGTGGGATGGCTTTGGCATCGCCGTTTAGCCCATGTCAATATGAGATCTTTGCAAAGTCTCCTCAAGGGGGACCATGTCCGTGGACTAACGAATGTTAGTTTTGCTAAAGATCGTGCTTGCAGTGCCTGTATCGAAGGAAAGCTACATGAGAAGGCTCACCCTCCCACGACTATCATTTATTCAAAGAGGCCTTTGGAGCTCCTTCACATGGATCTCTTTGGGCCTCCATTTCGATAGTCTTGGAGGTAGGAAGTATTGCTTGGTGATTGTGGATGACTACTCAAGGTACACGTGGGTGTATTTCTTCAAGAGGAAGAGCGAGACCCAACAAACCATCATTGACTTTGCAAATGAAGCACAACGTCAACACAATGCAAAGATCTTGACAATAAGAAGTGACAACGGCACCGAGTTCAAGAACTACACCTTGGATGAATTTCTTAGTGATGAGGGAATCAAGCATCAATATTCCGCACCATACACCCCTCAACAAAACGGTGTTGCGGAGAGGAAGAACCGGACGTTGATGGATGCGGCAAGGACCATGATGGCGGAGTTCAAGTCTCCGTACAACTTTTGGGCCGAAGCCATCAACACCGCGTGTCATGCATCCAATCGGCTCTACCTCCGCAAGGGCTTGAACAAGACTCCATATGAGATACTCACCGGTAACAAGCCCAACCTCAAGTACTTCCGGGTATTCGGGTGTAAGTGTTTCATTCTCAAGAAAGGTGTTCGGTTGTCTAAATTTGAGGCTAGAGCTTATGAGGGCATATTTGTTGGTTATGCTACAAACTCTCATGCTTACCGTGTCCTCAATAAATCCACGGGACTTATTGAGGAGACGTGTAACGTGGAGTTTGATGAGAATAACGGCTCCCAAGTGGAGCAAAGTGGCACTTGTGATGTAGGTGATGAAATTCCTCCTCAAGCCATAAGAAGAATGGGTGTTGGTTTTATCCTACCCATTGAGGAACCCCTTGTGGCCGAAGGAGAAGGACAATGCTCCACTCAAGTGGAGCCATCACCAACCCAAGGCCCACACGCTTCCGAAGAACAAAGTGAAGGCCCTCAACCTCATGAACAAGACCAAGGGCAAGATCATACTCAAGACGGTGTTGACACACCAAGTGATGCCCAAGGTCAAGTTCTCTCCCCCGAGCAAGTTCAAGATCAAGAACAAGTTCATGACGGCGCTCAAGATGATCAAGTAACCGCTCCTCAACTCACCACCGAGGAGGAATTAGAGCGTCGTGCCGCCAAGGTTGCTTCCAAGCTCTCCACCAAGGATCATCTCATGACGAATGTGCTTGGAAGCTTAAGAAAGGGGGTAAGCACTCGTAGACAATTAGCAAATTATTGTGAGCATCACGCGTTTGTCTCTTGTGTGGAACCCCACAAGGTCTATGAGGCGCTAGAAGATCCGGATTGGCTCAATGCCATGCACGAAGAACTCAACAACTTCGAGCGCAACAAAGTGTGGAGATTGGTGCCAAGGCCAACGGGGAACCACAATGTCATTGGAACCAAGTGGATATTCAAGAACAAGCAAGATGCCCATGGGATTATCATTCGCAACAAGGCTCGTTTGGTAGCACAAGGCTACTCCCAAGTCGAGGGTATCGACTACGGTGAAACCTTTGCTCCCGTTGCTCGTCTTGAATCCATTCGCATGTTAATTGCATATGCTTCTCATCATAATTTTAAAGTTACAACAAATGGATGTGAAGAGTGCTTTTCTTAATGGTCCCATTAATGAATTGGTTTACGTCAAGCAACCCCCCGGGTTCGAGGATCCCTACTTTCCCGATCATGTGTATCAACTCGATAAGGCGCTCTATGGCCTTAAACAAGCCCCACGTGCGTGGTATGACCACCTTACCGAGTTGTTACAAGACCGTGGTTTTGAAGTTGGGCTAATCGACCCCACTCTTTTTACTAAGAAGGTCAAAGGGGAGTTGTTTGTGTGCCAATTATATGTTGATGATATTATCTTTGGTTCTCCTAACAAAGCTTTCAATGAGGAATTTGCCGCTCTCATGACCTCAAAGTTCGAGATGTCCTCCATGGGAGAGTTGAAGTTCTTTCTAGGGTTCGAAGTGAAGCAAAGAAGAGAAGGAACCTTCATCAATCAATCCAAATACACTCAAGACATGCTCAAGAGATTCAAGCTAAGTGACGTCAAGCCGGCTTCCACTCCAATGCCCACCAAGTGCCAACTTGACTTAGATCCCAATGGTAAAGTGGTGGATCAAAAGGTATATCGTTCCATGATTGGATCCTTGCTTTACCTTTGTGCATCTAGACCGGACATCATGTTGAGTGTGGGAATTTGTGCACGGTTTCAAGCCGCACCTAAGGAAAGTCACTATGTGGCGGTCAAACGAATCTTTCGATATTTGGCTCATACCCCAAACTTTGGCCTATGGTACCCAAGAGGATCAAACTTCAAGCTTGTAGGGTACTCGGATTCCGATTGGGCGGGAGACAAAGTGGATAGGAAGTCCACTTCCGGAGGGTGCCAATTCCTTGGTTGCTCTTTGGTAAGTTGGTCTTCCAAAAAGCAAAGTTGTGTGTCTCTCTCGTCCACTGAGGCGGAGTATGTTGCCGCCGGTAGTTGTTGTGCTCAACTCCTATGGATGAGGCAAACTTTAAAGGATTACGGTGTCACTTGTGACAAAGTGCCTCTTTGGTGTGACAATGAAAGTGCCATCAAGATCTCTCTCAATCCGGTGCAACATTTCAAGACGAAGCATATTGAGATCCGGTATCACTTCATCCGGGATCACATTAGACGAGGAGAGATCGAGCTCAACTATGTCAACACTCATGACAACCTTGCAGATATTTTCACGAAGCCCTTGGATGAAGCAAGATTTCGCGAGTTAAGGCATGAGCTAAATATCATTGATTCGAGCAATGTGGCTTGAACCCTTGCACACCCTACCACGCTCAATTTGTTGTCTAGTTTAGGTGTAGGCATGGACATAGGGGGAGTGTTGTTCTCTCAATGAACTCTCCCTCCCCCCATTATGCATAAATTGATTGTGTCTTTCACATTAGCCATATTTGATGGTACTTGTGCTTCAAAGACGAGTTTTGGTCATGGACCCAAGGATAATTCTTCGCGGTGCCATACCAATTGACTCAAACATAGGTGGCCTCGGCCACCGTCCTCTCTTCGGGAGTGGAGTTAGCCTTGTTGTTCTCGTGTTGTTTTCTCTCTTTCTCTCTTTGCTCTTTGTGTTAGGTTCTCCTAGGGTGTTGTTTCTCTCCTGTTTTGTGCCCCTTCTTCCTCCCTTCGGATTGCACTCATTTGATCTTGGCTTGGGCTTAGGTGGTCGGGCGGTACAACCGGTACCACGAGCGGTTCTACCGCTGGTACCGGGTTGTGCCGTCCCAAGGGTCTCCGTTCGGTGCTTGGGCGGTTCCACCGCACAAACCCATGGTAACCCACGTCCGGTACTACCGGTTGATGCCGTGCGGTACTACCGCTGCCTCCCAGGCACCGGAAGTACCGCCTCCATCCACCGGTCTGTACCAGACGAGCGGTACAACCGCTCCCCTAAGCGGTTCTACCGGGGCGTGTGTACGGGCCTATATATACTCGACGGGGCTGAAGGGTTGTCTTTTTCCCTTCGTCCTCGTTCCTCTTTTTTTTTGCCCTAGCCGCCGGCCATCTCTACCCCTGCCCCGGAGTGCGTCTCGCGCTTCGGATCCTTGGCTCTCCGTGGATTCTCTCCGTGGAGGCCTCCCGATCTCTTCCCATGGATGGTGGTAATGCCTCGTGTTCTTTGCCTCTAGATTTTTTTAGGGTTCTTCCTTGTCTAGGGCTTTACTTATCTTTCCGCGTTTAGTGTTCGATCTATGGCTTAGAAGAGTTCTTTGTTAGCCTCCTGTCTTGTTTGCAGCACTTAGAATTCGGAATATTACTTGTGTGATTCGTATGCCTCGGTTAGATCTATCTTCCCTGGTAGTGCCACTGTCAGCGGTTCTACCGCCCCTACGGGCGGTACAACCGCTGGAGCGGTACTACCGGCGGAAGATCCGGTACAACCGGAGTATATCAACCACTAAGCACTGTTCTATCTTCTCTGTTGTTGCAACTTGTTCCTTTTCTGCTAGTGGGTGCAATCCTCTCATCCTTGTTGGGTTTTTGTGTGTTCTTTTCGTGTGTGTGTTCAGGTGGCTCTAGTTCTCGCTCTGCTCCTCGCAAGACCAAGAAGAGGGCACGAAGGACCTTGCGCCCGGTTGTGTCTGATGATGAAGAAGTTGTGATTCCCACCAAGCCCACTCGCCGTGAAAAGTCTGCAGCTGCTAAGCAACGTGTGGTTATGCCGTTGCATCGTTGGAAAGCCAAGGATTGGGAAGCCTTCCGCTCAAAGAATCCGTATGAGGTTCCCATTGCTCCCCGTTGGACCACTGTTCAGTTCCGGAATGAGATGCAAGTGCGGATTGTTCATGAACTCTTTGAGCACAACAAGAATAGATATGCCAAGCAGTGGACAATTGATTTTGATCATTGGAGAAACAACATGGAGTATTTTGGTGAGGCGCTAGCTCTCTGCGAGGAGTTTGATCTTGTCAAGATCATGTCAGTCAACTGTGACTTTGATGTTCAACTCATCCATCAGTTCTATGCCACGGTTCATTTTGGGGAAGATGATGCGCGCACTCTCACCTTCATGTGTCGCGATGAATTGTTTCACGTTCCCTGGAGGGCTTTCTGCAATGCTATTGGGTACGAGGATACCGGTCTGGAAGGAAGGGGTGGCATTCGCCCTCATGATTTTCCTGAGTCCATGCCTAAGGAGAAGCTTGCCCCTCTGTACATTCGGGGCCGTGGGATTATTGGAGAATCCAAGGATTTGGAGAAGGTCTATGACATCATGCACCGAGTGTTCCGCAATGTGCTCTTGCCCAAGGTGGGCAATCAAGATGAGATTCATGGCTATCTGGTTGATTTGATGGTTGCTATGAAGACCATGGTGGGGACAGGGGCAACGTTTGATGTGTCAAATTGGCTGTGGCATGAGATGTACAACATGGTCATCTACCGTAAAGTCCCAATCTACGCTCCGTTTGTCATGTGCTTTCTGAACTCTGTGTGGGCTGTTCGTCGTCCTGGAGAGCTCCTCACTTCTCCAGACAACCTCACTGTTCATGAGGTCAAGCTCCTTAAGAAGAAGAAGCATGCCGAGCCTCGCTTCCCTGAACATGCTCCTGAGGATGTCTATGCTACTTCTGACGATGAGGACTTTGAGCTGGAGCCAGGGGCCAGCCTTCGTGGGTGGCCAAACTTACTGCCAAGGTGAAGAAGACCTTTTGTCTCCAGGCTGACATCCAGAAGAAGATGTATGAGGCACATGTCAATGAGAAGCTTGCACGGCGTCGCCAAATTGCAATGATGAAGCACCTCAACATGCAGGTTCAGAGTGGCTCTGAGAAGAGCATCACCCCAGAGGAGCGTTGGATCTCTACCCATAGCACCTGGACTGATGATGAAGCCCCTCCCCAGCCATCATCCTCGTTTGCAGCAGCTGACAATGCCATGGAAGAATCTGATCACGACGACGATGACGACTCTGATGATGAAGATCCAGATGCAACCGAGGAGTCAGAGGAGGACGCCTGAGCTTTGGGTCGCTAGCTTCGCTCTTTTCCTTTTTGGTGTCTTGATGCCAAAGGGGGAGAGGGTTCTATAGGTCTCGGGGATTTGCTTGGGTTTTTCTCGTGTTTTGTGTTTGGTTGTGGACCTGTTTCGTTCCGTGCTGTGTGTGAGACTTGTTACTCCGTTTACCTTTCCGTTCGTAGGTCATTATCGTTATTATTGCCTCTAAGTATTATATTGTCTATCCTTTTGAGCTCAGAGTGATGAGTCTATAAAATCTAGGGGGAGTCTAGTCCTGAAAGTGTGCCCATGCTTTCTATCAGCTAGTACTTGTTGGGGCACACATTCAGGGGGAGTTCCGTCTAGATTTCATTGACTTATCTCTTGCAAATCGTGTTGTTGTCATCATCCACCAAAAAGGGGGAGATTGAAAGGGCATTTCCCTACTTTATGTTTTGGATGATGATGACAACCCTTTGTGGTCTAATCGTGTGCTATATGTTTCAGGTTCTCGATGCTTAGGCTTACATCGGATTGCTATTGCCTCTCGAAGGAAAAGATCGAAGACGTGTCCTCCACGCTTTTATTTTCTTTGGTCGTAGAGTACCCGTACTATCAAGAGGGAATCCTCATTAGGAAGCTCTGGGGGAATCAGTTCACGTACACTTTTCTCACCCTCTCTTTGCCTTCCTCAGGTGTGTGTGGGAGAGAGAGTTTTCCTTGCCTCTTCCCCTCTTTTCTGCTCACTGTTTCTGCCCAGCGGTTGTACCGCTCTCTGGAGCGGTTGTACCGCTGGGTCTTGTCGCTCACCAGCTTTGCTCGAGCGGTTGTACCGCTGCCTCCGGGCGGTGGTACCGCCACCATGCTCTGCAACAGCTGGGGCGGTGGTTCCGTCCATGCACCGCTCAAGTACCGCTCTCGCTTCTGGTTTGATGCGGTTCTTGGGCGGTAGTGGCCCGGTTGGTCCGGTCGTTCCACGATGACCGGTACCACCGGTGGTCCGAGCGGTTCTTCCGCTCAGTACTTAGCCGCCCAAGAGCTCAAGGCCATGCGGTTGTTCCGGCCAGGCACCGCCCAAGTACCGGTCAAGCTCCTGTTTTGATGCGGTGGTTGTGCGGTAGCCAGGCGGTTAGTCCGGTTATTTTTCTTAGCCGGTACTACCGCCCGCCTGTCCGGTTGTACCGCTTGGTAGGGTTCTGCAGTTACACCGTGAGTCCCGGTTGTACCGGGACGAGGACCGGTTGTACCGCTGCAGTGCAAAAAACGCAGTAACGGTTGGAAATGAGGGGTGACTATTTAAGGGGCTTCTCCCACCTACCACTCCCACCTTTGACCTCTCTCACTCCACCATTAATGCCCTTCAAGCTCTCTTGCCCGATCTCTCTCTCTAGCCACTCAAACTTGTTGATTTGCTAGGGATTGAAGGAGGAGACCTAGATCTACACTTCCACCAAAGGATATTTGCTTCCCCCATACTTTCTTGTGTGGATTTTGTTACTCTTGGGTGTTTGAGCACCCTAGACGGTTGAGGTCACCTCGGAGCCATATTCCATTGTGGTGAAGCTTCGTGGTTTTGTTGGGAGCCTCCAATTAAGTTGTGGAGAGAGCCCCAACCTTGTTTGTAAAGGTTCGGTCGCCGCCTTCAAGGGCACCAATAGTGGAATCACGGCATCTCGCATTGTGTGAGGGCGTGAGGAGAATACGGTGGCCCTAGTGGCTTCTTGGGGAGCATTGTGCCTCCACACCGCTCCAACGGAGACGTACTTCCTCTCAAAGGGAAGGAACTTCGGCAACACATCCTCGTCTCCACTCTTGGTTATCTCGTGCCTTTATTTGAGCAAGCTTACTTGTTTCATATCTCTTGCTTGCTTGTGTACCTATCCTCGTTGCATCATATAGGTTGCTCACCGAGCTGCATATCTAGACAACCGACTTTGATGCAAAGTTTAAATTGTTAAAGAAAAGCTAAAAGTTATTAGTTGCCTATTCACCCCCCCCCCCTCTAGTCAACCATATCGATCCTTTCAATAAGTTCACGAGGTCACGGAACTCGCAAGTTGATCATGAAGACATACATCAAGTGGATCACGTGAATATCGCATTGTCATCACAGATAAGCACATGCAAGACATACGTCGAGTGTTCTCAAATCCTTAAAGACTCAATCCGATAAGATAACTTCAAAGGGAAAACTCAATCCATTACAAGAGAGTAGAGGGGAAGAAACATCATAAGATCCAACTATAATAGCAAAGCTCACGATACATCAAGATCGTGCCGAATCAAGAACACGAGAGAGAGAGAGATATCAAACACATAGCTACTGGTACATACCCTCAGCCCCGAGGGTGAACTACTCCCTCCTCGTCATGGAGAGCGCCGGGATGATGAAGATGGCCACCGGAGAGGGATTCCCCCTCCGGCAGGGTGCCGGAACGGGTCTAGATTGTTTTTCGGTGGTTATGGAGGCTTGCGGCGGCGGAACTCCCGATCTAGGTTATTTTCTGGAGGTTTTAGTATTTATAGGAATTTTTGGCGTCGGGAACAAGTCAGGGAGGTGCCCGAGTCGTCCACGAGATAGGGCGGCGCGCCCAGGGGGTGGCCGCGCCCGCCACCCTCGTGGATGGCCCAGGAATCTTCTGGCCCAACTCTTTTACTCCGGGGTCTTCTTTTGGTCCATAAAAAATCGTCAAAAATTGGCACGTCCATTGGACTCTGTTTGGTATTCCTTTTCTGTAAAAATGAAAAACAAGGAAAAAACAAAAACTGGCACTGGGCTCTAGGTTGTATAAAATAGCATATAAATGCATATAAAACATCCTAGATGGATAATATAATAGCATGGAACAATCAAAAGTTATAGACACGTTGGAGACGTATCAAACAACATGGTATCAAATAGTAAACAGACACAAAAACGGTATTGCAATGCTTGAAAATGAGGCCTAGGATCCGTGCTTTCACTAGTGCAATCTCTCAACATTGCTAATATAATTGGATCATATAACCGTCCCTCAACGTGCAACGAAGAATCACTCCAAAGTTCCTATCTAGCAGAGAACATAAGACGGAATTGTTTGTAGGGTACGAAACCACCTCAAAGCTATTCTTTCCGATCAATCTATCCTAGAGTTCGTACTAAAATGTCACGAAGCTATTCTTTCCGATCTATCTAACCAAGAGTTCGTACTAAAATAACACCAAAGCAAATTCAGATTCATAATATTCAATCCAACATAAAGAACTTCAAAGAGTGGCCCAAGATATCTACCAGAGAAACAAAGACAAGAACGTGCATCAACCCCTATGCATAGATTACCCCAATGTCACCTCGGGAATCCGCGAGTTGAGTGCCAAAACATATATCAAGTGAATCAATACGATACCCCATTGTCACCATGAGTATTCAATTGCAGGACATATATCAAGTGCTCTCAAATCCATAAAAGTATTCAATCCAATTATTATGAAATCTCAAAGGGAAAAACTCAATTCATCACAACAAGATAGAGAGGGGAAAACACCATATGATCCGACTATACTAACAAAGCCCGCGATACATCAAGATCGTGACATCTCAAGAACACGAGAGAGAGAGAGAGATTAAACACATAGCTACTGGTACAAACCCTCAGCCCCGAGGGTGGACCACTCCCTCCACATCGTGGTGGCCGCCGGGATGATGAAGATGGCCCCCGGAGATGATCCCCCCTCCGGCAGGGTGCTGGAAAGGGTCTAGATTGGTTTTCGATGGCTATAGAGGCCCGCGGCGGCAGAAGTTTTGATCTAGGTTAACCCCGAGGGTTTTCGGAATATTTATGAATTTATAGGGTAAAGAGAGGGTGTGGGAGGCCACCAAGGTGGGCAAAACCCACCTGGGCGCGCCTTGGTGGGTTGTGCCCCCCTCAGGGCACCCCCAGGTTCTGCTCTGGCCCATTGGTGGTCTTCTGGTCCATAAAAAATCCACAAAAAGTTTCGTGGTGTTTGGACTCCTTTTGATATTGATTTCATGCGATGTAAAAAACAAGCAAAAAATAGCAACTGACACTGGGCACTGGGTCAATAGGTTAGTCCCAAAAAATGACATGAAGTTGCTATGAAATGATTGTAAAACATCCAAGAATGATAAAATAACAGCATGAATACTTCATAAATTATATATACATTGGAGACGTATCAGCAATTAAATGGGTGGTGGGTGGGACGCAAAATTCCCTAGTCTCAGCCCCCAATTTGAACTGGGCATAGTTCAGAGGTGACACCTCCGTGATGGCGAGAGATTGTATTAAGTCCAGTGCCTCGTTTAAGAGCGAGAGTTGGACATGCATCTGAGGATCTGCGGAGCTAGGTTCGGTGATAACCCCCTGACCGAGCTCAAAGGACGTAGACCTTGAGAGTTCGGAGTTGGTGCCCAGAGGCAAGTCCGTCTTACTGATGACGGGGAGAGTCCCGTTTGACTCCGGGTCCGTCGACGGCGTGGTTGCATCTGGGTCTCCGGCTAGAAGCTCCGTGATGGCAGAGAGTCCGGCGGGGTTCACGCTCTCGTCTTCGGACGAAGTGGTCCACCCCGGATCTAAGGCCGAGGCGGACACGAGCGTCAACCCCTGGACGTGATCCGATAGTAAATCCAAAGGGCCTCCTTCGTGTGGGTGGGGAGCGGTGGCCGAGGCCGTGAATCCCTCGAAGATCAGGTCTCCTCGGATATCGGTGATGTAGTTCAAGCTTCCAAACCTGATTTGGTGACCAGGGGCATAGCTGTCGACCTGTTCAAGGTGACCGATCGAGTTGGCGCGCGGCATGAAGCCGCCAAATACGAAAAGCTGACCAGGAAGGAAAGTCTCCTCGGAGATAGCGCCATTATTGATGAAGAGGCGAGCCATCGATTCTGCTATTGACAACACAATAGAACTTTCAACGAAAACACCAATGTCGGTGTCAAAACCGGCAGATCTCGGGTAGGGGGTCCAAGCTGTGTATCTAAGGATCGATGGTAACAAGGGACAATAGGGACACAATATTTACCCAGGTTCGGGCCCTCTTAAAGGTGGTAAAACCCTACGCCATGCTTGATTGTATTCGATGAGTATAGGGGTTACAAGAGTTGATCTACCTCGAGATCGTAATGGCTAAACTCTAGCTGTCTAGCCTAAGATTATTCTGATAGCCTCTACGGACTAAACCCTCCAGTTTATATACACACTGGAGGGGCCTAGGGTTGTACAGAGTCGGTTTGCAGAGGAAGGAAACATTACACCCGGACACCAAACTTGCCGTTCTATGCATATATGAGTCCTACCTGGTCACGGGGGATAGCCTTTCGCTTTATCTTCACGGCCCATCAGTCCGGCCCATATCGAATAGACCGGCCACCCGAGGACCCCTTAATCCAGGACTCCCTCGGCTGCCCCGAGAGGAAAAGACCTGGTGATGGTGGACCGTCACAGAAAATGTTTTTCCTATCCCGTCACCAGGTTTTTTTCACTGATTAGAGCAGATTTTGTAGTGTTAGGAGGTCTTGATCAAAAGTTGCATCCACATTACGTTTGACAAAACTAGCTAGTAGTTTTAGCCATCCCTCTTTCTTCATCGTTGCCTTCGGAGTCATCGAGGCGATGAAATTCCTTGTTAAAGCTTTGATGGATGATGCTTTTTGACTAGCATTCTGTGTTTTCTTACTGTGGACATTTTTCCTTCTTTCCCACCAAACATATCAAGAGGATATGGCTATTATTTCATGTATATTATTTTGACCGAGAAGACAAATTCTTGTATTGGGTTCTGAATCAAAAAATCCAGTACAGCTTCATCCAACCTATTGATGTCATACGCCCTCTTGGTAATCTCGTCCAACCCTAAAAGATGCCATTTCTCAGATGCTTTGCTACATTTAAACAGGAGGTGAGTTCGTCTGCACATGCACTGTACACCGGACATTGTCCAGAAACCTTAATGTGTCAATTGGCAAGATTGACTCGGCATGGAAGTGTTCCTCGTAAGGTTCTCCACGAAAAGATTTCCACCTTAGCTGGGCATTGTAGTTTCTAGATTTTCTCCCAAATTTCATTCACACACATAGACTCAATTTCATTTGTACGCCTTAGTTTCTCTCCGTGTTGATGGTTCAACTCCACATGATATGCTAAGCGAGCTGAAAACAATCCATCCTTATTGAAATTCCATGCCACAAAATCATCTATGTCTTGAGCAGGCAAAGGAATAGTCAACAAACGTTGAACATATATTTGCCAAAAAGTTAGAGTTACCAGCTCCTCATCCCACTGCCCCGTAACCGGATAAATAAGGTCCTTAACCTTTGACATGATGTTATGTCCGCGAGGGGTGACTATTTTCCTGTCAAGGGTCGGTCACACCACCACGCTGGCTCAGTCAACATTGATAAATTGAAACAATAGATGTCACAGAAGCCCATGCCTTCTTGCTTCTTAGGCACACACAACTTTCATCGAGCCGTTCAGTGCATCTTCTTTTGGTTATTACCCCTTCCCTACCGCACCAACATCATTGCGTCAGTTATTCCTTTGTATGCTTGTTTAGAAATTTTGAAGGCTCCCATTGCATATGTCTGTATAACCGATTTGAGAAGAACTTTATTTCTTCTTGCGGATAATTACCTATGTTTCCATCCATTATAATCCTGTAATTAACACAATCAATTAGAAATTGGAAGCAGTGAGTTTTACCGATATACCGATACCATTTATGGTTGGCTAGCCTTAGATAGCGGTGAGTTTTACCATTTAAAGACCAAAGTCTAACAACAAAAGGTGCCTCCGTAGAAAGACTCGCAACGATTGCTGGAAAGTAAAGATCGAATCGAAGAAACGGTCACGAATTGGTCTTCTTTTCCATGCGGCGACAGATGGCAAAGCGAGAACTGGAGCACGTCTGTAGAAGTCAAACAGTGACGTGATTCTTTCGATGAGCGCGTGTTATTTCCGCTTCGCTTCCGACACAGCCAGTTACTGTTTCCTGATTGAATGGCCGTGCTTGCCTTATTTAGCTGTCATCACTCGGGTAATTTAAGATGAACAGTTCAACTTAAAACTCTTCTACCCGCAGTGTGGCCGCATGTATCACGTGTCGCAATACGGTGAGTTGATAAGCTCTAGCGGGACAATGCCACTAGCGGTTCGGAGCTTCTTTCCTTCACTTTAATTCACCGGAGATAAGTGTGCCAATACGTCGTCCTACATTTGATATTGATCGAACCCTTTCTAATACGTCCCAGATGGAATCCGTATTCCAGAATTGTACTACTGTTATAATATACTAAAGTATTGGATTCGCCTCTTTGGAAGTCATGACATTGATGATGTACTACCTTTTTTTTTCGAGGAACATTGAAGATGTACCTACCGTATAGAGTTCCGTAGTTGGTTTTTTCTACGGATACGGATGCATATGATGTGCCGTACTCCACTGCTGTACTAGTCTTTAATCGCAAACTTGCGACTGATGCTAGCTAGTGAGTTTCCAAACCAAACTAGGGAGTGTGCGTACATGGTTGGGACAGGCTGTCTTGGCACCAAGTGGTGTAGCCTTACCGTTCCGTTCCGTTTGGTTCCAAGTGGTTCCAAGGAGGCCGTTTTTCCTGTGCGGAAAAGGGGCAAGATGGCGGTGCGGCGCGCTTGGAAGCCAAGGGTCGGTCACGCCATCACGCTGAAACCACCGAGACCGACCCCACCCCATATGCCGGAGCGGAGCGGAACCGGCCTAGCTACACCTACACTTTTTTTCTTTTGCGGGGCTGAGTAGTCGGTCGGTGCCGATACACGCGCTCGCGTCATGCCGTGCCACCGGCTGGGACCAAACCCATTCCTTTTCGACTGCGGCGCGCGTGCTGCGGGCCCCGTCCGTCCGTTGGTCACGCATGTGCACACCTTGCGCACGGGCGACACAACCGTCCCCGACCCGTCCAACCACACGGTGACAGCGAGCGGCGCGCGGCCGGTGCCACGTCAAGTCACCGCAGCTTGTTTGCGCTTGACTTCAACGCGACGGCCGCCGTGCAAGCTGCAGCCGCACACGCTCTCTCTCTCTGGCGCTGTACGCCGTCATGGCGGGGGAGTAGCCGGCATCGGCGTTTCACCAGACATGGGTGAAACAGCGGTACAAACTCACTCTCCTCGCGCATCATCGGCCGATAGAGAGCCAAATCTACAACAACTTTGCGAGCGAGAAGGCCGTGGCGGCCATGACCACGGAGAACCTGAACTTCATCATCGAGCAGTGGGAATCCTACTAGGCCGCGAGCAGTGCTCGAGCAAGCGTGATCACGTCATCTAACACGGAAGTGGCGCTGGTGATATAGGCGATCGCGGATGAGAATGCCAACAGCGGGGCCTCTAACTGCCCGCGCGGCTTGCCTTGGGCCACTATGACAACAAGGCCGACCCATGGACCTCATCTTAATTGACAACGTCTAGACTACGTACTCCCACAAAGAATAGTACTCCCTGTCACATGTCTTATTCTTCCCTGTCGGTGATCGGTAACTTCACTTCATGGGGCTCATGGTTGGCTAAGATGTCGGACATGGGGAACAACAAAGATTTGGACGACGGACGCCGGCGGATATTTAAACTAGGTTAACTTTCGAACGCTTTTGTTTAGTGAAATGCGTCAAAAAGTAACATGGTCCCGTTTAGATGAAAGTTATCTGATTTACATGAAAATCATCTTAATTTTTAAACTCTGTTTTAAATGTATACGAACGTTTGAGGTATACGGTTGGATGGCCGGCTCCTAGCCTATCACTATTGCGTACACGTTCGAGAATGAATATCATGTCCGTTTTAAGGGTCCGTGCTGCTAATATAAAAACCAAGGACATTTATTTGGAAACAATTGAATTCATCGCCAGTTACCCCGGGAGAGGACTTGTAGCACGTAGCTCTTTTTTTGGCTTCTAAGTTTTAATCTTTCATATATTTTGAATCAAAAGACAGATTAATTTCGTTTGCATATTTGTCTTTCTTGTGACGAGGGCTTTTGAATCAGATCCATTTCGAATACATTTTGATATTTTTTTAAAAAAATAAGTTTCAATGAAACTTGATACAAACAACTAACAAAATCTTGAGTTTTCAGATCCTATGATCGGCAAAAAAAAAATAACATCTGAAACTTGGTACGAGCGATCAACAAAATCGTAAGTATCAGAAGCTACGACCAATTAAAACGTGAGTTTCAAAACTTAAAACGTATTGTGCTCTCGTACAGGATCCAACAACTTTGCGGATCGCGAGGCAATCGGGCAACCGACGCGGCTGGGCAGGTGTGTGGCCCCGCATCTGCGTGTCCTGCGAATTTCCGTAGTTATTTCCATGATATATAAAATATCCTGTGGACCAAGCCTCAACCGACTGTTTTTCTCTCGCCCATCTACGTCTTGCCCATTGTAACACCTCAATAATCATACTACAGTAATCTCACATTAATAGTGCCATGTCACCATGCTTTTAAGCATAATTGCCTCTTGATTAAAAACCCAAGTCAAATTCAAATTAAGTTACAAGTCAAATTATTATTTCTTCGAGTAGTAAAACAAAAAAGTTCGTTGTGGTCCATATATTCTCTAAGTAATTTTCGTAAATTAATAAACATCATTTGATTATTTAAAATTCCCTGAAGGTATTTAAAGTTGGACCAGCAACACTTAAGTGAGCCATTTAAATTCAAGACTAAATTTGAACAGCTCCATTCGGCCCCAAACTTTTTGTCCAACCCTGTAATGCTGTACTCCCTCCATTCCGCAATGTAGTGTTTTCTCTATATCCGTGCTTCAACTTTGACCGTAAATTTAACTATAAAGACCGATTGCGGCGAGAGCAAAATTATATCAGTGAATTTGTATTTGAAAGATCTTTTCAATTATATAATTTTTTTCTCCCGCCGCAGTTGGTCTCGTTGGTTAAATTTATGGTCAAAGTTGGTCCTCGGGAAGCGCGGGCGCACTATATTTTGGAATGGAGGGATTATGATATTCATATGCCAAATCTCATAATTAAACAAAAAACATTTGTTAGCAAATCAAAATAGAAAACCTTAGTTAAGGCAAATACATAAAAGAAAAGAAAAAGAAAGAAGTGCTATTGTAACTTGGCCCGACCGAAGCTACAGTGCGGCCCAACCCACCTAGCAGGCCTTCTCCTTCCTCGCTACAAGATGGGGAGGCAGAGGAGGTCGTGGCACACATCCACGATGCCATGGAGGTGGATGGCCACCACGTGCCCCTCCCCGAAACCCTAGACCGACCACATCTGTCTCCCCCATCCCCTTCCGCTCGACCCCGAACTCGTGAGCTCCGCGGTGACCGAGCTCCTCGCCCACGTTGACGCGTCCACCGGCCTCCCCGGCGGGCGGGAGCACCTCCTGGAGGCTCGTTGTGCCCGTGCGCGTCCGTTCCGGGCATCGGGGCAAGGAGGGAAGCTATGTAGCCGACGCCATCTTCGTCTTCTTCCTTTGGCCGCCGCATCTCGCCGTCACCACCGTCTCTCCGGCCTGTCCCCGGCCTCCCTGAGAACGCCTTCCGCCCCGTGGTGAGCTCCTCTCCCCATCCCCCTCATTCCCTGGCTCGATCCGTCGTTGTTTGGGCCTTCCCCACGTTCGGCCGCCATGACTGGAGCTCCGCTCCGCACGCACACGCACGCACGCTCCTGCCCGCGCCATTCCTTGCCTAGGCCGTGTCTGGCCGCGCTTGCCTGCCCCTAGACGCGCCCGCGCAGCCCCGTGCGGTTGCTGCCTTCTGCTGCTGCTCGTGCCTGCTATTGCCGTTGTTGCCGCTGCGCCCCACGGCCACCCATGCCTGCTGCTGACCTGCTGTCCTTGTCTGTCGCTGCTACTGCCCCGCGTTTGCTCGCCAGCCCGCGCGCATAGCCTGCCGCCGCTACCGCCAGGGCCGCGACCTGCTTCCCCCATGCGTCGGCGCTGGCCTCGCTGGCTGGAACGACCGAACGAGCGCCCAGCCATGGCCTTGGGTCGCTGCACGTAGGGGCCGGCCTGATTAGGTGGGATTAGCAAGGTTGCTTTGGTAGATTAGTTAGATGGCCATATGACCAGTGGCCCCCCTGTTTAGTGTTTTCCTTTTGTTTTGTTTATTAGTTAAGTCTTTTAGCACATGTGTGTATTACATGCGGGCCCTTAAACCCTGTTGACCAGTCAACTGTGACTGGCAACTACTACTGACTGGACCCCTGGGTCCCCGCTGTCATACTCCTAGTATAGCCAACTAGTGAGCACAACAGGAGTTCTGCCATGTTTAAGTTCTAAATAAAATAAACTATTAAAGTAATTTCAAAAATGATTAAAACTTTAAGAATTAATATAAAATAATCCGTAACTCGGATGAAAATACTTTATACATGAAAGTTGCTCAGAAAGTCAAGACGAATCCGAATATGCAGCCCGTTTGTCCGCCACATGTCCCTACCATAGCGGACACGTAACTTTTTCCCTCCGACCCGTTTGTCCGAAAACACGAAACACCGGGAATACTTTCCCGGATGTATCCCCTCCTTCGCCGGTATCACCTACTACGCGTTAGGGCACACATATGCCGTTACTTGTCATGTCATGCATCGATATGCATATGTTTGCATTGTATTCATTGTTTCTTTCCTCTCTTCTCTCCGGTAGACCACGAGACGGACGTCGTTGTTGCCCCGATCGACAACGTTGTTGATGACCCCTCCTTGCCAGAGCAACCAGGCAAGCCCCCCCTTGATCATGAGATATCGCCTATTCTTCTCTCTACTGCTTCCATTAGAGTAGTGTAGCATGTTACTGCTTTCTGTTAATCCTATTCTATTGCATAGCCTGTCATTGTTGCTACAGATGTTGATACCTTACCTGCAATCCTAAATGCTTAGTATAGGATGCTAGTTTATCATCAGTGGCCCTACATTCTTGTTCGTCTGCCGTGCTATACTATCGGGCCGTGATCACTAGGGAGGTGATCACGGGTATATACTTATATACATATACATGATACATGTGATGACTAAAGACTGGTCGGCTCATAGAGTACCCGTGAGTGATTCACAGATTGGGGGCTGAAAGGACCTTTGTCCCGACGGCCCTCTGGGTGGATCTTTGTGGCGGAGCGATGGGGCAGGTTGAGACCACCCAGGAGAGAGGTGGGCCTGGCCCTGGTCGGCGTTCGCGATTACATCAATTAACACGCTTAACGAGATCTTGGTATTTGATCTGAGTCTGGCCACTGGCCTATACACACTAACCAACTACGTGGGGACAATTATGGGCACTCGACGTCATGGTATCAGCCGAAGCCTTCTTGACGTCAGCGACTGAGCGGCGCGCCGGGTTGGAGTTGCGTAACGCAACTTCCTTTGTAATGGAGGTTACTAGGTCTGCTCACCGGCCGCGTACGCAACGTGCAGGTGTGCAATGGGCGATGGGCCTAGACCCCTGCGCCATAGGATTTAGACCGACGTGTTGACCTCTTTGTTGTGCCTAGGTGGGGCTGCGACGTATTGATCTTTCGAGGCCGGGTATGACCCAGGAAAGTGTGTCCGGCCAAAGGGGATCGAGTGTGTTGGGAAATGTGGTGCACCCCTGCAGGGAAGTTTATCTATTCGAATAGCCGCGTCCCTCGGTAAAAGGACGACCCAGAGTTGTACCTTGACCTTATGACAACTAGAACCGGATACTTAATAAAACACACCCTTCTATTGTAAGTGCATCTAGTGCCACCCCTAGTTGGTTTTGGAGTATTGACGACAAACCTAGTTGAGGGACTAATGTGTTTGTGAGAATTGCAGGATAACACAGGTAGAAGTCCCTCATTGATTCGGTTTTACTACCAGAGATGACCCCTAAAAATGTATGAAGACATTGAAGCCAAAGGTGGTATATGAAGATATTCACATTGAAGACTATGACAAAAGAAGACACGTTATGAAGCCTATGGAGCTCGAAGACTTAGATCTTTCGTAGTTCTTTTTCTTTTGTGTTGAGTCATAGGAACCACCGTACTGTTAAGTGGGGTCCAGGAGAACCAGTCAGAATGACTAGTGATGCCTAAATCAAAAACCTATATCTTCGAGTGAAGACAATGAGAGCAAATCTTGTCCAGAGCCGGACAAGTCAGCCTTGCTTGTAGCGCAAGTAAAGTTGCCATGAGAGTTCGAAATCTGACCGTTGAGACACGTGTCAGTTCCTTAGTGACCCAGGGTCATTTCGGACAAATCAGGTCGGGTTGCCAAGTGGCTATAAATAGCCCACCCCCACAACCATAAATAGTTGGCTGCTCAGATTTCAGTGCACGGTTTTTGTCGTTTGAGAGCACCCCACCTCGAAGCCTTTGAGAGAAAATTCCTAGTGAGGAGAAAAGCCCTAACCACCCAGAGCCAGAGTAAATTGGGCATCACTTAAGTCTTCTTGTCTGTGTGATCTGAAGACTTATTACACTTGAGGACTGTGAATCCTTCAGACGGTTAGGCGTCGCGTTCAGAGCATCCAAGAGACATTGTGGATTGCCAGTGAACGAAGTCTGTAAAGGTTTGGGAGTCTACCTTGAAGACTTACCAGAGTGATTGGGCGAGGACTAAGTGACCTTAGCTCAAGGAGATTACGGTGAGGACTTGGTGTCCTGAACTGTGTGTTCAGGACTGGGTGTCCGGAACTGTGTGTCCTAAGGTTTAAATACCTAGCCGCTCCAACCAGACGTACAGTTGTCACAGCAACTGGAACTGGTCCAACATATCATTGTCTTCAACGAGTCACTGGTTTCATCTTCACTTCCTTCTCTTGCTGTTACTCATTGTGAAGTCATTGCGTGCTTGCTTTATCATTTGTCTTCACAACGTGAATGCATGATCTGTTTGGCTTCATAACTTCTTCCTACTTGATCCTTATTACACTGAAGCTGTTTATCACTGTGCGTTCACTCTATTGAATACATGACCATGGCTGGCCCAGTGTAATCTAACTTCCGCTGCACAGTAATAGGCATAATCTTCACTGTTTGTCTTCATGACTCCCAAGTTTTGAAGACTTTCATAAAAATCGCCTATTCACCCCCCTCTAGTTGATATAACGCACTTTCAATTGGTATCAGAGCAAGGTGCTCCCTTGTTCTGTGTGATTCGGTTTAACCACCTGGAGTTTTAGCTATGTCGACCGGAGGGATAATCAAAGTCTCCGCTGCGTGCCCCGTATTCGATGGAACTGAATATCCCTACTGGAAGAATAAGATGCGCATGCATCTTGAAGCCATTGACGTCGACCTATGGTATGTCGTCGAGAACGGCGTTCCCAAGGCTGGAGAAGGTGTCACTGCTGCTGATGTCAAGAAATTCGTTCAACTGTACTCTACTGCCAAGAACATCATCTGTGGTCATCTGACCAAAGGACAATATGGCCGTGTGAGTGCCTTGAAGACATCCAAACTGGTCTGGGACTGGCTCTCCAAGGTCAATGAAGGCATCTCAACCCAGAGAGATCAACGAATCAGTGTCCTTCGCAATCTCTTCAACCGCTTCAAGCGAAATGACAATGAGAATGTCCAGCACACATTTGATAGACTCACTGACATCACAAATGAGCTTCAAGCCCTCGGCGCCACTGAAATCACCAAACATGAAATCGTCAAAACGCTGCTGAGATCACTTGATAGTTCGTTTGACATCCTGGCCCTGATGATTCAAGAACGTCCTGATTTCAAGACACTCGATCCGTCTGACATACTTGAGAGGCTCAACACACACGAGTTTCAACTTTCTGAGAAAAGAGATATCTACGGTCCAAACTATGGGCGAACTCGCGCCTTGAAGGCAAAAGTTGTCTCCTCATCTGAAGAAGAATCTGACTGCAGTTCTGATGATCCTGAAGACATTGGAAGAGAACTTGCAATGCTAGTGAAGAAGTTCCAAAAATTCACCAAGAAGAAAGGCTTCAGAAAATTTTCACGATCAAGCTCAAGGAATGATGAAGCTTCTGCTCATGACTACAAGAAGAAAACATGTCACAAGTGCAAGAAAACTGGACACTTCATCTCTGAGTGTCCACAGTGGGACAATGAGAACAGAAGGAAGAAGAAGAGCAAGGAATATGATTCTGACGACAAGAAGAAGAAGAAATACTCAAAGTCTTCTTCCAAGTCTTCATCAAAGTCTTCATCACACAAGAAGAGCTCATCTGGCAAGGCACGTGTGTTTGTTGGAAAGGAGATGGATTCAGAGGAGGAGTCCGCATCTGAGGAGGCAGAGGTGGAGTCTGAGGAGGAGTCTGATTCTGGCATTGCGAGTCTGGCTACAGCATACGTCGCCAAGTCCATCTTCAACACTGAAGACAATGACTGCATCACCGACACCAACGCAAATGACAAGAATGACTCCACTCCTACCTACTGCTTCATGGCACGCAGTGCCAAGGTAAACACACGCACTACTCGCTATGAAACATCTAGTGACGATGACTCTGAATGTGATTCAAAACCTAGCTACAAAACACTTGCTAAAATTGCAACTGAACAATAGAAAGCTATGGAACATATTCAAAAACTGTTAGACAAAAGCGATGGTCTGTTGGGTGCTGAAATGACTCGATCTGAATCCTTAATTGAAGACATAAAAAACCTTCACGTTAAGTATCAGGAACTTGAAGATCGTCATGATACTCTCTCAACAACTCATGAAAAGCTTTCCTATGATTATCTTCAAAGGAAGCAAGAACTTGAGAAATTGAGGGTGGCTCATGAAGATCTTCAAAAGGAAAACGAGTCACTTCGCTCCGAACAGATCAGTCCCGCTCAGGAAGGATTTGAACCACCATGTCTTAAATGCATTGAGCGTGATAATGCTAATTCTGTTGCTGAATGTTCCACTTCTACTGATGTTGCAATATCTTCAACTGTTGACGTGGTAACTAACCCCTCTGCTGAGGATACCACTGCTATTGCTGATGAGAATGCTATGTTGAAGACATTGCTTGAAACAGGGATGTACAAAAGTCTTAAAGGACATCAGACACTATGTGATGTCCTCAAGAAGCAGATCCTGAATCGAAACCCTAGGAAATAGGGTGTTGGATTTGTGAGGAAAATCAATGCAGATGGCTCTTACTGGAAACCTGAGCAGTACCCCAAAACCACATGGGTTGCTGCAAAGGAACTTCCAGCAGATCCATCCAACTTATCTGGCTTCACTTGTGCTAACCCCATTATTATTGATGAATCCTTTGATGCAAACTATAAACTGTTTAAGAATTAGAATGGTGAAGTGTTTGCCAGGTACATTGGTACTAACTGCAGGAATGGACCGCCTATGAAGAAGATCTGGATTTCCAAAAGGTGTCTGGAAAATCTTCCTCTGAATGTCTTCATGACACCTCACTTGAAGAAGACAAACCTCAGACCAAAGGCTTCATATGGTTCAAATGCTTCATACAAATAGGGGACTCACCTGAGTCGCACTAACGCAAATGTTTTGCAGGGGAACCATACTCAGGCATATGAATATGAGAGTGGTTCATCGAACCGTCATGTTCATATGACCAAAAGTTATTCTGCTTATTCCTATGAGTATTATTGTCCACCTGCTAGACTGTTTGCTAAGTTTTCAAAGCCAAAATTCTCAGATGCTGCACTTAGACTTATAGCTTCTAAGCCACCCTTGAAGATGTGGGTGGTTAAGAAAGCTTAACTCTCCTTTGCAGGGAAAGGTCTCCAGCACAAAAACAAAATCTTCTGATGCTATTGCTGGGGACCATAAAATTCTTGTGGGGCGCAAGATAAAATGCCCAAATGGCATCATTATGTACTTCGTTCCTGAATCGCATGCTACTCTCCCTATCAGTCCTAATCTGGATCTGAGTTTTCATAACCCACTGGTTCGTCAAATGTTTATGCTTCACAATACCCTTCGTGAAGCCTACCCCCCTAACTGCACTGTAGGGTATGACACCAGCGACTTCAAAGTCTTCAGAATGGATTATTGACAGTGGGTGTACAAATCATATGACTGGCAAAAGAAGCCTTCTTATGGACTCTACATTACGTCCATCCGACAAGAGCCACATCACATTTGCTGACACTGGTAAAAGTAAGGTATTGGGTCTAGGTAGAGTTGCAATCTCAAAGGATCAACACATGGATAAAGTCATGCTTGTGGAATCCCTTGGCTTCAACTTAATGTCTGTCTCAATGCTTTGCGATTTGAATATGATTGTAATGTTTGGAAAATATCGTTGCCTGGTGCTAATGGAATCTGACAAATCTCTAGTGTTTGAAGGGTTTCGGAAGGGTGATTTGTACGTGGTAGATTTCTCAGCAGGACCACAACTTGCAGTATGTCTTCTTGCAAAAGCTTCAGAATGCTGGCTTTGGCATCGAAGGCTTGGGCATGCTGGCATGAGGAACCTCCACACCCTTGCGAAGAAAAAGCACGTCATAGGCATCGAGGGCGTCAAGTTTAAGAAAGATCACTTATGCGGTGCCTGTGAAGAAGGGAAGATGACAAGGGCAAAACATCCTTCGAAGACAGTCATGACTACTACACAACCCTTTGAACTGCTTCACATGGATCTTTTCGGTCCCACTCACTACTCAACTTTTACTACTTCTGCATGCCTCTATGGCTTCGTAATTGTTGATGATTATTCTAGATATACTTGGGTGTACATAATCCTTTACAAGACTGAAGTGCAGGATGTCTTCAGACGCTTCGCAAATCGAGCTATGAACAATTTTGGCACCAAGATAAAGCACATTAGAAGTGACAATGGCACTGAATTCAAGAACACTGGCCTTGATACATATCTGGACACCTTGGGCATCACACATGAATTCTCAGCTCCATACACGCCACAGCAGAATGGCGTCGTCGAACGCAAGAACAGAACACTCATTGAAATGGCCAGAACAATGCTAGATGAATACAAGACTCCAAGAAAATTCTGGACTGAAGCCATTGATACTGCATGCCATACAATCAATCGTGTTTATCTTCACAAGCTTCTGAACAAGTCATATTATGAACTCCTAACTGGCAAGAAGCCAAATGTCAGTTATTTCAGAGTATTTGGCGCAAAATGCTGGATCAAGGACCCACACCACACCTCAAAGTTTGCACCAAAAGCACATGAAGGCTTCATGCTTGGATATGGAAAGGATTCTCACTCCTACAGAGTCTTCAATCTCTTCCACTACAAAGTGGTTGAAACAGTGGATGTATGGTTTGATGAAACCAATGGATCACAAAGAGAGCAATTGCCAAATGTGCTAGATGAAATTCCAGCAAATGAATCAATCAAGCTTATGGGAACTGGAGAAATTGTACCTTCTGAAGCTCAACCTGAAGAAGAACTTATCATCTCAGCACCTGATCCACATGAAGACAATGCTCAGCCTGAAGATATACCTTCAAATGACCACATAGATCAGCAAGAGCAAAGTCTTCGCCCCACACACCCTCATGTTGCAAATGAAGTACAAATTGACAAAATACTGGACAACATCAATGCACCTGGTCCACTCACTCGTTCAACGGCAACTCAGCTAGCAAACTTCTGTGGGCATTTCGCATTCGTCTCAATATCAGAACCCAAGAAAGTTGAAGAAGCCTTCATGGAACCTGAATGGATTCAAGCTATGCAAGAAGAGCTTCAACAGTTTGAGCTGAATAATGTATGGGAACTGGTTAAGCGTCCTGATCCACGGAAGCACAACATAATAGGCACCAAATGGATATACCGCAACAAGCAAGATGAGCATGGTCAAGTTGTCAGAAACAAAGCTCGTCTAGTTGCTCAAGGATATACTGAAGTGGAGGGCATTGACTTCGATGAAACATTTGCTCCTGTGGCTAGGCTTGAAGCCATACGCATACTGCTAGCCTATGCAAATCATCATAACATACTTCTATATCAAATGGATGTGAAAAGTGCCTTTCTCAATGGCAAGATTGAAGAAGAAGTGTATGTTGCACAACCACCTGGCTTTGAAAATCCAAAACATCCTGATATGGTATACAAGCTCAACAAGGCACTGTATGGCCTCAAACAAGCCCCCAGGGCCTGGTATGATACACTCAAGTACTTTCTGAAGAGCAAAGGCTTCATACCTGGTTCCCTGGATCCCACTCTTTTCATGAAGACATATGATGGTGAACTGTTTGTGTGCCAAATATATGTGGATGACATTATCTTCGGTTGCACCAATCGGAAGTACAGTGAAGAGTTTGGATATATGATGCAAGAGCAATATCAGATGTCCATGATGGGTGAGCTGAAGTTCTTCCTCGGTCTTCAAATACGGCAACAATGCAACGGCATCTTCATATCACAAGAGAAGTATCTCAAAGATTGCCTGAAGAAGTTCGGTATGCAAGACTGCAAAGGCTTCACAACACCAATGCCAGCCAAGCATCATTTGGGTCCCGACGACAATGGTAAAGAGTTCGATCAAAAGGTATACCGCTCCATGATTGGGTCTTTGCTTTATTTATGTGCATCTAGGCCAGATATCATGCTTGGTGTTTGCATGTGTGCTCGATTTCAAGCGGCACCAAAGGAGTCGCATCACTTAGCTGTGAAGCGAATTCTTCGATATTTGGCTCACACCCCAACTCTAGGATTATGGTATCCAAAGGGCTCAGAGTTTGATCTGGTTGGATTTTCGGATGCTGATTATGCTGGTGACAAAGTTGATCGCAAATCTACATCAGGCACATGTCATTTTCTGGGACGATCACTTGTATGTTGGTCTTCAAAGAAGCAGAACTGTGTATCTCTCTCCACTGCTGAATCTGAATACATTGCTGCTGGATCTTGCTGCGCTCAGCTTCTGTGGATGAAGCAAACACTCAAGGATTATGGCATTCATCTGAAGCAAGTGCCACTTTACTGCGACAACGAAAGCGCCATCAAGATTGCCAACAACCCAGTTCAGCACTCGAAGACAAAGCACATTGCCATCACTTTCTCAGAGATCATGTTGTGAAGGAAGACATTGATATCATACACGTCAACACTGAAGAGCAATTGGCAGATATCTTCACAAAGCCCTTGGATGAGAAGAGATTTTGCAAGTTACGGTGTGAGCTAAATATCTTGGAATCCTCAAATGTCCTATGATCAGGCACACATCCTAACACTTATGCATATTGATGACTTAGATGTGCAACACACGAAGTAGCGTATATCTTCAATCAATGAAGACATACATTCTAAGTGTGAATACATTAATGTGGAATTTGACTTCGGAGCGCCACGATAATTGTGCGCCGTGTCTGGGTCTAATACTTCCTATACGGTGGGTAACGCCACCACCAAACGTTCTATTTTGAAGTATTTCACTCATGGCGTTACCTCGCAATGTCTTCACATTTGGTTTGGCTTCATTCTCAATATGTCTTCATGATTATCTTCACCGTGTTTATTATATGGATACATATGTACTGATGTTCTGTCCTCTACAGCATTCACTTATAGCTATGTCTTCTTGGTTGAATCTTTTTGAACTAAGTGAATGTGATCGGACCCTAACCTCTCTATGCTTTCTATCTCAAACACTATCTCTCCAAGTCATATGCATTCTGTTGAAACTGTCGAATGTCTTCACTGTGTCCTTGTCAGCCGAATACATTGAGACAACCATAAAAGTCCGTTTTTAATGCTCATTCCTCCACATAAGATCCGGAGAAGTAGGAACGACCGCCCGACAATTTAGGTGTGCGTGGGATGTGGAACAAACCCCAAACTTCCTCTAACTGGCCACGCGTGCCTCAAATGCGAACCGCCAGGGGCACCTGCGTAATAGCACAGTGCCACCTCTGAGTCTATAAATTCACACTTACCGCGGTCATTATCTCCTTCCTCCACCCTCGCACGAACCCTAGCGCCACCGCTAGCACTCGACAACGCCGGCGACGAAGCGCTTCACTGCCGCAACCTCTCCGACGTTGTTTTCATGTCGACAGCGGACATCGCTCTCTCCGCCGTCGCCGTAGGTGTCTTCCGTCGCCAAGTTAGGGCACGGAGGATCGAACTGCTCGGCCTCAAATCTCACTTCGTCTAGCAGTTCCAAGTGTGGTAAATAAAACCTCTTTTTACAGCTTCTTTTGATTCTACAGTTCAGTCACTTTCTGCCATAAGAAGTTTCTCTTCACACCAGTTAGATCTCTCGCTGCATCTCATAACATGCCTAGTATATTCACTTGTGCTTCATAAAGTAGTTAGATTCCTCACTTGTACTGATCTATGGGTTCGTACAAATCTGGAACCAACTTCTTATCTACAAGTGAATGTCTTCGCATAATGAGGTCAATGTCTTCTAAACCGATTTATCTTCAAAATCTTCTGAGAATGCATATGACCTCTTCCCCTTCCCTCGCACCTTAATGCTGTCACAGGTACATGTCCGTGGGAGAATCCTTTGGTTCTCATAGTCTGCATTCATTTGCAGAGTACTTGCAGCATCACATCAACTCGCCTGAAGCCAGTTCTTGCAAAAGGAAGCCTTTGAAGCCTTTGAACATCTTGAAGCCTTTCAAGTTATTTATGGCTTCAGAAACAGCAGCAAGGAAGGGAGGCAGACAGCGACGTGGTGAAACATCCAAAGATCTGCCTGATGAATTGGCAGAGATGTACAAAACTGATCCTGAAGAAAGCTATGGTCAGCGCAAGACACGAATCCAATGGATTCGAAGATATTGGGCAGAGCAATGGTTCCACTACCGCTTCGTCACTCAGGAATATGCAGAGAAGTGCGCCATCAAGAGACCGTGGGGGGATATCTTATACAAGAACCTCGTACCCAGGTCCAGAGACGAAGCCATTGCTCAAGGCTTCTATCCATGCATGGTGAGAGGACCACAGCCAGCTGAGGCACATCCGTCATCACTTCTCTGGTGTCGCGATGATAATCTCTTCAAGCGCAACTTTCAGTTTGCACAACAGTCAGCGAAGATAAACAAGAAGAAATTTGGGCTTGACTTCAACTCTGGTCCCTTCTCACCAAGGGCAGATGGCACACGCAACGCCGATCCCAATATCATCGGGCCGTATGCCAATCTTGCAGGCCTCATCACTCGCATCCTAGTCCAAGGGACTGCTGTGAATGACCCTCCAGCAGATACTGAGTCAGATGACGCCCCTGCTGCTCTGAAGCCAAAGCAGAAGAAGCCAAAAGCTCCAAAAGCTTCAAAGCCAGCCGCTTCTCCCAAGATCGCAAGAGTGAAGCCTTTAGCAACTGCACCTCCTGAAGCCAGTGTGCAGTCAGAAGGCTTATCACGAGTGTCCAAGCCCCAAGAAGCCAAGAAGCCTCAGCCACACACAGGCAAAGAGCTCACAGCTGCTGACATTCTGCGTTGCGAAGCCATTGATCTCTCAAGCGATGAAGATCTTGGAGATGATGCTCTTGAGCAGCTCATCAAGAGCAAGGAGGAGGCTGAAATCTTCAACAATCTGCCTCTATTTGATGTCGCCATCATCCACAACTTCATCGATGAATGGTTTGACACACCAGACATAAGCTTCAATGATCTGCAGCTACCCATAGGCCTCAGCGTTGCCTTTCAAGGTGCAATCGCTTCAGAACTTGCAATAGCCCAGCGAATTGTAGAACTGAAGCAGAAAATTGATCATGAAAAGGCTCAGTTCAAGAAGCACGTGGCCAAGCTCAGTGTGCAAGAAGTGAAAAACTTCAAGATCATGTTGCACGAGCTGAAAGAAAACTTCCTGAAGACGCGTGTCGAAGCTCAAGGCTCGCGAGAACGCATGAAGACTTTGGCTGATCGCTGCGTGCAGGCCTACAATGAGGCAGAAAAGCGCAAGGCGCTTGGGCGTCCCGGCATTGACCCCAGGATGGCCGCGAAGAAGAAAAAGAAGGCGGCTGTGCCCGAACTTGAAGCGCCAAGGTCAGAACCTGATGCTCCGATTGTCTTCCCCGCTGCAATGACTGGCTCGAAGCCAAAGAGTCGATCAACCGCCTCACAGCACAAGAAGACACGGACTGCAGAGGCTGAAGCTAAGAAGAGAAAACATTCTGAAGCCTCTCCTTCTGAACCCATCATCAAGAAGAGCAAGACCAAGAGATCTCGGGCTGCTCCCACAGAGCCCCTGATAGTTGAACCACTCTGCGTCCGCTATCCTAACGCAGATCGTCAGTTGACAGTGCATGAGCCTGCTTACATAGAGGCTCCGCACGCTGAAGACATTCCAGCAACCAACTCCAATGCTGCTGAAGACATTGGTCCCCAAGACAATGTGCAAGGTGATGCAGCCCTTCCTCAGCTTGAGACAAGCGAACAGATCAGTATTGGTCGTCCATTGACGCCAATCACACAAAATGCATCGTGGGCAGATCGCCCACAGGAGGAAGATGAGCCCCAACCCACTGCAACTCCACCAGCGCCTACACTCCATAGGCTTCGCAGAGGGCCAAGGGCTCAGGCTGCTGAAGACATTCCGGCTGCATCAGCCGAAGAGCAAGCTGAAATACCACAAGCTCCAACTCCCCCGCACCAACAAGAAGCAGTTCTCAAGGAGAACGTGCCTGAAGCTGAAAATGTTGAGGCTGCCACAAACAACGCCGAAGCAAATGTGGAGCCCTCCCCAACAACAGCTTTAGAAGACACCGAAGCTACTGCTCCTGAACATTCTGTGCCTGAGTCTGCTGCCGGACCACAATTCAACTATCATATTGCGCACAGGCCCCAGGTCCAGAAGCCAATCCCACGACTACCAAGGTTCCCAGGTCCTGCATCAGCTCCTGGTTCCTTCAACATCAACGGCTTCAGGGCAGATAACACGTTTTTCAACCGCTCCAAGAACCCTTATTCAAGGGAACGGATTGTATCAGATAGGTTCTGGAGCCATCAACAGCGCAGCTATTATTCATGCATCCTCTACAACCAAGGCCGCATCTTTCCTCACAAGCGCCTTGAGGTTGAAGCTGTTGCAGGTCTGCCTGGTCTGGAAGAAGCACTGGATTGCTTCAAGCAAGTGGGTTTGCTGCCATTTATCACTGACGAAGAGCACTGGAACGAAGAGCTTCTGCTCCAGTTCTATGCCACTTTGCATATCAAAGGCTATAACAGAGATCCGAAGACATGGATCCTGGAGTGGATGACAGGCAATATCCATCATGAAGCCAATGCTTTCGACCTAATTGAGCTTACCGGCCTTCCCACTCCTGGCGAATTCTTTGAAGAAGGGTGCCAACTCCATGCTGAAGCAATTGAGAGCATATTGCAGCGTTCTGAGCCAGATATGAGTCAGATGCTCTCAATGATGAAGCCATTTCCTCCAAATGCACCCTATCCAACTAGGTTCTTCGTTGAAGACTTAGAGTACCTGCCCAGAACAATATATCACATCATAAGGCGGACTCTCTGGCCAGTCAAGGGACACTCTCGATATGCAACGATTGATGGTGCAATGAAGACTCTCATCTTCTGCATTCTTCACGGCAAATGCTTCAATACACAGGATCTCTTCATCCGTCAATTTGCAGCGTCTGCTTCAGAACTGTTTGGATTAAAGCTTTATGCTCCTTGGGTTATGAGGCTGATCAAGCTTCACTCTGCAATCTCCTATCAACCCTCAGCCCGCAATCATAGGATATTTTTGCCAGATATGGACACATCTGCTGAAGCAATATATCCAGAGCCGGCCAAGCAACCACTAAGTCTTCAGAATGCAGAACACCAGAGCTTCACTCAAAATATTGAAGGTGTTGAAGCTCTCTCCCGAGTGTATCCAATGGCTGGCACCTACACGTGCCCCTGCATCAACTGAAGCCACCAACAGCACAGCTGCAAAGAGACCCAAGAAGCGCGCTCGTGCACTCAATAACAGAGAGCTTCTTGTGGCTCTTCACCAAAAGCAAGATAGGCATCACGACTGGCTCAAGAGGCAGATGAGAAGCATCATGCAAGACGTCAATCGCATCAGAATATGGCAACCAAGAATGCATTTGTCACACACGAGACCTGTCGCCGCACTTGGAAGGGCCTCACCATGATGTGCCCTGAAGCTGAACTGCATGAGGATGGCTTCACAGAGCACTTCAAATTTGACTCCACGCCTCCAAGAAGAGCGGTGATGCGCAGCACACCATCACTTGAAGAGTCAGAGTTCTCTTCTTCTGCTGCCACCGTGTCTGCCCGGATTATTGAAGAAGAAGACGACGCGACATCATCTCCACCTGCTTCAACGCGCGTCGAATCTGCACCAAGCTCGTCTGCACCACCGCCAAACAACTCCACCGACCCTGCTGCGCCTGGGAACGCGTAGAAACCTCTATGTCTTCAAACCTTTTTGGTCATCACTGACAAAAGGGGGAGAAGCATATGATGGTTATAGTCTTCAAGCGGGTCACTATGGGCGGGTGCCTTCATATTTTGCTACATTTTGCTTCGTGCTTACAACTCCCGTTTTTTTGCTACATTTGCTTCATTGAGTTGTAACACTTAGCCTTGATGGTCGTCTGCTACCTGTTTGTCACTCCGTTTTGCGACGATAAATTCCGCACTCATCTCATTCTGCAGACGTCCATTTTCCATTATTCATGTCATTATCTTCATATACTTTCACATGCATAGTGGATTGTCATAAGTTGAAGTGGATCTCCACAAGTACAACCTGCCATGTGCATTTGCATTCAAGAAGCAAATTACTTATATGCACATCTTTAGGGGGAGCCCTTGCAACTTATGAAGACAAATCTTTTACAATTTCACAAATTATGTTTCCCTTTGAAAACTTCAACTAGTTTGTCATCAATCACCAAAAAGGGGGAGATTGTAAGTGCATCTAGTGCCACCCCTAGTTGGTTTTGGAGTATTGACGACAAACCTAGCTGAGGGACTAATGTGTTTGTGAGAATTGCAGGAAAACACAGGTAGAAGTCCCTCATTGATTCGGTTTTACTACCAGAGATGACCCCTAAAAATGTACGAAGACATTGAAGACAATGGTGGTTTATGAAGATATTCATATTGAAGACAATGACATGAGAAGACTCCCTATGAAGCTTTTGAAACTCGAAGACCTAGATCCTTCGTAGTTTTATTTCATTCATGTTGTGTCATAGGAACCACCGTACTGTTAAGTGGGGTCGAAGAGAACCAGTCAGAATGACTGAAGTGATGCCTAATTCAAATCCTATGTCTTCGAGCGAAGCCTATGAGAGAAAATCTTGTCCAGAGTCAGACAAGTCAGCTTTACTTGTAGCCCAAGTAAAGTTGCCGTGTGAGTTCGAAATCCAACCGTTGGTACACGTGTCAATTCCTTAGTGACCCAGGGTCATTTCAGACAGATCAGGTCGGGTTGCCAAGTGGCTATAAATAGTCCACCCCCCACAACCTTAAACGGTTGGCTGCTCAGATTTCAGTGCACGGCTTTTGTCGTTTGAGAGCAACCCACCTCGAAGCCTTTGAAAGAAAAATTCCCAGTGAGGAGAAAAGCCCTAACCACCCAGAGCCAGAGTAAATTGGGCATCACTTAAGTCTTCGTGTCTGTGTGATTTGAAGACTTATTACACTTGAGGACTGTGCATCCTCCAGACGGTTAGGCGTCGCGTTCAGAGCATCCAAGAGAAATTGTGGATTGCCAGTGAACGAAGTCTGTGAAGGTTTGGGAGTCTACCTTGAAGACTTACCTGAGTGATTGGGCGAGGTCTGTGTGACCTTAGCTCAAGGAGAAAACGGTGAGGACTGGGTGTCTTGGACTAAGTGTCCTTGACTGGGTGTCCGGGACTGTGTGTCCTTTGGTTTAAATACCTAGCCGCTCCAACCAGACGTACAGTTGTCACAGCAACTGGAACTGGTCCAACAAATCATTGTCTTCAACGTGTCACTGGTTTTATCTTTATTCCCTTTCACCTACAGTTATTCATTGTGAAGCCATTGCATGTTTGCTTTATCTTTTGTCTTCACAACATGAATGTATGATCTGTTCGGCTTCATAACTTCTTCCTACCTGATCCTTATTACACTGAAGCTGTTTGTCATTGCGCTTTCACTCTATTGAATATATGACCATGGCTGGCATAGTGTAATCTAACTTCCGCTGCATAGTAATAGGCATGATCTTCACTGTTTGTCTTCACAACTCTCACGTTTTGAAGACTTTCATAAAAATCGCCTATTCACCCCCCCTCTAGTCGATATAACGCACTTTCAATTGGTATCAGAGCAAGGTGCTCCCTTGTTCTGTGTGATTCGGTTTAACCACCTGGAGTTTTAGTTATGTCGACTGCAGGGATAATCAAAGTCTCCGCTGCTTGCCCGTCTTCGATGGAACTGAATATCCCTACTGGAAGAATAAGATGCGCATGCATCTTGAAGCCATTGACATCGACCTATGGTATGTCGTCGAGAACGGCATTCCCAAGGCTGGAGAAGGTGTCACTGCTGCTGATGTCAAGAAGTTCACTCAACTGGACTCCACTGCCAAGAATATCATATGTGGTCATCTGACCAAAGGACAGTATGGCCGTGTGAGTGCTTTGAAGACATCCAAGCTAGTCTGGGACTGGCTCTCAAAGGTCAATGAAGGCATCTCAACCCAGAGAGATCAAAGAATCAGTGTTCTTCGCAACCTCTTCAACCGCTTCAAGCGAAATTTTCTCTCTCAGCTTGACCATTAGATTGGGGGTGAGCTACTGAAGAAACATCAAGCCAGATATGCTCACGTTGACAAAACTGCTCCATAGCACCTTGGGATAAATCAGTGCCATTGTCAGTTATAATGCTGTGTGGAAAACCAAAGCGAAAAATCACCTTTTTCACGAACTGAACCGCCGTGGCTGCATCACACTTCCTCACTTGCTCTGCCTCAACCCATTTTGTGAATTTGTCAACTGCCACCAAAAGATGTGTCTTTTTATCTATGGATCTTTTGAAAGGTCCAACCATATCAAGCCCCCAAACTGCAAACGATCAAGTGATTGGAATCATCCGCAGTTCTTGAGCCGGTATGTGTGCTCATCGTGCGAACTTTTGACATCCATCGCACCTACTGACCAGATCCTCTGCATCAGCATGAGCCGTTAACCAGTAAAAGCCATGACGAAAAGCTTTGGCCACTAGAGATTTTGAGCCGGCATGATGGCCACAATCTCCCTCATGGATCTCACGAAGAATCTCTTGACCTTCTTCAGGAGAGACACATCGTTGAAACGCTCCACTGACGTTGCGATGATACAACTCACCGTCAGAAATTGTCATTGACTTGGACCGCCGGGTTATCTGTCGGGCCAGGGTCTCGTCCTCTGGCAACTCGCCCCAGGTCATGTAAGCCAAGAATGGTACTGTCCAATCTGGAATGACATGAAGAGCCGCCACCAACTGTGCCTCCGGGTCAAGAATGTCCAAATCTTCCTCTGTAGGCAACTTAACATACGGGTTATGTAAAACATCTAAAAAGGTGTTAGGTGGCACCAGCTTATGTTGAGATCCCAACCGGCTTAAGGCATCAGCCGCTTCGTTCTTTCTGTGGTCAGTGTGTTACAGTTGATAACCCTTAAAATGCCCTGCAACAGCATCAACCTCACGGCGATAAGCCGCCATGAGAGGATCCTTAGAATCCCACTTGCCTGACACTTGTTGAGCCACCAGATCTAAATCGCCTAGGCACCGTACCCGGCTTAAACTCATTTCCTTAGACATTCGAAGACCATAAAGCAAGGCCTCGTACTCAGCTGCGTTGTTAGTGCAAGGAAACATCAATCGTAACACATAACAAAATTTGTCACCTCGAGGAGAAGTTAGAACAACTCCAACCCCCAAGCCTTCCAATTGTCTGGACCCATCAAAGTGAATCGTCCAATATGTGTTGTCTGGTTTCTCCTCTGGCATCTGCAACTCTGTCCAGTCATTAATGAAGTCCACTAGCGCTTGAGATTTGATCGTAGTACGTGGAAAATACTTCAAACCATGAGACCCAAGCTCAATAGCCCACTTGGCGACTCGTCCTATGGCTTCTCTATTTTGAATAATGTCTCCTAGAGGAGCAGAGCTAACCACAATGATTGGGTGACCCTGAAAGTAATGTTTGAGCTTCCGGCTTGCCATGAACACCCCATAAACAAGCTTCTGCCAATGTGGATATCTTTGTTTAGATTCAATGAGTACCTCACTGACATAGTAAACCGGCCATTGGACCGGATGTTCCTTGCCAGCCTCCTTGCACTCCACAACAATGGCCACACTAACAACACGTGAGTTAGCAGCCACATACAACAACAATGGCTCTTTCTCAACCGGAGCAGCAAGAATCGGCGGCTCAGCGAGCTGTTTCTTCTGATCCTCAAAAGTAGAGTTAGCAGCATCACTCCAGAAAAAGTCATCCGCCTTCTTCATCATTTGATACAAAGGCATCGCCTTCTCCCTAACCATCTTATGAACCGGCTTAAGGCCGCGACGCGACCCGCCAACCGCTGAACGTCATTGATGCACGCCGGTTTAGCCAGAGATGTAATTGCCTTAACTTTCTCCGGGTTAGCCTCAATACCTCTGTTAGACACCAAAAAACTCAAGAGTTTGCCAGCTGGGACTCCAAAAACAAACTTGGCCGGGTTAAGCATCATCTTGTAGACCCGGAGGTTATCAAAGGTCTCCTTCAGATCAGTTACCAAGGTTTCCTTCTCTCTGGATTTCACCACTATATCATCCACATAAGCATGAACATTATGCCCAATCTGATTGTGAAGGCAATTCTGCACACATCGTGATAAGTTGCCTGGGCACTTTTAAGCCCAAAAGGCATAGACACATAGCAGAAGGCTCCAAACGGAGTGATGAAAGTTGTCTTCTCCTGGTCCTTAGCTGCCATCTTGATCTGATGATAACCCGAATAGGCATCCAAAAAACTCAAACGCTCGCAACCCGTCGTAGCATCAATGATCTGATCAATACGAGGGAGAGCAAAAGGGTCAGCCGGACAAGCCTTGTTTATATCGGTGTAATCCACACACATACGCCAGGTGCTGTTCTTTTTGAGTACAAGCACCGGGTTAGCCAACCACTCCCGGTGAAAAACTTCAACAATGAACCCGCCCCCCAAGAGCCGGGCCACCTCTTCTCCAATCGCCTTGCGCCTTTCCTCGTTAAACCGTCGAAGAAAGTGCCTGACCGGCTTAAATTTCGGATCAATATTGAGAGTGTGCTCAGCGAGTTCTCACGGGACACCCGACATGTCAAAAGGCTTCCATGCAAAGATGTCCTGGTTCTCACGGATGAACTCGATGAGCGCGCTTTCCTATTTTGGATCCAAGTTAGGACTGATAATGAACTGTTTGGATGAGTTGCCAGGCACAAAATCAACCATCTTGGTGTCATCAGCTGATTTGAATTTCAACACCGGTTCATGCTCCGTAGTTGGCTTCTTCAAAGACGTCATGTCTGCCGGGTCAACATTATCTTTATAAAACTTTAATTCCTCTGTTGCACAAACGGACTCAGCATAAGCAGTATCACCTTCTTCACATTCCAGGGCTATTTTCCGGCTTCCATGCACTGTGATGGTGCCTTTATAACCCGACATCTTGAGCTGCAGATATACATAACACGGCCAAGCCATGAACTTGGCCTAAGCCGGCCGTCCAAACAGGGCATGATATGGGCTTTTGATCTTAACCACTTCAAAAGTTAACTTCTCAGCCCTAGAATCGTATTCATCCCCAAAGGCTACTTCCAGCTCAATCTTACCAACTGGGTATGTTGACTTACCAGGTACAACACCATGAAAAATAGTGTTGGATTGTTTAAGACTCTTGTCAGTCAACCCCATGCGACGAAACGTCTCATAATAGAGGATGTTGATGCTACTTCCTCCGTCCATGAGCACCTTAGTAAACTTATATCCACCAACCTAAGGCGCCACCACCAAAGCCAAGTGACCCGGATTATCAACCCGAGGAGGGTGATCCTCCCTACTCCACACAATAGGCTGTTCTGACCATCTCAAATAACGTGGAACCACCGGCTCAACAGCGTTTACAACCCTCTTATGAAGTTTCTGGTCCCTCTTGCACAAACTAGTGGTAGATATGTGGTACTGTCCACTATTCAGCTGTTTCGGGTTACTCTGATACCCGGACTGCTGCTGCTGTTGCTGCTGATTACTTTGGCCGGATTGTTGATTATAACCACCTTGGTTACCCAGATGGCCCTAGCCATGAAAACCACCTCCGCCTGAGCCGGCGCCCGGGCCATGAAAAGCGCCGCCAGGTCCGTGGTTACCAACGAACATGTTGGAATTTTTAAACACCTTCATGATCGTACAGTCCTTCCATAGATGGGTAGCTGGCTTCTCCCAGGTGTCGTGTCTCGAACAGGGTTCATTCAGTAGTTGCTCAAGGGTGGGACCTGACCCGCCTGACCGAGGAGGTGGCCTCCCCTTGCGCCATTGGTTGTTGCCCTGTGTACTGGCGTTAGCCACAAACTCGTCAGCCTTACGTTTATTACCTCCTTGATTCGTCGGGTTATGCTGGTGACCCTTGCCATTGCCGTTCTTTTTTCCCTTCCCTGCCTTCTCGTCATCAGATGCGGGATCCTTGGTACTATCCAAATCAACATATTTGACCAGAGCCGCCATCAACTGGCCCATGTCACGACAATCACGCTTGAGCCACCCCAGCTTCTGCTTCAGAGGTTCAAAACGGCAATTTTTCTCCAACATTAAGACCGCAGAGCCGGCATCCATCTTATCAGATGAATGTATTATCTCCTTGACCCGGCGCACCCAATGGGTCGTGGACTCACCTTCCTCTTGCTTACAGTTAGTCAAATCCACGATTGACATAGGTTGCTTACAGTTAGTCAAGTCCACGATTGACATAGGTTGCTTACACGTGTCCTTGAAGTTCTGAATGAACCGGGATTTTAACTCCGCCCATGAGCCGATGGAGTTGGGTGGCAACCCTTTCAACCAAGCGCGAGCTGTTCCATCCAACATCATAGTGAAATATTTAGCCATTGCTGCATCGCTGACCTCCAATAGCTCCATCACCATCTCATAACTTTCAATCCATGCCCCAGGCTGCAAGTCGGCCGTGTAATTAGGCACTTTACGAGGCCCCTTAAAATCTTTTGGAAAGCGCTCATTATGTAGAGCCGGCACCAGGCAAGGGACACCTCCTGTCCCTGTGGCCACTCCTGCCTCAACAGAGGTTGCTGGATAAACCGGAAAAGCTTGATGAGCCTCCTGCTCAGCTGCCAGTTGAACCGCCCGCTCAGCCTCCTGACAGATCCTCTCCTGATCCACCAAGTTAAAGGCTCCATCCTACACCGGGTCATGCCTGCGCGGTTGGTTACGGCATTGGGCATTGCTTGACATAGCCGCTGAGTCCATATGCCTGCTATAGCTCGGGCTCCGGCTTGGGCGAGGGTTGAATGGATTCTGTCTCGACTATAAGAGTACGCATCCTGCTGTGCCAGGGCTGTTTGAAGAAGTTCTCTGACCCTTCGTGTTCCGATCGCCGTTGGAGAGTCGCCTTCCATTGGGGGAGCCGCCAGACGAGCCAACGCAACAATTAAATTCTCCAAAGGGTTAGAGAAGTGACCCGGTGGTACTGGCGTGTAATGAGGCGGAGCATTATTCACACGGGCTGGTTCCATGGCCCTCGGCTGAACCGGTGCCCCCATCCCGGGTGTTGTGATCCGGTTTGCCTCCGGCGGGTTGCTGGGATCGGCCCCGGGTGTGTGGAAAAGGTTCCTAGGATCATAAGTCAGAGGCAGACGTGCTTGAGTTTTCTGGTGTCTTCTCCTCATGACCTCGTTTGGCGCGTTCAAATCCACCGAGAGCCGGAAGGTCTCCGCTTGAAGTTGCCGAGCACGAGCATCCAAAACCGCCCGCTCCACAGCCATCCTGACATCTTCTGCTACTAAATTTTCCTTGGCTTGGGCCACCTCTTCACGTAGTCGTGCCACCTCTGTGTCATGTTGAGCCTTATCCGCCGGCTCAACCACAACAGTCAACAGAGCCGCCATCCTATCCATGAGGTCCATTAGTACCTGAGCCGGGGGGCGCGCGGGGTCTCCTGACCCGGCTGCAGCCGACCCGGTGGTTATTGCTGCCGCAGCCGTAGAATTCTGCCCGGGTTGAGTGCCACGCATGAAGACTCCGGCTCGATTCGGTGGCTCAGAGGGGTCCAGAATACTGCTGCCATCGGAACAGCCCCCAAGCACGCCATCTTGTAGCTGATAAAAAGAATATGTCTCGCCTGTGGACGATGCACCGTCCGAGCAGACGTCCATCTCACCACGATCTATTGATCCTTCAGAAAATTCCCCTCCATGGATGCAACCCACGAAGGCCCGCCGCACGGCGGGTTGAGCCCGGGCGGGTCTCGCGCGCTGAGCCGTCTCGATGAGGTTGGTGCAGATGTCCGGCTCAGGGCCTGACTCGCCGATCCGGCCGATGAAGACATGGATTCCTCCGAAGTGGACCCGGTACCCGTACTCAATCGAGCCGGCGTCGGGGCCCCAACCTTCGTCGTCGATGTAGAGCTTGCCGCGATGACTCTTAGTCATCCGGCCCACAGTGTATCCCTTGAGCCATTCGAAGTTGCCCTTCAAGAACTCAAATCCACCATGCACTGGCCCCACGGTGGGTGCCAACTATCGTGGATTTTCACGACATATGTCCTAGCGAAAGGACTTAGTCGTAGGGCCATCGCAACTAGGAAGCTTAAAGGGGTTAATCGGGACAAAGGACACGAGAGGTTCATACTAGTTCGGCCCCTTACGGTGAAGGTAAGGCCTAGTCCAGTTGATGTTGTATTGCTAGGTTTGGATGACCAAGGAGCGAATCCGCTAGCTTGGCTATCGATCTGTTGTCTTGTCCTAAGCCGCCGCCGGGTCCCTTATATACACGGGTTGACGCCTGGCGGCCTACAGAGTCCCGCCTGGCTCATAAAACGTGTCCGACTCGGTGACTTCTTTTATATGCCTTTCTTTACAAGTCTTTCTTTACATATGGCGGTTTACAATATTGGGCCTTAAGCCGCCTCTGGGCTTAGGCTTTCTACAATTCTTAATAAACTATCACCTTGAATATTACTGGGCTTCTCTTAACAATACGCCATTAGGGTTGACCCGGCCCCTCCTGGGCGGGTCATACCTGAAAGTTATATTCCCAACACTACCCGTGTCGGGTTATCAAGACCATGTATTTCTTCAATAGGTGGTAAATTCTTGACATCTTCAGCTTTAATACCTTTTTCTTTCATAGATTTCTTTGCCTCTTGCATATCTTCAGGACTGTGATATAGAATACCCCTTTTCTTCGGAGTTGGCCTAGGAGTTGGTTCAGGAAGTGTCGAATTATTTTCATTAGTCGACATATTATTCAATAGCAATTCAGCTTGATCAACGGTTCTTTCCCTGAAAACACAACCAACACAACTATCCAGGTAGTCTCTGGAAGCATCGGTTAGTCCATTATAAAAGATATCAAGTATTTCATTTTTCTTGAGAGGATGATCAGGAAAAGCATTAAGTAATCTGAGAATCCTCCCCCAAGCTTGTGGGAGACTCTCTTCTTCAATTTGCACAAAATTATATATTTCCCTTAAAGCAGCTTGTTTCTTATGAGCGGGGAAATATTTAGCAGAGAAGTAATAAATCATATCCTGTGGACTATGCACACAACCAGGATCAAGAGAATTAAACCATGTTTTAGCATCACCCTTTAATGAGAATGGGAATAACTTAAGGATAAAGTAATAGCGAGTTTTCTCATCATGAGTAAACAGGGTGGCTATATCATTTAATTTAGTAAGATGTGCCACAATAGTTTCAGATTCATAGCCATAGAAAGGATCAGATTCAACCAAAGTAATTAACTCAGGATCGACAGAGAAATCATAATCCTTATCAGTAATAAATATAGGTGAAGTAGCAAAAGCAGGGTCATATTTCATTCTAGCATTCAAAGACTTTTCTTTAAGCTTAGCTAATAATTTCTTAAGATCAAATCTATCATTGCAAGCAAGAAAGTTTCTAGAAGTTTCTTCATCCATAACATAACCCTCGGGCACAACAGGCAATTCATATCTAGGGGGAGAATCTTCATCATCACTTTCGTCAATATTATCAGTTTCAATAATTTCATTCTCTCTAAACCTAGCAAGTTGTTCATCAAGAAATTCACCTGGTGGCACAGTAGTATCAAGCATAGAAGTAGTTTCATCATAAGTATCATGCAAAGTAGAAGTGGCATCATCAATAACATGCGACCTATCAAAATCAATAGCATGTGTAGGTGTCGCAAGTTTACTCAAAACAGAAGGTGAATCAAGTGCAGAGCTAGATGGCAGTTCCTCCCCTCCCCTCCCCTCCCCTCATAGTTGAGGGAAAAATCTTGGTTCTTTGATCTTTCAAGTTCTTCATAGTGATAAGCAGATATAAACCCCAAGTGACTCAAAGAATAGAGCTATGCTCACTAGCAACAGCGCCAGAAAATAGTCTTGATAATCCACAAGTATAGGGGATCGCAACAGTTTTCGAGGGTAGAGTATTCAACCTAAATCTATTGATTCAACACAAGGGGAGCCAAAGAATATGCTCAAGTATTAACAGCTGAGTTGTCAATTCAACCACACCTGGAAACTTAATGTCTGCAGCAAAGTATTTAGTAGCAAACTAATATGATAGTAGTGGTAACGATAGCAAAAGTAATATTTTTGGTTTTATAGTGATTGTAACAGTAGCAACGGAAAAGTAAATAAGCGAAGAACAATACATGAAAAGCTCGTAGGCATTGGATCGGTGATGGAGAATTATGTCGGATGTGATCAATCATGCAACAGTTATAACATAGGGTGACACGGAACTAGCTCCAGTTCATCAATGTAATGTAGGCATGTATTACGAATATAGTCATACATGCTTATGGAAAAGAACTTGCATGACATCTTTTGTCCTACCCTCCCGTGGCAGCGGGGTCATATTGGAAACTAAGGGATATTAAGGCCTCCTTTTAATAGAGTACCTGACCAAATCATTAACACACAGTGAATACATGAACTCCTCAAACTACGGTCATCACCGGTAAGTATCCAGATTATTGTCACTTCGGGGTTAATGGATCATAACACATAATAGGTGACTATAGACTTGCAAGATAGGATCAGGAACTCAGATATATTCATGAAAACATAATAGGTTTAGATCTGAAATCATGGCACTCGGGCCCTAGTGACAAGCATTAAGCATAGCAAAGTCATATCAACATCAATCTGAGAACATAGTGGATACTAGGGATCAAACCCTAACAAAACTAACTCCATTGCATGATAAATCTCATCCAACCCATCACCGCCCAACAAGCCTTCAATGGAATTACTCAGGCGCGGCGGTGAGCATCATGGCATTGGTGATGGAGGAAGGTTGATGATGACGATGGCGACGGGTTCCCCTCTCCGGAGCCCCGAACAGACTCCAGATCAGTCCTCCCGTGAGAGTTTAGGGCTTGGCGGCGGCTTCGTATCATAAAACGCGATGAATCCTTCTCCCTGATTTTTTCTCCCCAAAAGTGAATATATGGAGTCAAGATGGACGTCGGTGGAGCGTTAGGGGGCCCACGAGGCAGGGGGTGCGCCCAGGGGGTAGGTGTGCCCCCACCCTCGTGGACAGGGTGTGGGCCCCCTGACGGGGATCTTTTCGCCAGTATTTTTTTATATATTCCAAAAATAATCTCCGTTGATTTTCAGGTCATTCCGAGAACTTCTATTTCTGCACAAAAATAACACCATGACTATTCTGCTGAAAACAGCGTCAGTTCGGGTTAGTTCCATTCAAATCATGCAAGTTAGAGTCCAAAACAAGGGCAAAAGTGTTTGGAAAAGTAGATACGACGGAGACGTATCACCGAGCCTTGAATTAGTCAGTTGTTTCTATAATCTGATCTCCTTGCATGCTTTCGTCTTCTGGTTGAGTACCGATACTCACATCAGATCCCTTGTGGACCACCGGATCTTATTTTGTATTTTATCTGACAATGTCCTTCATAATTGATAACCTTGTGAGCCTTTCCTTGGATACGTAATGCCTTTGGTAAATCGTATCCTCTCCTTTTTGTCAACCATGCTCTACCTTCGAGTTTTGAGTTATTTACTCTTTAAGTTTGTGGTACCTGTTCCTGAGATGCCCCTATGGGTTGAACCTATGCCTTCCCTAATTCGTGCAAACATGAGAGTTTTTCATGAGTCATACTCTTCTGGTGTTTGCTAGATAAAATTTCAACATTGCAACTTCATTGAAAGCGAGAAGTGAATGGAAGGTTAGGCATTGAAGAAGTGGGGGTCGACCTTGAACTTTGTGTTCATGTGAAAGCACAAGTGCTCCCTAGGTGGTTTTGATAATTGATGACAACATATCTCTTGTTGGACTAACATTTCGATCTAGCATGTTTCAGATAAGTCCAACAATGGAGTGGCATGGACTAAAGGTTGTGGGAACTCCTTCAAGATGCTAAGGACAAAGGATTGGCTAAAGCTTCAAGCTCAAGACTCCTCATTTTACATTTTAGTGATCCAAGATCACATTGAGTCTTTAGGAAAAGCCAATACTATCAAGGAGGGATGAGGTGTTGCTTAATGAGCCTCTTGCTTCATGTGCTTAGTGATATGCTCCAAAACCCTCAGCTACTTTCCCACTTCCACATATGACCTAAATCCTAAGCCAAACTCGGTCCTACCGATTCTTCCTATCCGGCGCCACCGAGTTTCACTTGTCATAAGCCACTGCCAAACCCTAATCAGTTCGGTCTCACCGATGGGATCTCGGTCTCACCGAGATGGGCTTGCAAACTCTCTGTTACCTATTGCAATATTCTCAGTCCCACCGAAATATGCAATTGGTTCCACCGAGTTTTGCTTGGCCAAATCTCAGTCTCACTTATTACCCAAATCGGTCCCACCGAGTTTGAGTAATCGATCAAACCGAGTTTTGGATTTACCCTAACCCTAGCACATCGGTCCCACCGAGTTGATCCAGTCGGTCCCACCGAAATCTCTAACGGTCACTAGGTTTACCTTTTCGGTCCGACTGAGTTTGTTGATTCGGTCCCACCGAGATTGGAAAACTGTGTGTAACGGTTGGATTTTGTGTGGAGGCTATATATACCCCTCCACCTCCTCTTCATTCGGTGAGAGAGCCATCAGAACGCATACACCATTCCAACTCATATGTTCTGAGAGAGAACCACCTACTCATGTGTTGAGACCAAGATATTCCATTCCTACCATATGAATCTTGATCTCTAGCCTTCCCAAGTTGCTTTCCACTCAAATCTTCTTTTCACCAAATCCAAATCCTATGAGAGAGAGTTGAGTGTTGGGGAGACTATCATTTGAAGCACAAGAGCAAGGAGTTCATTACCTACACACCAGTTGTTACTTCTTGGAGAGTGGTGTCTCCTAGATTGGCTAGGTGTCACTTGGGAGCCTCCGACAAGATTGTGGAGTTGAACCAAGGAGTTTGTAAGGGCAAGGAGATCGCCTACTTCGTGAAGATCTACCGCTAGTGAGGCAAGTCCTGTGTGGGCGATGGCCATGGTGGGATAGACAAGGTTGCTTCTTCGTGGACCCTTTGTGGGTGGTTGCTTCTTCGTGGACCCTTCGTGGGTGGAGCCCTGTGTGGACTCGCGCAACCGTTACCCTTTGTGGGTGGAGCCCTGTGTGGACTCGCGCAACCATTACCCTTTGTGGGTTGAAGTCTCCATCAACGTGGATGTAGGATAGCACCACCTATCCGAACCACGGGAAAAACATCCGTGTCTCAAATTGCGTTTGATCTCTCCAAACCCTTCCCTTTACATTCTTGCAAGTTGCATGCTTTACATTCTGCTGCTCATATACTCTTTGCATGCTTGCTTGATATGTATTGTGTGTGTTGAAATTGTGCCTAAACTCCACTTAAACCAAAAAAGCTTAAAAATTGCAACTTTAGCATTAAGTGTCTAATCACCCCCCTCTGGACACATCTACTTATAGATCCTACATCATGCCCATGGATCCGATGTGGAACTTTTCATGGTAGCTTCTTGTAATAATAATAATCCCCTTGTAATAAGTTCATCTGGTATCTATGTCTGATCCTTTGCAACTGTGGTTCCGACCATGATTGTTCTTCTTTGATCCCATTTCCCGGAAAAGTTAAAGCACTTGTCTTCTACAGATCAATATGCCTGCCCAGCCTCTATTATGATCTACTTCGAGTATTAGCCATGGTATCTCGAGGGTATCATTCCATTGCACTACATCTTATGAACTTTTGATGAAGTACTACTTTTCCCTGTCATTTTCACTTCATGGGTTCTGGGTTGTTTGTCAACCAAGAACACCGATAAGTGAATCAATTCCGCACTCCGATTCAATAACTCTAAGTATTTTTTGTTGCTTATGAGTTTAATAATCCTTCAAGTCATTCCTAGCCTGATCGACTATATCATTCTCATGCTAAATTTTAACTGTGCTACCTGGTCCTTCTTCCCGGAGCACAATTTCCGATGACGAGCTAAGCTTACGTCGATCTACCTCGCCATATCATTACGCCTCGAAGAGCAAGTTTGATTTCAATCTTTCGCTGCATCAGTCCTTTTGTTTGATGCAGTAGATGTTCGATTTCTTCTTCGTGGAGCCTCTCGACAAAATTTGTCGTGATCATCATCAACATTTTGACTCCTTCCAAGATACCAATCTAATTCATGATGATAAGTGCCATCCTCGTCCCTAGGTAATTTGAGTTACCATCGGCAACATCATTACTTTCCTCTCATCACAAACATGTTCATGTTATGGATGCAACTTGCTATCCAGCTTGTATTATGTTCTATTCTACCTTGAAGTATTACTGTCTTTTATGCCAAGGACGTGGTGAGGATTGCTCCACCTCTTAAGAATTCTTGGTATAGTGATACTTCTCACCATCACCATTCTTTCTCGTGTTGTTTCTAACCGGGATACTAGCCATTTAACTTTGATGTGTAATTTCAAAACTTCTAGCAACCCTATTGCTTGAAGTTAATGGTTGATAGCTTGATTCTTAGTCTATTGGTTATTGAATCACCATTCTAACATCGACCGGGCTACTTAGTCCGTCCTTCCAGGTGCACGTTTTGATCAATGTTTACTCCTGGATGTTTTCCTTGAACATACTTCATTATCTACTTCGATATGTCCAATATTATCCCCTTGTTCACATAATTGTGGAAATCCATCTTTTTGGAAACCTCGATGAATTGTCATCGATTCCATCAGTCACCTCCTCATCCTCTCCTTGGTTAAATGATGAACTCTTGTTTCGAAACTCGCTTCCATTATTCATTTCCCAAGAATCTTACAATGTCATCTCGACAATTTGTGTTGCACCTTTTTCTTCTTAGGATCCTGATTCTGAGGTATCCTGACCCCAACCAAATCTGAAACTCGGTCAGATATGATGGTTGGGATATTTTCCAAGAGTCATAATATTGGTCCTTATATGACCCGGTAAGGTGATGTCATGCCTAGCACACCTGGCCGGAGGACCTATTGTTATAGTTTCCTTTTTAGCAAGTTTAGCCATTCTTCCATGAGGAAATTGTAAGACTTATTTTATAAGTTGTTCCTGATGGATCCTTTGTGAATCCGAAGTCTGGTCTTTACCCAATGACCATGTCAATGCTATCTTGAAGCCTGTCTGTGGTACTCTGGTTTTCAATAAGAACATTTGAAGCACAATGCTAAGTTTTCTTTATCATTTATCCTAACACCATTGTACGGGTAATATCATGAGATTCCTCCCCCTTACCTAAATGGTTTTCTACTTTCTATCCTATCATGGATATCATGCTCCGCTTGTCCTTGGGAAGGATATACCCCTGAAATATGTGTTTAAACACATTTTCCCTTCCATTGTTCTATTTAATCTGATGATCGCATTTTCCTTTCCATTGTTTTGTTTAACCTTTCTTGTGATTTATATGATCTAAGAAGAAATGATTCGCTGCTTATGTAAACACCCTGGTGTACAACCTTGTCAGTAAGACCGTGTTACTATTGTTGATGACATTTCGGTAACCACCGATGGACGAGAACTTTGCCTATTGGTCTGCCTCGTTTCAACGAGCAGGAAAATGGTTCTCTTCATCCCTCGCCCTAGGTACCAACGTTGTTGCCAACAAAACTAACAGGCTATCCTATGACATACCTTGCTATCTTGATCGTGTAATTTTTAGCGCCTTCCTACTTTTAACCCACATGGTGGGCCCATAACCCACAGTTCCATAGGATCGAAACCTGACTCTCCTGTACACCCTCCTGTTTCCAAAGTTATTCCTCGCGCGTGGCCTCATATGTAATTCACGAGCCACCCTCCGAGATATTATCAATTCTGGTATCAGGCACAAAACTTATTCCCATTGCTCTGGACCCCTTTTACACTTTGTTTCAGGCATCGAACGATGGCCTACCCGCTTGAAACTTCTCATGGTACCTTCTTACTTTGCTCTCGATATTTTCTTAAGTTTCAGTTCAAGAGTTACTTTCCTCCACCTTCCCCGATGTTAGCTACCAGATAGTCAACCTTGTAGAGGTCCGTTCTCCCGGAATATACCCCCCCTTATCTTTTCCATAAGTACGATGGAGATCCTGAAGAAAGGGTGTCAGCTTCATCATGATGACCTCAAGCTGAGAAATGAAGATATCAACGTATTCAATCGACCTCTTCGAGAAGAGCAACCAAGACTGAGAAGATTCGTTAGAATTTCAAAACCAGACCTTTTCCCCTTACTCTACCTCTTAAATTTCAGGACGAGATTTCTTGTAGTGGAGGAGATCTGTAACACCCCGATAATCATGCTACAGTAATCTCACATTAATAGTGCCATGTCACCATGCTTTTAAGCATAATTGCCCCTTGATTAAAAATCCAAGTCAAATTCAAATTAAGTTACAAGTCAAATTATTATTTCGTCGAGCAGTAAAACAAAAATGTTCGTTGTGTTCCATATATTCTTTAAGTAATTTTCATAAATTAATAAACATCATTTGATTATTTAAAATCCCTTAAGGTATTTAAAGTTGGACCAGCAGCACTTAAGTGAGCCATTTAAATTCAAGACTAAATTTGAACAGCTCCATTCGGCCCCAAACTTTTTGTGCAACCCTATAATGATGTATGATATTCATATGCCAAATCTCATAATTAAACAAAAAACATTTGTTAGCAAATCAAAATAGAAAACATTAGTTAAGGCAAATACATAAAAGAGAAGAAAAAGAAAGAAGTGCTATTGTAACTTGGCCCGACCGAAGCTACAGTGCGGGCCAACCCACCTAGCAGGCCTTCTCCTTCCTCGCTATAGGATGGGGAGGCAGAGGAGGTCGTGGCACATATCCATGGTGCCATGGAGGTCGATGGCCACCACGTGCCCCTCCCCAACCCTACTTAGGTGTTCCCCCGAAACACTAGACCGACCACATCTGTCTCCCCCATCCCCTTCCGCTCGATCCCGAACTCGTGAGCTCCGCAGTGACCGAGCTCCTCGCCCACGTTGACGCGTCCACCGGCCTCCCCGGCTGGTGGGAGCACCTCCTGGAGGCTCGTTGTGCCCGTGCGCGTCCGTTTAGAGCATCGGGGCAAGGAGGGAAGCTATGTAGCCGACGCCATCTTCGTCTTCTTCCTCTGGCCGCTGCATCTCGCCGTCACCACCGTCTCTTCAGCTTGTCCCCGGCCTCCCTGAGAACACCTTCCGCCCCGTGGTGAGCTCCTCTCCCCATCCCCCTCATTCCATGGCTCGATCCGTCGTTGTTTGGGCCTTCCCCACGTTCAGCCGCCATGACTGGAGCTCCGCTCCGCACGCACGCTCCTGCCCGTGCCCTTCCTCGCCTAGGCCGTGTCTGGCCACGCTTGTGTGCCCCTAGCTGTGGCCGCGCATCCCCGTGCGGTTGCTGCCTTCTGCTGCTGCTCGTGCCTGCTGTTGCCGTTGCTGCCGTTGCACCCCACGGCCACCCGTGCCTGCTGCTGACCTGCTGTCGTTGTCTGTCGCTGCTACTGCCCCGCATTTGCTCGCCACCCCGCGCGCTGTCGCTTCTCTCTGCTGCGTGCATAGCCTACCGCCGCTACCGCCAGGGCCGCGGCCTGCTTCCCCCATGCGCCGGCACTGGCCTCGCTAGCTGGAACGACCGAACGAGCGCCCAACCATGGCCTTGGGTCGCTGCACGTAGGGGCCGACCTGATTAGGTGGGATTAGCCCTGTTGCTTTGGTAGATTAGTTAGATGGCCCTATGACCAATGGCCCCCTGTTTAGTGTTTTCGTTTTGTTTTGTTTAGTTATGTCTTTTAGCACATGTGTCTATTACATGCGGGCCCTTGAACCCTGTTGACCAGTCAACTGTGACTGGCAACTACTGCTGACTGGACCCCTGGGTCCCAGCTGTCATACTCCTAGTCTAGCCAACTAGTGGGCACAACAGGAATTCTGCCATGTTTAAGTTTTAAAATAAAATATTAAAGTAATTCCAAAAAAATATTAAAACTTTAAAAAATAATATAAAATAATTTGTAACTTGGGTGAAAATACTTTGTACATGAAAGTTGCTCAGAAAGACGAGACGAATCTGAATATGCAGCCCATTTGTCCGCCACACGTCCCTAGCATAGCGGACATGCAACTTTTCCCCTCCGGCCCGTCTATCCGAAAATGCGAAACACCGGGAATACTTTCCTGGATGTCCCCGCCTCCTTCGTCGGTATCACCTACTACCGCGTTAGGGCACACCTATGCCGTTACTTGTCATGTCATGCATCGATATGCATATGTTTGCATTGTATTCACTGTTTCTTCCCTCTCTTCTCTCCAGTAGACCACGAGACGGACGTCGCTGTTGCCCCGATCGACAACGTTGTTGATAACCCCTCCTTGCCAGAGCAACCAGGCAAGCCCCCCCCCTTGATCACCAGATATCGTCTATTCTTCTCTCTACTGCTTGCATTAGAGTAGTGTAGCATGTTACTGTTTTCTGTTAACCATATTGAAAGTGCGTTATATCGACTAGAGGGGGGGGTGAATAGGCGATTTTTATGAAATTCTTCACTGAGGAATTTGCTGGTGAGGAAATTCCTTAGCGAAGAACTACTAGCAGCGGAATAAGTACTCAAAAGTAAACACAACAGAATACAAGCATAGTCATCATGATGAAATGAAGACAGGCACATAGTACAGGAAGCGTAATCACAGGATAACACAGGATGAAGACAAAACAGACTGAAGAAATTGAACTGAGGAAATTGAGAAAGTCTTCAGTCAAAGTCTTCAAACACAGATATGAACAAACATACAACACAGTTATGAGGAAATGAAAGAGTTGAGGAAATAGAACCAGCAAGCTCGGTGAAGACAATGATTTGGTAGACCAGTTCCAACTGCTGTCTCAGTTGTACGTCTGGTTGGAGCGGCTGAGTATTTAAACTTGAGGACACACAGTCCCATACACCCAGTCAAGGACACTTAGTCCAAGACACCCAGTCCTCACCGTATTCTCCTTGAACTAAGGTCACACAGACCTCGTCCAATCACTCGTGGTAAGTCTTCAGGCGACTTCCAAACCTTCACAAACTTGGTCACTCGGCGATCCACAATTCCTCTTGGATGCTCTAGACCATGACGCCTAACCGTCTGGAAGAAGCACAGTCTTCAAAGGTAACAAGCGTCGGATCCACTTAGGATCAATCTCTTCAGTGATGCTCAATCACTTGGGGTTTGTAGGTGTTTGGGTTTTTGGTTTTTCCTCACTTGATGATTTTCGCTCAAAGTCCTCGGAGGATGGGTTGCTCTCAAATGACAAGTGTCAGTTTCTCTCGGAGCAGCCAACCAGCTAGCGGTTGTAGGGGGCGGCTATTTATAGCCTAGGGCGCATCCCGACATGATAAGACATAAATGCCCTTCAATGATATGACCGTTAGGTGGATAGATATTTTGGGACAGCTGGCGCATAGCACAACAACGGTCGGAATTTCGAGCAGTAAAATCCTCAGGGCTATCATGTTCCTCACTGTATAGGCAATCCGCACTGGCGAATTCCTAACTCCTCAGTCAGAACAAATTCCTCAGAGACCAGAAGAACTTCGTCTCTGTCACTAAAGAAATTGACTGAACTGTATGAGATTTCCAATGGCTTCACTCGAAGGGATTGGTAGGTGTAGGATTTTGAGTTGAGCATCACATGGAAATCTTTCCTTAGTATTTCCTCGACCCCCTTTAATAGTACGGTGTTTCCTATGACTCAAGAAAGAGAAAAACAAAACTATGAACACGGAAGTATTCAAGCTTCATATTTCTCGCATGAATATCAAGTCTTCACGGACACACCAATTTCGTCACTTTCAAAGTCTTCATGAAAGTCTTCAGAAATACCAAAATCTTCAGTCGAAGATATTCATTTTTAGGGGTCGACTTTTCCTGTAAATATCAAACTCCTCATAGACTTATAGACCTGTGTACACTCACACACGCATTAGTCCCTTAACCTATAAGTCTTCAATACACCAAAATCACTAAGGGGCACTAGATGCACTTACAATCTCCCCCTTTTGGTGATTGATGACAATATAGGTTAAGTTTTCAACGGGGATAAACATATGAAGTGTAAATACTGATATTGAGGAATTTGATTGCAAGATATAGAAGAACTCCCCCTAAAGTTGTGCATAGTGAGGAAGTTGCTTTTCAAGCAATGCACACTTGAAGAGTTGAATCATGGAGATCTCCCCCTATATCTTGTAATTCATACACGCATTTAACATATAATATAAAGAATTTGAAATGCATGATAAAATATGGTGCCTGATGAAATTCAGCATGCGTGCAATAATATTTAACGAGGAATAAGCATGTAGAATAGTGCATCAAGAGTATCAGAGCACAGTGCATCAAAAGTATCAGAGCACCATCGGGTTTAAGATTACAACTCGATCCAATAAAGTTTGAGAAGAATGAGAGTTGTAACTTAGCAGATAAAAAAACGCCCATATAGTAGACCCGCTTGAAGACTAACTCATATTTCTCCCCTTTTGTCATCGAATGACCAAAAGGATCGAAAATGAGGACTAACGCCCCTGAAGATAATCATGTTGAGGAAGGAGCGCCAGCGTTGTTGGGGACGTTGGTTGATGTAGGGCCTGCCGTAGTGTCGTCCAAATCTTCATGTTCATCAGTGTCGCGCGATGAAGAATATGAGCTGGCCACCAGAGAAGGAACCTTGACCTTCTTGAATTTATTCGGTGGAGGTGCAGACCAGTCAAAATCTTCATTAAGACCCATGTTCTTCAGATCTTCTTCACCATACAGATGTGACAGGATTGCCCTAGTGCGACCGAAGACTTGATGGAGGTAGTAGTGGTTTTTCTTCACTACATTGTGTGTGGCAGTCATGTTGTGAAGAAGTGAACCAAACTGACGCTTAACCCATTTGTGATTTCGATCCACCTTCTGGTGAAGACTAAGCAGAAGTTCACGGTCAGTCATCACGCGCGGAGCGGGGGCTTGAGGAGTGGACTTAGGTGCATTGGCAGAGTCATGTGTGACAGAGTCATCATTGGTGGAATAAGATGCAGCTTTGCGAAACTGACCATCCAATGGACGAATGCATTCATCTATTACAGCTGGTGCCTTGCCCTTTTCATCAACTGAGCAATATGTCTGCTTGAGGACTTCAATTGGGGGCAAGTAGCTAAGATGATTCTGGAAATCAGCTTTGTAGTTGAGTGAAGACCTTGTTCTGAGGAATCTCATGATCCAAGGTGCATAAGGCTTCAGCTCAAACGGAGACAGTGCAACATTGGCCATAGTCCTCATGAAGAAATCGTGATAATTGACAGGAATGCCATGAATGATGTTGAATACCAGATTCTTCATGATGCCAACAATTTCCTCATCAGATGAGTCGTGGCCTTTGATAGGACTGATTGTCCTCGTAAGAATACGATAGACAGTTCTGGGCACGTACAACAATTCCTTCATGAGGAATTTGGTTCTTGGTGCTTGACCTGGCTTCAAAGGTTTCATCAGCACCTGCATGTAATGATGTGTGAGCTCAAGTTCACTGTAGATGCAGCGAGCTTCTTCAAGGGGAGGACTGAGTGGTAGAGAACGAAGCAATTCAGAGGCTGGTGCAGTGTAGTGAGTGTTTTCAGACATCCAGTCCAGCACCCATGAATTCACATCTTTAGCATCTCCGGTGATGTGCAGCGTTGCATAGAATTGAAGAATCAGTTTTTCATTCCAATCGCAGATGTCAGAGCAAAAGTTGAGCAGCCCAGCATCGTGAAGAACACCGAGGACTGGTGCGAAGCACGGCAGAGATTCCAAATCCACGTGAGGAATATGCTCATGGTAGAAAATCTTCTCCTTGTTGAACATCACTGAGGAATAGAAATTGGCTTGACTAGCAGCCCAGAAATGCCTCTTCCTAATGCGAGCAGAGTCATATGGGTTGTAATCTTTGAAGAATACGTGCTCGCCGAAGAAATCATCAGCCTTGAACTTTTGCTTGCGTGAGAATGGATCCTTTGGCTTCGGCAGAGGAGTGTCTGTGAGTTGCATCACTGCCTCAGGAATCCCAATCGCAGGTTCTTCAGGCTGAGGAATTTTTGGTTCCTCCTCATTGGCAATCTGCGTAGTTGTTTGTTCAGCAGCAGTAGTTTCATCAGCGCTAGTGGCTGGAATTTCCTCATGGACAGATGCAGTGGGATGAGTTTCTTCAGAGCCCATGTGAACAGTTTGTGTGGGGGACCGAGGAATTTACTGTAGAGGAGTGAACATTGGAGAGTTCGGATGCTGACTTTCCCATAATTCATCACTGATTACGGGTGTGGAGCAGCCAATGTCCACATCATCATCTTCCATTTCTTCAATGCCAGCCTCTTCAGCTGTGAACTGAGGCATAGGCGAGGAGATGATAGGTGTTGAAGGGATCGCATCCACTTCAATTTCTTCATCCAACGGTTCAGACGAAGCAGCAGAATGAGTTGCTTCATCAGATCCGCTGGGGATCACATATTCTTCATCAAAAGGAACAAGGTCCTTTGATGGCCTGGTTGAGATGGGAACAACATCAATCAGATGTGCAAATGAACTTGTCATTGGCTTCATTTTCTTCGGAGCTGAAGAATCTGAAGCAGCTGATGCTTTCCTTTTCTTCACTGCAGCACGCTCTGTAGCCTTGGTCTTCTTCACATCCGATGCAGATGGACGGATTGAAGTTGAATTTGGTGCAGGAGAAGCTGAGGAATCTGGTTGATTTTCTTTAGGCACAACTAATGCAGTTGCCCTGAGTTCTTCAGTTTCTTCAGGCACACCACTAGTGGGTGCCCTGGAAATTTCTTCAGCGGCTGGAATGCAGTCATCAGCCCTGGAACTCACATTATCTTCAGCAGCCTGATTGTCATCAGCGGTGCTGGCATTTTCTTCAGTAGGCTGAGCAGATGCTTCAGCCTGAGGAATTTCCTGTTGCGTCGGGCTGCAACATTGGAAGTGAAGTTATCCGCAAGTTTCACAAAACGAACCTTGGCTCCAAGCCAATCAGCGCGATATGCTTCAAAGTTATCACTGAGTTTCTTAATCTCAGTCTGAGTAGTGACAAGTTCTTCAGTTGTCATAGAGACAACGTTTTTCTTCAGATAGCGCTCTTTCTTGTACTGCGCTTTCTTGATCTGCCTGGCCTTCTCAAATTTCCACTTTTCTTCTTGAATGAAGTGGGTCAGCATGTGACTTTGGACAGGAGTCAGCTTGAAGTCAGGCAAGGCAGTGTTGGGGTCCTTGTGCCAATCATCAATGTAGTCGAGGATCAGCTTGGGATCCAAAAGCAGTGGCACCTCTGATCCTTTGGCGCTAGCGGCCCTGACTTGCCTGTCTCTGATGATTTCTACAAGTTCATCATCATCAGCTTCGTCTTCATCAGACGGCACTTGGAAAGCGACTTGCTTCGTTTGAGGACTTGGGCGTGGACCTCGTCCAGCAGTGGCCTTTGTCTTGAGCAGTGAGGGGCCAGCTGACGAACTTGGTGCAGCTGAGGAACTAGCTGAGACACCTGAGACAATGGAGATGCTGGCAGTCCTTTGGCACGAAGCGAGATGCACAGGTGCTGAGGATTTGGTCGGAACAACTGAAGGCTTTGGCGGAGGAGCTAAGGACTTTGGAGGAACAGGAGCAGCATGAGGAATTGGCCGTGAGGGCTTTGATGATTCTAGCCGTGAGGGCATTGCTGAGGAAGCACTTGGCTTGCGCGCAGGCTTCTTTGACATAGCCTTCTTTGGCTTGACAGCAAGGACCTTAGCAGAGGTAGCAGAAGCAGAGTCTTCATTGAATTTCCTCACTGCTTCTTTGGCTTGGCTAGCCAACTTGCCTTGGCGCTTGGCCCATTTATCAAGATAGTCCTCACCTCGCTTGAGGCTGGTGGGATCAGCAATTTGGCCAGGTGCCAATGGAGCTCTCGGGTATGGAGGATTGAGTGCGAATTTCTTCATGTAGTTAGGAGTGACATATCTGTACTCCCGCCATTCTCTTGCCCATCTCCTCTCTATCTTCTGAATGTGCACTTTGCGCTCATTCTTGGTTTCCTCAGTAGGTGTGCAGTACCTAGCATATATGTCATCAGGGATTTCAAACGCTGTATTTACCTCAGGCCTCTTTCCTCCCTTCTGTGGCCTTTTACCATCAGCCATTTTCTCCAGTTGAGGAATTTGAACAATTGAATTCTCTGAAGAAGTATGCAACTTTTCTTCGAGGAACGCTGCAAATGAGTTAAGTTGATGAGAACCTAGTGATTCAGCAGCTGACATGTGTACCTGTGAACAGAGTATAGTTGCGAGGAATTTGGAGAGGTCATATGCGTTCTCAGAAGGTTTTTCAAAATGAACAGGTTTGAGGAATTTGACCAGATGGTCTTGAAGATTTTCACTAAGCGTTCTTTGTCTTAGGTTCTAGAGTTGTATAGATCGAAGATCCACACAATTGAGGAATCTTGAAGAAAAATGATGCTTAGAGAAACGAATCAAGAACGGATGACTTGTGAGGTGTTCAGTGTGTGAAGATATGAAGAAAAACACTTTTGAAGATTTTGTAGATAATCATTCGAATCAACGAGGGCAGTAAAAGTAACTTTTATTTACCCTGGACAAAGAACACGACGAACTGGAGTGAGGAGATGTGAAGTTCGTCTGTGCAGATCTTCCACGCCCTAACTTGGCGGAGGAAGACGGCTAAGGCGGCGGCGGAGTGAAGATGTCCGCGGTCGGCGCGAGTACATCGGCGACGAGGTCGAGGCAGTGAAGCTCTTCCTCACCGGTGGCGATGAAGTAGCTGCGGCGCTAGGGTTTGAGAAGCTCGAGCTGGAGAGAGAGGTCGAGCGGAGTAAAAGAAGTGAGGAAGGGAAGGAGGGGTATTTATAGCCACGGTGAAAAACTGCTCGCCCGAAGAAATTGGACGAACGTGCCCCTGACCCTTCTCATTCGCATGACATGTGTCACCCATGTAGTGAGAGGTGGAGATCGTGTTAGATCGTGGGTGAGTGGATAAGTGTATCGAGGGATGCGGAACGGTTTGAGCGGCAAGACCGAAAATTTCGATAAGATAGGTTTTAAAGTTCCATTCACAATTTCTTCAGCTGACAAGGACACAGTGAAGATTTTGAACGAGTTTCAAATAGAACGCACATGAAGAATTTGTGAACATATTGGGTTGAGTATAGCATAGAGGGGAAGGGTCCGATCACATTCACTTAGCAGAAAACCAACTTGAAGAAATAGCAATAAGTGAATGTTGTAGAGGACATAAACTCATATATATATATATAGCCAATGAAGAAAAATGACGGAACCGGTAAATACTATGCAAAGTTGAAGAATATGAATAATTTGAGGAATTTCAACTTTTGGTGGTGGCGTGGCCCACCGTATAAGAATGATGATTTCAGACACCGCGTACAATTATCGTAGGGTTCTGAGAATCAAATTCTTCGTTAATTTCTTCACACTAAGAGTGTTATTCTTCATTGATTGAAGAAAAACGTTTCTTCATGTGTTGCACATCTAAGTCATCAATTTTGCATAAGTGTTATGATGAGTGTCCTTTTCACAGAACATTCGAAGATTCTAGGATATTTAGCTCACACCGCAACTTGCTAAATCTCTTCTCATCCAATGGCTTTGTGAAGATATCGGCTAGCTGTTCTTCAGTCTTCACATGCTCAATAGAAATGTCACCCTTCAACACATGATCACGAAGAAAATGATGACAAATCTGAATGTGCTTTGTCTTCGAGTGCTGAACTGGGTTGTGAGAAATCTTGATGGCACTCTCATTGTCACAGAAGAGAGGTACATTCTTCATGTTGACGCCGTAGTCCTTGAGAGTTTGCTTCATCCATAGAAATTGGGCACAGCAAGAACCAGCGGCAATGTACTCAGCTTCAGCAGTAGATAGTGATACGCAGTTCTGTTTCTTCGAGGACCAACATACCAAAGATCGTCCGAGGAAATGACATGTACCAGATGTTGACTTGCGATCCACACGATCACCAGTATAGTCAGAGTCAGAATATCCAAAAAGATCAAAAGCCGAGCCCTTGGGGTACCATAATCCAAGTGTTGGTGTGTGAGCTAGATATCGAAGAATATGCTTCACAGCCTTATGGTGTGATTCCTTCGGTGCATCTTGAAATCAGGCACACATGCAAACACTAAGCATTATATCTGGCCTAGATGCACATAGGTATAATAAGGAACCTATCATGGAGCGGTATACCTTATGATCGAAGTCAATACCATTTTCATCAGTGCACAGATGGCCATTTGTGGGCATAGGAATTTTGACGCCTTTGCAATCTTGCATGCCGAATTTCCTCAGTACATCCTTGAGGTATTTCTCCTGAGATATGAATATGACATTGTGTTGTTGACGAATTTGAAGACCTAAGAAGAATTTCAACTCTCCCATCCTAGAAATTTGATATTCTTCACTCATCATATAGGCAAATTCATCACTATAACGTTGGTTAGTACAGCCAAAGATAATATCATAAACATATACTTGGCACACAAACAATTCACCCTCATAAGATTTAGTGAAAAGAGTAGGGTCGAGTGAACCGGGTTTGAAGCCTTTCTTCATGAAGAGTTCCTTCAAAGTATCATACCAAGTCCGTGGGGCCTGCTTGAGGCCATAGAGGGCCTTGTTGAGTCTGAAGACTTTGTCAGGATTCTTTGGATCTTCAAAACCTGGGGGTTGAGCAACATATACTTCTTCCTCAAGCTTACCATTGAGGAATGCACTTTTCACATCCATTTGATATAGAGTGATATCATGATGGTTAGCATAAGCAAGTAATATGCGAATAGCCTCAAGTCTAGCAACAGGTGCAAAAGTTTCATCGAAATCAATTCCTTCAACCTGTGTGTAGCCTTGAGCTACAAGCCGTGCCTTATTCCTCACCACAAGGCCATTTTCATCTTGCTTGTTGCGGTAGATCCACTTTGTGCCGATGATATTGTGCTTGCGAGGATCTGGACGTTTGACCAGTTCCCAGGCATTGTTGAGCTCGAATTGATGTAATTCTTCTTACATGGTCTGAATTCACTCAGGCTCCAGAAATGCTTCATCTACCTTAGTGGGCTCTGTAATAGAGACAAAAGCATACTGCCCACAAAAGTTAGACAAATGTGAAGCTTTTGAGCGTGTGAGAGGACCTGGCGCTTTGATGTCATTGATGATCTTTTCAACTTGTACTTCTTTTGCAATGCGAGGATGAGCTGGTTGTCATTGAAGAGTTTCATCATTGTTTTCTTCAGCATCATTTTCTTTAGCATTTTCTTCAGGTGCATTAGCTCGACGTTCTTCATGTTCTGGAATGAATTCTTCAGCAGATTCTTCAGTAGGAATGACATCCTCAGTAGCCTTGAACTTGATAGTTTCCTCAGGTGCTTGTTCATCTATCACAGTAGGTAGGTGCTCTCTTTGCGAGCCATTAGTTTCATCGAACCGCACATCTACAGTTTCAACAACTTTGTGAAGAACGTTGTTGAAGACTCTGTAGGTGTGCGGGTCCTTTCCGTAACCAAGCATAAAACCTTCATGCGCTTTCGGTGCAAATTTTGAGTTGTGATGAGGATCTCTAATCCAACATTTAGCACCGAAGACTTTGAAATAACTTACATTGGGTTTCTTATCAGTGAGGAGTTCATAGGCAGTCTTTTTGAAGAATTTGTGAAGATATATTCTGTTGATGATGTGGCACGCAGTATCAATTGCCTCAGTCCAGAAACAACGAGGCGTTTTGTATTCATCAAGCATAGTGCGAGCCATCTCAGCAAGAGTCCTGTTCTTGCGCTCCACGATGTCGTTCTGCTGAGGAGTGTAAGGAGCAGATAACTCATGAGTGATACCAAGTTCATCAAGATAGTCATCGAGACCAGAATTCTTGAACTCAGTGCCATTGTCACTTCTGATGTGCTTGATCTTCACACCAAAGTTGGTTGAAGCCCTCGAGGAAAATCGTTTGAAGACTTCCTGCACTTCATGTTTGTAAGTAACAAGGTGTACCCATGTGTAACAAGAATAATCATCAACAATAACGAAGCCATATTGAGATGCTTCATTTGAGATAGCAGAATAATGATTAGGACCAAAGAGATCCATGTGAAGCAATTCAAATGGGCGAGTGGTGGTCATGATAGTCTTCGCTGGATGCTTGGCCTTGGTCATCTTCCCAGCTTCACAGGCTCTGCATAGGTGATCCTTGAGGAATTTGACATTCCCGATGCCAATGACATGCTTCTTCTTTGCAAGCATGTGCAAATTCCTCATGCCTGCATGACCAAGTCGTCAATGCCAGAGCCAGCCTTCTGAAGCTTTTGCAAGTAAGCACACGGCTGGTTGTGGTCCTGTAGAGAAATCAACAATATACAGGTCTCCTCTCCTAAAGCCTTCGAAGACGTTGGAATCGTCAGCTTCCATAACCACAACACAACGGTACTTGCCAAAGACAACAACCATATCAAGATCACAAAGCATTGAGACAGACATAAGGTTGTATCCTAAGGACTCAACAAGCATGACTTTGTCCATGTGTCGATCCTTTGTAATCGCAACCTTACCTAGACCCAATACCTGACTTTTGCCTTTGTCAGCAAAGATGATACGCTTCAGATGCGACGGAGATAATGGAGCATCCATCAATAGATTCTTGTCACCAGTCATGTGGTTTGTACATCCACTATCAAGGACCCACTCAGTGGCTTTGGGTTGATCATCCTGCAGATGAATTAGTGCAGGTTACAAACTCATATACTTCATCAGTGAAGAATATGACATCAATTCATCAGATCAATTTCATCAAGTAAAAGAACTGATAAAGCAATATGAGGACGTGAGAAATGAAAGTTCATTTCTTCATGATTAGCCTGTGTCCTATCAGGCATGCTCAGGTCTCCAGCAAATTCTTCAGACGATTACGTGCGTCTGGAGACCTGACCCTGCAGAAGAGATTAGTTCTTTTTCTTCACCACCCACATCTAAAGGGGTGGCAAAGAGTTCATCATTCTGCGAGGTCCATACGAAAAGGATGGCATGGAAGCCAGTCCATTTCGTCTCACATAAGTGGGGTTAGAGTAAGCATAAGAGTATGCAGAGAAATTCTTCGAGGACTTATGGACATAATGATTTGAAGAATAATGCACATATGCATAATCCTTAGATCTTCCCTGCGAAACAGACGGGTTAGCACGATGATGTTCACATGAGGACTCTGCTCCATATGAGGAATTTGGTTCATATGAAGAATTTGATCTGGGGTTCCTATTCTTCACAGGTGGCGTCATGATGACATTCACCTGAAGATTATCAAGACATCTTTTGGGAACCCCGATTTTCTTCATAGGGGAGCCGTTCCTGCAGTTAGTGCCAACATATCTAGCAAATACTTCACCATTCTGATTGTTGAATAGCTTATAGTTGGAGTCAATTGACTCATCATCAGAATGAGGAGATTCACATGCAAATCTAGATAAGTTAGATGGATCAACTGGAGGTCCCTTTGCAACAACCCTTGTAGTTTTGGGGTACTGCTCAGGCTTCCAATATGTACCATCAGCATTGAGTTTCCTCTCAAAGGCCATACCCTCTTTCCTAGGGTTCCTGTTAAGATATGCTTTTTAAGCACATCACAAAGAGCCTGATGCCCTTTGAGGCTTTTTTACATGCCTGTCGTGTACAATTCCTTCAGCCCTGCATCGTCAGTGATACTAGCAATGTCCTCAGATGAGGAATTAGTGATAGCAGAGGCATGTGAAGAATTTGAAACATTAACAGCATTTGAACATTCAGGTGAAGAATTAGCAGACTCACGTTCAATGCACTTCAAGCATGGAGGAACAAATTCTTCCTGAGATGCGCTGATTTGTTGAGCAAGTAATGAATCGCGCTCCTTCTGAAGATCTTCATAACTCACTCTTAGCTTCTCAAGGTCTTACTTTCTTTGAAGAAATTCATAAGAAAGCTTCTCATGATCGGACAAGAGAGTGTTATGTTGATCTTGAAGGGTGTCATACTTAGTATGAAGTCTCTGAAGACTTTCAGCCAAAGCTTTTGACTGATCCATTTCCTCACCCAACATATCATCGCTCTTGTTTAGCATATAGTGAGCTTTTTCTAAAGCTCTTTGTTGTTTAGTAGCAAGGGAAGCAAGTTTGACATAGCTGGGTCCAAATTCATCACCAGATTCATCATCACTAGACTCGGATAGGTAGCATTCAGTTACCTCAGCATCTTTTGCCATAAGGCATGATGCGGAAGATGATGATTCTGGTTCGAATGTCATCGTTTTGAGAGATTCCTTCAAGTCCTCAAACCAAGGATCATGACAGGTTCGATGACCTTCATAGACCTCAGAGAGACGGTCCCAGATGAGCTTCGCATGATTGAGATGCATGATATTCCTGAACTGATTTTGTGACAGACTCGAGCAGATGACATCCTTCGCCGTGAGGTTGAGAAGAGTATACTTGCGAATGTCATCAGCATCCGCCATCTTGCATAGATCAGTCAGGCCAATCTCAATGACGGTCCACAACTCGCTGTTCATCGCCATGAGGCGTTTCTTCATCATGGCCTTCCACTTGGGATACTCGTGACCGTCAAAGATGGGGCATGTCACCTTCGTCATACCTACGGTTGACATAACTAAAACTCCAGGTGGTTAAACCAAAATCACACAGAACAAGGGAGTAACTTGCTCTGATACCAATTGAAAGTGCGTTATATCGACTAGAGGAGGGGTGAATAGGCAATTTTTATGAAATTCTTCACTGAAGAATTTTCTGGTGAGGAAATTCCTTGGCGAAGAACTACTAGCATCGGAATAAGTACTCAAAAGTAAACGCAACAGAATACAAGCATAGTCATCATGATGAAATGAAGACAGGCACAAAGTACAGGAAGCGTAGTCACAGGATAACACAGGATGAAGACAAAACAGACTAAAGAAATTGAACTGAGGAAATTGAGAAAGTCTTCAGTCAAAGTCTTCAAACCCAGATATGAACAAACATACAACACAGTTATGAGGAAATGAAAGAGTTGAGGAAATAGAACCAGCAAGCTCGGTGAAGACAATGATTCGGTAGAACAGTTCCAACTGCTGTCTCAGTTGTACGTCTGGTTGGAGTGGCTGAGTATTTAAACTTGAGGACACACAGTCCCGGACACCCAGTCAAGGACACTTAGTCCAAGACACCCAGTCCTCACCGTATTCTCCTTGAACTAAGGTCACACAGACCTCGTCCAATCACTCGTGGTAAGTCTTCAGGCGACTTCCAAACCTTCACAAACTTGGTCACTCGGCGATCCACAATTTCTCTTGTATGCTCTAGACCATGACGCCTAACCGTCTGGAAGAAGCACAGTCTTCAAAGGTAACAAGCGTTGGATCCACTCAGGATCAATCTCTTTAGTGATGCTCAATCACTTGGGGTTTGTAGGTGTTTGGGTTTGGGGTTTTTGGTTTCTCCTCACTTGATGATTTTCACTCAAAGTCCTCGGAGGATGGGTTGCTCTCAAATGACAAGTGCCAGTTTCTCTCGGAGCAGCCAACCAGCTAGTGGTTGTAGGGGGCGGCTATTTATAGCCTAGGGAGCAGCCCGACATGATAAGACATAAATTTCCTTCAATGATATAACCGTTAGGTGGATAGATATTTTGGGATAGCTGGCACATAGCACAGCAACGGTCGGAATTTAGAGTAGTAAAATCCTCAAGGCTATCATGTTCCTCACTGTGTAGGCAATCCGCACTGGCGAATTCCTAACTCCTCAGTCAGGACAAATTCCTCAGAGACCAGAAGAACTTCGTCTCTGTCACTAAAGAAATTGACTGAACTGTATGAGATTTCCAATGGCTTCACTCGAAGGGATTGGTAGGTGTAGGATTTTGAGTTGAGCATCACATGGAAATTTTTCCTTAGTATTTCCTCGACCCCCTTTAACAGTACGGTGTATCCTATGACTCAAGAAAGAGAAAAACAAAACTATGAACACGAAAGTCTTCAAGCTTCATATTTCTTGCATGAATATCAAGTCTTCACGGACACACCAATTTCTTCACTTTCAAAGTCTTCATGAAAGTCTTCAGAAATACCAAAATCTTCAGTCGAAGATATTCATTTTTAGGGGTGGACTTTTTCTGTAAATATCAAACTCCTCATAGACTTATAGACCTGTGTACACTCACACACGCATTAGTCCCTTAACCTATAAGTCTTCAATACACCAAAATCACTAAGGGGCACTAGATGCACTTACACATATTCTGTTGCATAGCCTGTCATTGTTGCTACAGATGTTGATACCTTACGTGCAATCCTAAATGCTTAGTATAGGATGCTAGTTTATCATCAGTGGCCCTACATTCTTGTGCATCTGCCGTGCTATACTATCGGGCTGTGATCACTAGGGAGGTGATCACGGGTATATACTTATATACATATACATGATACATGTGATGACTAAAGTCGGGTCGGCTCGTAGAGTACCCACGAGTGATTCACAGATTGGGGGCTGAAAGGACCTTTGTCCCGACGGCCCTATGAGTGGATCTTTGTGGCGGAGCGACAGGGCAGGTTGAGACCACCCAGGAGAGAGGTGGGCCTGGCCCTGGTCGGCGTTCGCGGTTACATCAATTAACACGCTTAACGAGATCTTGGTATTTGATCTGAGTCTGGCCACTGGCCTATACGCACTAACCAACTACGCGGGGACAATTATGGGCACTCGACGCCGTGGTATCAGCTGAAGCCTTCTTGACGTCAGCGATTGAGCGGCCGCATGTCGGGTTGGACCGCGTTACTCAACTTCCTTTGTAATGGAGGTTGCTAGGTCTGCTCATCGGCCGCATATGCAACGTGCAGGTGTGCAATGGGCGATGGGCCTAGACCCCTGCGCCATAGGATTTAGACTGGCGTGCTGACCTCTCTGTTGTGCCTAGGTGGGGCTGCGACGTGTTGATCTTTCGAGGCCGGGTATGACCCAGGAAAGTGTGTCTGGCCAAAGGGGATCGAGCGTGTTGGGAAATGTGGTGCACCCCTGCAGGGAATTTTATCTATTCGAATAGCCGTGTCCCTCGGTAAAAGGACGGCACGGAGTTGTACCTTGACCTTATGACAACTAGAACCGAATACTTAATAAAACACACCCTTCCAAGTGCCAGATACAACCCGGTGGTCGCTCTCTCACAGGGCGACGAGGGAAGGACCGCCGGGTAGGATTATGCTATGCGACGTTACTTGGTTAACTTACCATCTACTCTCTTCTATTGCTTCAAGATGGAGGCTGCCATAAGCATGGTCTTCGATAGGACTAGCTATCCCCCTCTTATTCGGGCATTCTGCAGTTCAGTCCACATATACTACCCCTTTCATTGATACCAATGCATATGTAGTGTAGTTCCTTGCTAGCGAGTACTTTGGATGAGTACTCACTGTTGCTTTGCTCCCCCTTTACCCCCTTTCTATACCTGGTTGTTACGACCAGATGTTGGAGCCCAGGAGCCAGACGCCATCGTCGATGACGACTCCTACTACACTGGAGGTGCCTGCTACTACGTGCAGGCCGCTGATGACGACCAGGAGTAGTTTAGGAGGATCCCAGGCAGGAGGTCTGTGCCTCTTTCGATCTGTATACCAATTTGTTCTAGCCATCTTATGACAACTTGTTTACCTATGTCTGTGCTAAGATATTGTTGCTTCCGCTAACTCGTCTATGATCGAGCTCTTGTATTCGAGCCCTCGAGGCCCCTGGCTTGTAACATGATGCTTGTATGACTTATTTTATTTGTAGAGTTGTGTTGTGATATCTTCCCGTGAGTCCCTGATCTTGATCGTACACGTTTGCGTGTATGATTAGTGTACAGTCAAATCGGGGGCGTCACACCCATGGCCCAGTGCATCGCTTTTTGTCTTTTCTTCTTTATCTCCTTGACAACTTCTATCCCCCATTGTTCCTTCCTCTCCATCGGATACCCTCCGCGCGCTCTCTTTTATCAAGTGTCACCCTCCGGCGAGCTAGGAGCACCATTTGCCCTTCCATCCCACTCTCTCCACCAGATGGCGTGCTGTCGCGAACACCCTATTGCAAGGAGTCGACGCCTACTGCGGTACGAGGGGGCGAGGGTTGTTGACCTACGACTTGCTACAGGCCACAACGATTACGCGCGCGCGCCGGGGTGGGGGGTGGGGGGACCATCTTTTCTGTTCACGGCAATGGTGCTGCATGTGGTCATGAGGAAGCACTACTGCTGCTCCCCATTCTCGATGAGGTCCGCGGGTTGTGGGGCACAAATATGCTCCGGCTCGCCACACTCGACTGTCCAAATGCCCCAAATATGTGACAACGGGGGGCGGCTATGCTTCGAGACAATATCCCATGTTGCAACCAAGGTGCCGGCAGTTCTTCAACCTTGACGAGGGTTCCAACAACGTAGGTAGGGTTTCTGCAACGTCACCGTTGTTTTGACCGCAACATCGTTGGTGTGGCAACCATTATGGGTGTTTCAACAACGTGGGCTATCTTTTAGAGGAACTCCAACGGGCCAACCCAAACAGACAACACATTTTTCCGCTTTTTGTCCGTTTGGGTCGGCCGCCCGCCCGGTGTCCGCCCAGTTTTGCATTTGGGTCGGCAGCGCGCCCAACGCGCCGACCCATTTCATGTCCGCATTGAACTTTTAAATAAAAAGGCCCGTGGCCGATCATGCCAGCGGCCATGTGTCATGCCGGCGCCGGCATACAATGCCGGCTTCAGAAAATACCACAGTTCATGCTGGCACACTCTCCAGCCGGCCGGCACACATGCCAGCACACAAAAAAGGGTGGGACTTGAGTTCGACCACGCCATCGCGGCTCCCGTGGTCATGTCGGCACACCTGTCGGCATACAAAAAGGATGGCCCTCGCCGCCATAGATCACTCGTCGTCGAACTTGAGCATGTCGGCCTGCATCTGAAGGAAATATGCCCTAGAGGCAATAATAAAGTTATTGTTTATTTCCTTATATCATGATAAATGTTTATTATTCATGCTAGAATTGTATTAACCGGAAACATAATACATGTGTGAATATATAGACAAACAGGGTGTCACTAGTATGCCTCTACTTGACTAGCTCGTTGATCAAAGATGGTTATGTTTCCTAACCATGGACATGAGTTGTCATTTGATTAACGTGATCACATCATTAGGAGAATGATGTGATTTACTTGACCCATTCCGTTAGCTTAGCACTTCATCGTTTAGTTTGTTGCTATTGCTTTCTTCATGACTTATACATGTTCCTATGACTATGAGATTATGCAACTCCCGTTTATCGGAAGAACACTTTGTGTGCTACCAAACGTCACAATGTAACTGGGTGATTATAAAGGTGCTCTACAGGTGTCTCCAAAGGTACTTCTTGGGTTGGCGTATTTCGAGATTAGGATTTGTCACTCCGATTGTCGGAGAGGTATCTCTGGGCCCACTCGGTAATGCACATCACTTAAGCCTTGCAAGCATTGCAACTAATGAGTTAGTTGCGGGATGATGTATTACGGAACGAGTAAAGAGACTTGCCGGTAACGAGATTGAACTAGGTATTGAGATACCGACGATCGAATCTCGGGCAAGTAATAGACCGATGACAAAGGAAACAACGTATGTTGTTATGCGGTCTGACCGATAAAGATCTTCGTAGAATATGTGGGAGCCAATATGAGCATCCAGGTTCCGCTATTGGTTATTGACCAGAGACGTGTCTCGGTCATGTCTACATAGTTCTCGAACTCGTAGGGTCCGCACGCTTAAAGTTTCGATGACAGTTATATTATGAGTTTATGAGTTTTGATGTACCGAAGGAGTTCGGAGTCCCGGATGAGATCGGGGACATGACGAGGAGTCTCGAAATGGTTGAGACGTAAAGATCGATATATTGGACGACTATATTCAGACATCGGAAAGGTTCCGAGTGATTTGGGTATTTTCGGGGGTACCGGAGAGTTACGGGAATTCGTAATGGACCTTAATGGGCCATACAGGAAAGGAGAGAAAGGCCTCAAAGGGTGGCCGCACCCCTCCCCATGGACTGGTCCGAATTGGACTAGGGAGGGGGGCGCCCCCTTCCTTCCTTCTCCTTTTTCCTTCACTTCTCCTACTCCAACAAGGAAAGGAGGAATCCTACTCCCGGTGGGAGTAGGACTCCCCCCTTGGCGCGCCCTCCTTGGCCGGCCGCCTCTCCCCCCTTGCTCCTTTATATACGGGGGCAGGGGGGCACCTCTAGACACAACAATTGATCTCTTGATCTCTTAGCCGTGTGCGGTGCCCCCTCCACCATAGTCCACCTCGATAATATTGTAGCCGTGCTTAGGCGAAGCCCTGCATCGGTAGAACATCATCATCGTCACCACGCCATCGTGCTGATGGAACTCTCCCTCAAATCATCGAGCTGAACATGTGCTGAACTCGGAGGTGCCGTGCGTTCGGTACTTGATCGGTCAGATCGTGAAGACGTATGACTACATCAACCGCGTTGTGCTAACGCTTCCGCTTTCGGTCTACGAGGGTATGTGGACACACTCTCCCCTCCCGTTGCTATGCATCACCATGATCTTGCGCATGCGTAGGATTTTTTTTGAAATTACTACGTTCCCCAACAGCATCTTCTGGAACCACGGCCTCTTCCTTGGCGACACGGTGTTGAGATCCACCTTCATGATCTCCACCCCGGTCATCATGCTCGCAAGAGCCACTTCTTTCGCCTTTGTCTTGGCGTTGGCGGCCTCAATCTCTAGCATCTTGGCTTGCTTCTCCGCCTCGAGCTCGAACATCTTGGCTTGCTTCTTGGCATCAAGATCAAGCCTCCTCCTTTGGATCTCCATGAAAGCATCCATTTGCTCCGACTTGAAACGCAGGCGCTCCTCCTCCCTTGAGTCCTTATTCATCAGGTCGTCCACGCTTGCGATCAAGGCGTTGGTGGCCGCATCTCGCTTGTCCTCCTTCTTGGAGTTGGTCTCCCCCCTGAGTCGTGTCGGCTCGCCCTCCCCAACATCCTCCACGGCTTTCTTCCCCCCACGTGCCTTGAGTGCGGCATATTATGCCTTGAACTTCTCTTCGTCCTTGATGACCCGATAGCAATGGGAGAGGTTGAAGCACTTGCCATTGTGTTGAACCTTGAATGCCTCCAAAGCTTGAAATTCCTACAAAAAGTTTCCATGCAAGCATATGGGCAAGTGATAGCAAATGAAGACATAAAAGGATGATCTTGATGACACAAAAGAGGGCGGCTTGCTTGCTATCATACCATGTCTTGCATGGCGATGCCGCTCACAGGGCTGGCCTTGACGCTCTCAAGGGTGGCGCAAAACTTGTTGCACTCTTGTTGGATCACCCTGCACCGCTTGGAAATGGAAACCCACCCGCGCGTTCTCACAAATTGGTAAGGTGAAAACTTCTTGCGCTCATGAAACTCTCGGTGCACACGAGTCCAAAAGGTTGAATGCTTTTGCTCGGCACCCGTCTTTGGGTCTTGTCCAATGTCTCGCCAACACTCGCAAAGAAGCTTGTCCTCAGCAGCTGTGTACGCCTTCTTGCGCTTGCTCTTGCGGTTCGGCTTAGGACCGACGGCTTGGTTGGCGAGCTCGTCCTCGAACAAAGGCTCCACTTCGATGTCGCACTCGTCCTCTTCCTCTAGCCCATAGTCCTCCGGGAACTCATGGTCGAGGGGGAAGCCGTCCAGGTCGATGTCGACCTGATCATGCATGAAGGCCGCCTGATCGGGATCATAGCCAGCGGCCGGCGTGAACGCCCCGCGGCTGTCCTGGCTTTGTGTCTCGTCGGGATCGTAGCCAGTGGCCGGCGCACCACCCTCGCAGAGCTGGCTAGGGTTTACCCCTAGCATGTAGAGCGCCTCCCTCGTTGCTGTCGCAACGCGGGCATGGTGAACTCTTGTTGCGTGGCGGCTGATGAAGCTATGTACCTAGGGTAGGGTCATGGATCTGTCCAGCATACCCTCCACAAGGACATCTCTACAAAGAATCAGAAGCAGTCGAAGAGAAAACATCATCCACTCGACCATGAAGATGTGCCTACTCGACTGCCTTGAAGACACTCGACCACCTTGAAGACACTCGACCACCTTGAAGATGAGAAGCCCTCCACTCTGCAACGGTCATGACTTAAACCATAGCTTTATGGGCATTTATAACACTTTATTGTAGACGTTACTAGTAATGCCTCACCTTTATGAACATTGAACCCTATGTAACGGAGGGGAGCTGGGGCCCTGGCGCACTCTATATAAGCCACCCCCTCCTCTGGGACAAGGGTTCGCACTTTTGTAAACTCACACACACACATATAATCCAGTCGACCGCCTCAGGGCACCGAGATGTAAGGCTGTTACTTCCTCCGAGAAGGGCCTGAACTCGTAAAACTCGTGTGTACAACTACTCCATAGCTAGGATCTTGCCTCCTCATACCTACCCCCCATTCTACTGCCAGTCTTAGATCCACGATAGTTGGCGCCCACCGTGGGGCAGGTGTCTTAGCGACTTGTTGGAGAAGTTGCGATTTTTCCGATCCCCTTCATAATGGTTCCAGGCGGAGGTTTGATTGAGGACCGTGAGATCCGTCTCGGCGCGCTCGTGTTTGTCGCTGATGACTCCGCTTGGCTTCAGGAGGCTCCACTCGACGCCGACGCGCTGTCCGACGCTCCCCCCGCGGGGCGACGCACTTCGTGCGTGCGTCCTCCTGCGGCAACCGTCAACCCAGTACCAGTCGACTCTATCAGCTTTCCCCCTCCCTGCGGCTCGCCGGAGCAAATGCTCCGGTCGGTCGAGGCTTCAGCGGTGGGTGAGGCATGCGGTGGCCCGCCAGTCGACCACCCCTCAAACTCTCTACGGCCTGTTCGATCTGTCGACTGGCTCCGTAGAGACCGCATCCGAGTGCGACAGCAGCGACCCAACGGCTGAAGTTCTGATGGTCAATGGACCACGCAGCCCTCCTGGCTTCAACCGTGAAGACAGAGGTGACGGGAACGGCGATCCGTCGCGCGTTCACAAGGAGTACCGCCCCGAACCCCTCTCCTCGCAGCAGAGGGAGGAACTTCGCCGCTAGAACATGGGTGCATTACATACTCCTATAGTTGGAGAAACCCCTGAGGCCCAGGCCTTGGAGCAGGCGCGCTTGGCCAACCTGGTTGAGCGCACTCGACTGGAGAACCTCCAGCGCGCACTCGACGATCGCGCTCGACAGCGCGCTCCCGAATCCAGTCGACGCCAGCTTTTTCCTCCTCCGACTCAGGTATACCGAACCCCGATCCAGAATCTAGCTGCTGCTGCCCGGATAGCGGAGTCGATCCAACCCTCCCAGTCAGAAGCTGGTCGAGGTTTGGTGCAGATCCGAGCCTTGCTCCGGGCGGCGGGAGATCAGAATACAATTGTATCTCAGTCACGGGATAGGATCCACAGCTGATCCGTGATGGCAGACATAGTTCAGTCGGCCCATAGCCCAAGATCGCCTCTGAGGCGTGAGGGGCGTGGGGATCGACGAGATCAGTACAGAAACCGAGAGCAGTATGATCGCCGAGTCGATCGTGATGATCACCGTCGAGTGCCCACACCTCCCCCGAGGAGCGGGTCGTACGTGCCTCGGCAGCATGAAGACAGACGCCCTCACAATGTTGGGCGAGGTATTCCAATTGACCCCAGGGAGCCAGGCTTTGATGCGAGATCTATTCTCGTGCAGGGCTTGGTCGACAGAAACGGAGCTCACCGAGAGGGCCATGATGGAGGTCCACAAACCAGCAACAGGGTGCATGTCTCTGGTCCAGAGTGCTTCAGGAGAGCTATCAGAGCTGCGGTGATTCCCCCCAACTTTAGGTTGGCGTCTGGAGTTAGTAAGTTCACCGGAGAGTCCAAGCCTGACACTTGGCTTGAAGACTACCGAGTGGCTGTCCAGATTGGTGGCGGCAATGATGAAGTGGCCATGAAACACCTTCCTCTGATGTTGGAGGGCTCAGCTAGAGCGTGGCTGAATCAGCTAGCGCCTGGCAACATCTATACTTGGGAAGATCTCGCCCGAGTGTTTGTTAGAACATTCGAGGGCACTTGCAAATGACCGGCAGGTTTGACAGAGTTACAGTGTTGTGTTCAGAAGCCGAATGAAACTTTGAGGGATTATATCCACAGATGGATCACCTTACACCACGATAGAAGATGTATCAGATCATCAGGCAATATGTGCCTTTAAGGAAGGAGTCAGGTATAGGGAGTTGAATATGAAATTCGGCCGGACAGGAAATATACTCTGGCTCGGATGATGGAAATTGCCACCAAGTATGCCAATGGTGAAGAAGAAGAGCGACTCCGGAGCGGCAAGCACAAAGCAGTCGCCCACAAAGATGGAGGAGGAAACTCCAGTCGGAAACAGAAGCGCAAGGCCGAGCCAGCTGCTCCGGGTGAAGCCTTGGCTGTGGTTCAAGGAAAGTTCAAGGGGAAGCCGAAAGGGCCATGGAATCCCAAGAAAGTAAAAGATCAAGATGGGAATGACATGTTGGATTTGCCGTGCCATATCCACACCAAAAAAGATGAAGAAGGCAACTTCATTTACCTGAAGCACACCACTCGGCAGTGTCGTCTCCTAATCCAGCAGTTCCGAGAGAAACAGCCCAAGGAGAAGGAGAAAGAAGCAGACAAGGCTGAGGATGAGGGTGAGGATGATGATGGTTATCCCCACGTTAATTCCACTCTGATGATTTTTGCTGATGCTGAGAGCAAAAGTCGATTGAAAGTTATCAACAGGGAAGTGAACATGGTCGCTCCGGCGACACCCAGTTACTTGAAGTGGTCACAGACTGCCATTACATTCGACCAGTCTGATCATCCAGTGCACATCGCCACCCCTGGGAGGCAAGCACTGGTGGTCGACCCGGTGGTCGAAGGCACTCGACTGACAAAGGTCCTGATGGACGGTGGCAGTGGTCTGAACATACTGTATGCAGAGATGTTGAAAGGAATGGGCATTCCGATGTCCAGACTCAGTGAAAGCCATATGAGTTTCCATGGGGTCATTCCAGGCAAGAAGGCTGCATCCCTCGGTCAGATTGCACTCGACGTGGTTATCGGTGATTCCAAAAATTACCGCAAAGAAAAGTTGACGTTTGAAGTTGTGGATTTCCATAGTGCTTATCATGCAATTCTAGGCAGGCCAGCTTATGCACGATTTATGGCTCGACCATGTTACGCGTACCTCAAACTGAAGATGCCTGGTCCCAGAGGAGTGATCACTATCTCTGGTAATCAGAAGAAGGCGGAAGAGTGCTTCCAGAAGGGCTCAAAGATCGCCGATGCCCAGATGGCAGTGGTAGAATTGCGAGAATACCAGAAAAATGCAGATCCGAGTGACTTGCTGCGAGCCAAGAAGCCAGCCACCGATTCAGCATTCCAGTCGTCTGGTGAAAGGAAGTCGATTCACATTCACCCGACAGATCCCAATGCTGCTCTGACTCACATTTCAACTTCACTCGACTCCAAATAGGAAGAAGCGCTCATCCAGTTCCACCGTGAGAACTGGGACATCTTTGCATGGAAGCCTTCTGACATGCCGGGTGTTCCCAGGGGACTGGCTGAGCATCGTTTGAGAGTCGACCTGAAGGTGAAACCAGTTAAAGAGCATCTTCGACGGTCCGCTGTCCAGAAAAGAAAGGCAATCGGTGAAGAGGTGGCTCGGCTTTTGGCAGCTGAGTTTATCCGAGAGATTTTTCACTCCGAGTGGTTAGCCAATGTTGTCATGGTCCCAAAGAAAGATGACTCACTTCATATGTGTATTGATTTCAAGCATATCAATCGGGCCTGCCCGAAAGATCACTTCCCTCTCCCTCGCATCGATCAGATAGTCGACTCGACTGCAGGGTGCGAGCGTTTGTCCTTTTTGGACGCCTATTCCGGGTACCACCAGATCCGTGCATACGGACCCGACGAAATAAAGACAGCTTTTATCACCCCGTTTGGGTGCTTTTGTTATGTCACAATGCCATTCAGTTTGAAGAACGCCGGAGCCACATTCATGAGGATGATTCAGAAGTGCCTGCTCACTTAGACCAGTCGGAATGTGGAAGCATACATGGATGTAATTGTAGTCAAGTCACGTAAAGGTTCCTACCTACTGACTGACCTTGCTGAAACCTTTGCCAACCTCAGAAGGTATGATATCAAGCTCAATCCATCAAAGTGCATGTTCGGAGTTCCAGGCGGAAAGTTACTCGGTTTTCTTGTTTCCGAACGAGGGATCGATGCTAACCCAGAGAAAGTAGGGGCTATACTCCGAATGAAGCGCCCTGTGCGTGTGCATGATGTCCAAAAGCTTACTCGTTGCTTGGCCGCCCTAAGTCGATTCATTTCTCGCCTCGGTGAAAAGGCGCTGCCTCTTTACCGACTGATGAAGAAATCAGACAAGTTCGAGTGGACCCCAGAAGCTGATGCAGCGTTTGCAGAGCTAAAAGCCCTGCTTTCCACCCAACCGGTGCTTGCTGCTCCAATCAGCAAAGAGCCTCTACTGCTTTATATAGCAGCCACTGGACAAGTCGTTAGTACAATACTTACGGTCGAGCGGGAAGAAGAAGGAAAAGCTTATAAGGTTCAATGCCCAGTTTATTATATTTCTGAAGTCCTGACCCCGTCAAAGCAGAGATATCCTCATTATCAGAAGCTCGTCTATGGGATTTACATGACCACGAAGAAGGTTGCACACTATTTCTCAGATCACTCTGTTACAGTCGTCAACGACGCTCCATTGTCAGAGATTTTGCACAACAGAGATGCAACTGGTCGAGTGGCCAAATGGGCGATTGAACTCCTTCCCTTAGATACCAAGTTTGAGGCAAAGAAAGCTATCAAGTCCCAAGCAATAGCATATTTCCTCGCCGAGTGGATCGAACAGCAACTGCCGACTCAAGTTCACTCTGAGCACTGGACCATGTTCTTTAACGGATCCAAGATGTTGAACGGTTCTGGTGCTGGAGTAGTTCTGGTATCCCCCCGAGGAGACAAGCTCAAATATGTCCTCCAGATTCACTTTGATTCCTCCAATATTGAAGCAGAATATGAAGCACTCCTATATGGGTTGCGCATGGCCATTTCACTCGGCGTCAGTCGCCTCATGGTCTATGGCGACTCAGATTTGGTAGTTAATCAAGTGATGAAGGAGTGGGACGTTAGAAGCCCAGCCATGACTGGTTACTGCAACGCGGTGAGAAAGCTTGAGAAGAAGTTTGAGGGGTTAGAACTCCACTACATACCCCGACTGAAAAATCAAGCAGCCGACGATTTGGCAAAGATAGGTTCCAAGAGAGAAGCCATTCCCAGCAATGTATTTTTGGAGCATAGCCACTCGCCGACAGTTCAGGAAGATCCTTTTACTAAAGAGCCCCCGCAACCTAAGAGCGCCACAGATCCGACTGAAGTCGAGGTCCCAGCCGTGGTCGACCTGATCATGGAGGTTTTGGCCATTACTCCCGACTAGACAGTGCCCTACATTGCGTACATCCTCAGGAAAGATCTCCCGGAGGATGAAGAAGAGGCTCGACAGATCGTCCGTCGATCCAAAGCCTTTACTATGATAAGAGGGCAGCTGTTCAGGGAAAGTGTGACTGGAGTCGGTCAGAAATGCATAACACCAGAAGAAGGTTGAATGATCCTCAATGACATCCACTTGGGTACCTGTGGTCCTCATGCGTCCTCTCGGGCCATCGTGGCTAAAGCATACCGAGCTGGATTCTATTGGCCACGAGCAAATGAAATGGCGAAAGATGTAGTCGACATATGTGAAGGCTGCCAGTTTTAGTCCGATATGTCTCACAAACCGGCGTCAGCCCTGAAGACCATCCCCCTCATCTGGGGCTTTGCTGTTTGGGGTCTGGATATGGTTGGACCACTGAGAACTGGCAGGAGCAGCTTCACTCATGTGCTGATTGCAGTCGACAAGTTTACCAAATGGATCGAAGCTAAACCTATCAAGAACCTTGATGCAAGCACCGCTGTCAGTTTTGTCAGAGAATTGACATTCAGATATGGAGTCCCACACAGCATCATCACGGACAACGGGTCAAACTTTGATTTTGACGAGTTCAGAGCTTTCTGCGCCTCTCAGGGCACTCGAGTCGACTATGCTTCGGTCGCTCACCCGCAGTCGAACGGACAAGCAGAAAGAGCCAATGGCCTAATTCTCAAAGGACTGAAACCCTGACTGATGCGTGATCTCAAACACGCAGCAGGCGCTTGGGTTGATGAACTTCCGTCGGTTCTGTGGGGCTTGAGGACAACCCCTAATCGGTCGACCGGACGAACCCCTTTCTTCTTGGTTTACGGGGCCGAATTTGTTCTGCCAAGTGACCTGCTCCACAATGCACCCCGAGTCGAGCTCTTCTCCGAAGAGGAAGCAGAACAGGCCCGGCAAGATTCAGTCGATCTCTTGGAAGAGGAAAGAGAGATGGCCTTGATCCAGTCGACCATCTATCAGCAAGACTTGCGTCGATTCCACGCCAGAAATGTGAGGGGTCAAGCCTTTCAAGAAGGAGACCTAGTTCTTCGAGTGGATCAACAGAAACCACACAAGCTTGCCCCGACTTGGGAGGGCCCCTTCATCATCACCAAAGTTCTCCTCAACGGAGCATACCATCTTTATAGTATTGAGCATCAAAAAGACGAGCCACCGGCTTGGAATGCGGAGCTGCTCCGCCCCTTTTATACTTAAGCACTCGTTCGAATAAAATGTAATAAGAAACACCTTTGTAATATGTTTATCAAAGACAAGAGCTTATGTTCCTATCATTCGATTGTTGTGTTCTTATTTACTTTTGAAATCCCCCGGTGGGTGGCTTAGTCGCAAATCCGTTTCGCCTAAGTTCGAAAGAAAATCCTACCGAGCGGAGAGCAACCCTCTCACTCGGGGGCTTAGCTGCAGTCTAGCACTCGCCTAAGTTCTCCCACTTGGAGACTTAGCTGCAGTCCAGTACTCGCCTAAGTTTGAAAAAATCCTACCTAGTGGAGAGCAACCCTCCCACTCGGGGGCTTAGCTGCAGTCCAGCACTCGCCTAAGTTCTCCCACTAGGAGACTTAGCTGCAGTCCAGTACTCGCCTAAGTTTGAAAAAATCCTACCGAGTGGAGAGCAACCCTCCCACTCAGGGGCTTAGCTGCAGTCCAACACTCGCTTAAGTTCTCCCACTAGGAGACTTAGCGGCAGTCCAGTACTCGCCTAAGTTTGAAAAAATCCTACCGAGTGGAGAGCAACCCTCCCACTCGGGAGCTTAGCTGCAGTCCAGCACTCGCATAAGTTCTCCCACTAGGAGACTTAGCTGCAGTCCAGTACTCGCCTAAGTTTGAAAAAATCCTACCGAGTGGAGAGCAACCCTCCCACTCGGGAGCTTAGCTTCAGTCCAGCCCTCGCCTAAGTTCTCCCACTAGGAGACTTAGCCGCAGTCCAGTACTCGCCTAAGTTTGAAAAAATCCTACCGAGTGGAGAGCAACCCTCCCACTCGGGGGCTTAGCTGCAGTCCAGCACTCGCCTAAGTTCTCCCACTAGGAGACTTAGCTGCAGTCTAGTACTCGCCTAAGTTTCAAAAAATCCTACCGAGTGGAGAGCAACCCCCCACTCGGGGGCTTACTGCAGTCCAGCACTCGCCTAAGTTCTCCCACTAGGAGACTTAGCTGCAGTCCAGTACTCACCTAAGTTTGAAGAAATCCTACCGAGTGGAGAGCAACCCTCCCACCCAGGGGCTTAGCTGCAGTCCAGCACTCGCCTAGGTTCTCCCACTAGGATACTTAGCTGCAGTCCAGTACTCGCCTAAGTTTGAAAAAAATCATACCGAGTGGAGAGCAACCCTCCCACTCAGGGGCTTAGCTGCAGTCCAGCACTCGCCTAGGTTCTCCCACTAGGAGACTTACCTGCAGTCCAGTACTCGCCTAAGTTTGAAAAAAATCATACCGAGTGGAGAGCAACCCTCCCACTCAGGGGCTTAGCTGCAGTCCAGCACTCGCCTAAGTTCTCTCACTAGGAGACTTAGCTATAGTCCAGTACTCGCCTAAGTTTGAAACATATCCCTATCCGCAAGGATGACGAGGTGCAGGTCGACTGCAACCTTCTTCTTCTGAGCTGCGGCACAAATACAACGTCCGCTCCATCCCCATCCGCAAGGATGACGAGGTGCAGGTCGACTGCAACCTTCTCCTTCGGAGCTATGACGCAAATACAACGTCCGCTCCATCCCCATCCGCAAGGATGACGAGGTGCAGGTCGACCGCAACCTTCTCCTTCGGAGCTACAACACGAATACAACGTCCGCTCCATCCCTATCCACGAGGACGACAAAGCGCGGATCGACTGGAGCTGCCCCCTCATAGCTGCGTCTCCGGCACAGACTATTCCAAGCAGTGAGCAAAGTCCATTAGAAGGCAAACTCAAGCACATTCGGAGATAAACCAAATTCAGATAAATCCTAAAAGTTCCAAGAAGAAAATCAAAAGTGCTCGGGCATCAAGCCTGAAGGAGTTCAATGGTTACAACAATCACTCGGCATTCCGAGGCAAATTTAAAGCAGATTCAAGTTTCATAAGTTTGTTCACTCGGCCGGAGGAGGGCTGGCAGGCGCCACAAATGAGTCCAGGTCGATCCCATCAGCGATCCGAGTGGCGGCAGCAATGAAAGTCTCCATGAAGGACTGGAAGTCATGCTTTTTGGTGTTAGCAACTTTGATCGCAGCCAGCTTGTCTTCACGAGCCTCCTTGCAATGGACTCGCACCAAGGACAGCGCCACATCAGCACCACACCGGGCGGAGGATTTCTTCCATTCTTGCACTTGGTCAGGAATCTCGTTCAGTAGAGTCATCAAGGATTCCAAGTCGTTCTGAAGCGTAGCCCCCGGCCAAAGCGATGAGTCGATTCGGGAGACTACCTCCTTCAGGCGCGCGAGGTAGCTTATGGCGCTGGCGATACGAGACTCCAGTCGGAGCACGTTCAATGCAGTTTCGTCGCAGACTGGAGAAGCGATAGGGTCCAGACCCGTCTCGACCCTTCCAGTTTCCTCGTCGAAGTCTTGATAAAATTCTGCAACAAAAAATAGTCAATCGACCAAGCAAGATCCGATCGCAAGCATCAACGTAGTCGGATTAAAAGAAATACCTTCCAGCGTGAGATAAAGCTTCTTGGCAAGAGTCCTCAGATAATCTTCCGTGTCATTCCTCTTGCGGATCGCAGACTCCGGCTTTTCATTCAGGGCGACCTTGTCCTTCTTCAGACTGGTCACTTCGCGGTTAGCTTCATTAAGGCAAGATTTCAGTTTGGTCACCTCTTCTTCCAGTGTCCCGATTGAAGCAAGCTTCTGGTCTGCGAGAGCAGTTTTATCTTGAGCTGCTTTTTGCGCGGCGGCGAGGTCCGAGTCCTTCTTCTCCAGAGCCAACTTCATTTTCTCTGCAAAAGAAGCAATCGAATCAGAGAAGAGATCAAAGAAATGTATTGAAAGTCAATCGACAGTCAGTTACCTTCCATACCAGCGGCTTCGTCTTGAGCTTTCTTCAGATTCAGCTGGGCTAATTCCAAGTCAAGGTTGAGTTGCCTCTGCTTCTCCTCAAGTTCAGCAAACTTAGAAATAAGAGTGCAAGACTTCTGCAGAAGGCAAAAGACGGATCAGTTGATAAGATCAAAGGTTGTTTACTTCCGAGTGAATAAAGCCTAAAGAAGTTCACTTAGACCTCAGCCGATTGCACACAATCGACTGCAGTCTCAGGGGCTACACCCAGCGGGTGCACTTGGCGTGCCCCCACTGACTAAGACTCAACTAAAAAAACTGCTCAGACCCCAGTCGACTACTAGCAGTCGACTGCGGTCTCGGGGACTACACCCAGTGGGTGCACTTTGCGTGCCCCCCACCGATTCAGATCCCACTCGCCCAGACCGAGTGGAAGAACGAAACTACTCGACCAGTCGCCCGAGTCGACTGTAACGAGGAAAGAAGAACTCAGACCCCAGTTGACTGCCAGCAGTCGACCACGGTCTCGGGGACTACACCCAGTGGGTGCACTTATCGTGCCCCCACCGGTTCTAATTCCACTCGCCCAGATCGAGTAGAAGAGTGAAACTACCAAAATCAACAAAACACCCAGTGGGTGCTCTAATTCGACGCAAACAATAGGAGATTGTGTAGACGAAGATTTTTCGAGTAACATTTCCTCATAGAGCAAAAACAGTCGGAAAGTTTACTCACCTGGACATTGGCCCGAAGAGCAGCGCTGGCGTCGTAGGCAGCCTGGCTATTCTCATGCACTGTTTTCACCCGCTCCATCATCATGGCAGCTTGTCGAATGGCTTCCGCAGCCGCTTCCGACTGGTTGTCCGGGACAGGGTAGCTGGTGAAAAAGTGGGCAGACAACACAGGTGCGGCGGCTTGGAGCTCCGTGGCGTGGAGTTGGACAGCTGAAGGAATCACAGGCGCAGTCGACGGTGCGGGAGGCCCACTCAACAAAGGTGTGGCGAAGGTCACAGAAGCCCTGCCCGCGTCTTCAAGTTGACGTACGGGAGGTGTCGTAGTGGTTTCTTGCTGAGACGTCCTACCAGCGGTTACCTTCTTGCTTTTTCTGGGCTTAAGAGCCACATCTTCGTCGTCATCTGGAAGATCGATGACGTTGGGTGGAGCTGCAAGGCAGATCATTCAACCCCAAGTGAGCCACTCGAACGCAATCGACCAAAGAATCAAATCGCAAGAGTTTATACCTGGGTTGGGGGTTACTGCATCTTCCATTTCCTCATCCCAGTATTGGAAATAAGAGGTTCCTGACGTAGCAGCACTGCGGAGACCCACATTCAATCGATTACGTCCGGTTAATTGAGTCAACGAGAGGGACAATTCAGATGGTTACCCGGAGATATTAGGAACGGTCACTTTGATCCTGGGCAAAGCTTTTGGCGGCTTGGAGGAGGTGGCTTTCGGCGCTTTCGGTGCTGGAGGCGGCGCAACTTTGGACTGCTTTGGAGCCTTTTCAGTCGGCGTCGGGGAAGACGTCCTAGGACGCTTTGAAGATTGACCAGTCGGCGCGGCCACCAAGTCCGGAGCACTCGCCAGGTCATGGGCATGTTTGGATCTCCTCTCCCTGCGAGGAGGCAAGTTGACTTCTTCGTCAGTCGATTCGTCGCTCTCCTCGTCTTCCTCGGCCTCCGAATGCTCCTCGCCGCTCTCGCCACCGCTCCCTTCTTCCTCAGCCTCTTGGTCCTGCACTCCGTTGGGCATTGAGTACATGTCGATGAGGGCCTGAAAGGACAATGATCAAAGCAAATCCAATCGATCATAAACAAGATGTCACTTGGTGAATCAAAAAGATGCTTGATAAGACAGAATTAAACCTGCTCCGGCTGGTGCGAGTTGTCGAATGGAATCACCCTCCTAAACCCCCGAGGGTTGTCTTTGTTGCTGGTGATCCCCATCAACCACTTCTCCAAGGTATCCTCGCTGACGTCCTCCGGGTGGATCCGAGTGGAATCCTCGAGCCCAGAGTACATCCACATCGAATGATCGCGCACCTGAAGAGGTTGGATGCGTCGACCGAGAAAGACCTCCAGTAGGCCCATCCCGGTCACCCCGTCGCGGACAAGCTGGACGACCCGCTCGACCAGCACCTTGACCTACGCCTTCTCTTCTGGAACTACCTTCAGGGGGGGGTGTCGGTGTCAAAACTGGCGGATCTCGGGTAGGGGGTCCCGAACTGTGCGTCTAGGCGGATGGTAACATGAGACAAGGGACACACTATTTTTACCCAGGTTCGGGCCCTGTCGATGGAGGTAAAACCCTACTCCTGCTTGATTAATATTGATGATATGGGTAGTACAAGAGTAGATCTACCACGAGATCAAATAGGCTAAACCCTAGAAGCTAGCCTATGGTATGATTGTTGTTCGTCCTATGGACTAAAACCCTCCGGTTTATATAGACACCGGAGAGGGCTAGGGTTACACAGAGTCGGTTACAATGGGAGGAGATCTACATATCCGTATTGCCAAGCTTGCCTTCCACGCCAAGGAAAGTCCCATCTGGACACGGGACGAAGTCTTCAATCTTGTATCTTCATAGTCCAAGAGTCCGGCCAAAGGTTATAGTCCGGCTATCCGGACACCCCCTAATCCAGGACTCCCTCAGTAGCCCCTGAACCAGGCTTCAATGACGACGAGTCCAGCGCGCAGATTGTCTTCGGCATTGCAAGGCGGATTCCTCCTCCGAATACTTCATAGAAGATTTTGAACACAAGGATAGTGTCCGACTCTGCAAAATAAGTTCCACATACTGCCATAGAGAGAATAATATTTACACAAGTCTAATCTGCTGACGTATTCCGTAGCGTGTCATCACGCCACAGCCAAGCCTTTATTTGAACCATTTTTACTGTCCCACCTCAGCGCGTTTTGTGAGGCGGTTTCCTTCACACGTCTTGTCGAAGCAGAGATCGTGTCGCCTTTATTTACGGGATTCTCATCAATACAGACGTGGGTAACCCAATCTTGCCCGTTGGTGTGTCTCCTCGATCAAAGGCGAGTCCCAAACGGTCACGGGGAGGGATCTTGGTATTCAACCTCTTATAAAGAGACCAAGGCCTTACTCCTTTCTTTTGATCTCAATCGAATTCGCCCTTCGCCTTGAGTTCCAACACCCAAGGCCCTAGATTTCAGGCGCTTCGGACCTTCGACGATGTCCGGCTCCAACCTTCGAGGCCGATGGACGCCTTCCTCCGTCACGGAGGAAGACGTGCTAAAGCTGAGAGAGGCCAGGTTTTTGACCGGCGAAATCTCGCATAGGCTGCCTGCTCACGGGCAGGTTATTCCTACTCCCAAGCCTGGTGAGAGCGTGGCGTTCGTGTCTCACTTCCTCCAAGGGCTAGGCTTCGCGAAGGATCCCTTCGTGAGGGGGATCATGTTTTATTATGGGCTGGAATTTCACGACTTAGCCCCGGAGTCCATCCTCCACATCTCATCGTTTATTGTCGTGTGTGAAGCCTTCCTCCGTATTACTCCTCACTTCGGACTGTGGCTTAAGACCTTTAAAGTAGAGCCGAAGATGATTGAGGGACAGCACACGGAGTGCGGAGGCGCTGTTATAAGCAAGAATGCTGACACTCCATGGCCTGAGGGCTCTTTTCAAGAGGAGTTCAGCTTATGGCAACAAGAGTGGTTTTATATCACAGCTCCCAGGAGCACCAAGTGGGTGGCGCTGCCTGCTTTCCGCTCGGGTCCCCCGCCACGACTGGCGTCATGGGTCAATAAGGGGCTGGACTGGGGGTTGGCAAAGGACGTGCCCCTGTTGCAGGGCCGCATCCGAGATCTCCTAGAAAGAGACATCAGTCTGGTCATGGTGACGCAGGTTATGTTAATTCGCCGAGTTCTGCCCTGCAAACGTCGCCCCCTCCGCCTGTGGGAGTTCAACCCGGAGGGACCACGAGTTCTCCAACATTTTCTTGGCATGACGCCCGCGTAAATGTACAAATTGTTCTTCGGACCACAAGTAGTGTGTCCGGATTCTACGGAGGGCGCAGGTCTGAGCTGCAGTCGTCCGGATACTCAAGTAAGTAGCCCTGTGCCCGGACACACCATCTGTTCATTTATCACAACATCACCCTTAAAAGAGTTGTCTTTGAAACAGGAGTGGGTAGCGAAGGCGAAGTTAATCAGGTGTCCGGCCCCCCTTCCCGAGACCTCGCCGGATCCCGTGTTAACCAGGATGCTGGAGATCGTGCCTTCGGAAGAAAGCGAAGGGGGGACAAAGAAGTTGCTGCCTCCCCGAAGGAGGCTGTCTGGAAAGGAGGAATCGAAAATTCCTCTACTCAGGAAAGGAAGAGGACTGCCTCTGAAGACCCGGAGTCCATTGTCTCAAAGCGGGGGAAGAAATCTTCGCCAGAGGGTCCTGTGCCGGGGGATGCCTCGGCCGTCCTATGCCCTCAAGGGGATCAACCCTCCACCGAGCCGTAAGTAGAGAGGGGATGTTTAAAATGAGAGAAATCCTTGTTTTATTTTTGAGGAAAATAACCAAAATTTTACCTTGTAGTTCGGATCTCAGCCCTTCTCAGCAGAGCTCATCTTCAGGGGATCTTCTTCCAGAGATGATGGAGAGCGGAATGCCTCCCCCTGCCGTACCGCCTTACGAGGCGGGCGATCCCGAGGTATTGTCGCGGAGGGTTTCTCCGAATCCGGCAGGGCCGGAAGGCAGTCATATGGCCCCCCAAGGCCATCTGTGTCCGGTCTTTGAAAAAGGCCATCGAACGAGTCCGGCACCGCCTGGTGCTTGGTCGGATGAACTAAAGGATCTGTTAGGGCGAGCGTCTATCTCAGAGGAACACCGTACGTTGATGGGTACGGTAATTGAAAGGATTTCGTCCGCTGAAAGCGAGTTGCACGAGGCCGTCAGGAGTTTACTGACAGGTTTTGAGGTACGCGAGGTGATGTACCTTTTGACAGTTCCGCATATAAGATGCGCCCTGTGTAGATATTAGCCCCTAAGACTTTGTGTGTTGTCGAAGACGACAGCACGCAGAGGATCATAGTCCCAGGTGTAATTTTGCCACCCTCCTATGTAGGTGGCGAAGTGTCCGGTGGCCAGCCGGACTAATGAATTTGCCGAGCTAATGCGGCAACTTGACGTGGCAGATGCCGACATCGCGCTTGTCAACAAGTGACTTGACGAGGCACAAGGTATGTAATTTCTCCGGAGACACCTGGTAAGAGGAGCTTGATGCCAGTATCTTACAGCGTGTGCACTTGATGCAGATGGGGCCGCTGCCATGGAGAACCTTCGGGCGGAACTTGCCCGAGCCGAGGAGCAAGAAAGGAGAAGTGACGCGGCTGCCGTAAAGGCAATTGAAGAGCTGAAAGCCGAACAGGTTGCTCACTGCTGAAGCAAGAAGGAAATGGTCGAAATGGCTGTGAAGTTAAAGAACGCTGCTGACCGCTGCAAGCTTCTTGAAAAAGAAGATCGGGCGGAGCGGACAGACCTGGAGAAGGCCACTACAGCGGCCAAGGATGCTCGTTCTGTGATGAGAGCGATGAAGGAGGAGCTGCGTCAGGACGGAGATATCGCGGCTGGAAAGCCCTTTATGCTGCGGATGAAGTTCGGAGATCCTAAATACGCTCCGTTGGACCGGATGTGGAGTTCAGCGGACGCATATCTGGATTTAGCTGCGAGTGCCGCTGATGCGGCCGAACATTTCCGAGATCAGAAAGATAGCGAAGTGGAGAAGCTCTTCTGGTCACAATTCAACAATCCGGAGCGTCCGCTTCCGTTGACCGATCGTTTGGCCAAATGGGCCGAACTGAATAGGTTGTCTGGACCCGCCATGAAGGATGTTGTTAATCATCTGTGGCCAGAAAGACCAAAGCCGAACAGTTATTTTAGCTTGGTGCAGCAGTTCCTTGGTGCCGTGCCGCATATCAATGCGATGAAGAGGTCAGCATGCATAGAGGGTGCGCGGATGGCCCTTGCCCGTGTCAAGACATACTGGGCGGAGATGGAGGCCGCCGCTGTTGCATCCCAAGATTCAGACGGAGGCCGAATACCTGCTGAGCACTATTTTCAGGAAGTTCTGCAAGTCGCTTGTTTAATAGAGATGCAATGCTCGAAGGATATTATGTTCGAATAACATGTATTATTGTAAAACAATATTTTGATGAATTGTAGAAGCTTTTTATACTTGTGCCTGCAAGTATTATAATGGGTCCTGTGCGGCCGTTTAGGTATATGTGTATATAATCTGAAAGATGGCAGTCGTCGGCTTCAGCCCCCACGCATATAATGCGGGGGTTTTCGCAGAAGGCGCATTCTCACACTTGATCCAACGTCTTGGTCCATGAAGGAGGTGATAGCGCAGCGAACTAGGCAATCGGACTATAATGCTTTATCACTTTCACTTAGCCATAGGAGTTTGACAGGGGGGCTACTATATAGCCCCTGGTGGCGCCGCGCTCGCCCGAACTCGGGGCGCGTGTGTGCCTGGCCGGGAAACGGCCCTTCGTTAATGCGGAGGAATCCCGAAGACTCCGATAGGTCATCGAGTGGTTGACCAGTCTCACGCTATATCATGACAGTCAGTTTTCAGCTTTCTCTACTGAGGTGCTCGCCTGGCTGAACTGGGGCACAATCGCAGTAGTTCTCCTGGTGCCGCCTTAGCCGATAGAGCGGAACGTAAGGCAGAAAAACACAGGAGCCGGGCAAACCGAACATTTGACCAAAGACATGATTCGGAGCTGATGCATATAAGGCCAAACTCGCGACGCCGAACACTCCCTAAGGTATTCGGTCTTTATAAAAACGGGCTGAGCAGTGCCCATGATAATAAGCCCCTGGTGTCCAGGTATGTGCGAAATTCTAACGTGGCCACATGCCAAGACGCCAGCCTCCTCCTCGGTTATACTATGCATCCGGGGGATGTGCATCAACAAGAGACAGTGAAAAAGGTTTACGCAGGGTCTTAATCTAAAGAGAATCCTTGGGACGGGTCCCTGCTGCACGTCTGCGCCTGTGTCTCCGTTGCGCCGTGTCCTGGACGGGTGTAGCACGGTGTTCATCTGTAAAAGAGAGGAACTTAGTTGAAAGAAGAATAGCTGTGCGAAATATATGTTTTACTAAGTAAACAAAGTATAATTGAAGATGGGGAAAATTTAGCCTTATTGTCGCTTATTTTACATATGCGGAGCCCCTTGTATAGGGGTGTACGGCTACAAAAACCTTTATCAATTCTAAGTTTGCTCCGGACTCGCCTAGCCGTGTCTGTGGTCTTAATGACCTGTTAGATGCTTTTGTTGGTGAAGTTGTTTTAATGTGTGGCTGTCAAGGCGGCCGTATAGTCTTCTGCGCGCGAGGAACATTCAATGTTTCCCTTTAGTGAGATGATGCCTCATGGGCCAGGCATCTTAAGCGTGAGAGATGCATAATGCGGTATTGCGTTAAAGCGGGCGAAAGCTTCGCGTCCCAGTAGTGCTTGATAGCCACTTGAAAATGGGGCCATGTGGAAGGTTAGCTTTTTGTGGCGGAAGTTATCGGGGGAACCGAACATTACTTCTAGCAGGAGAGAACCCGTGCAATGGGCATCCGGGCCTGGCGTTACTCCTTTAAAGGAAGTGTTGCTATGGCGAATTTTTGTTGGGTCCATCCCCATTTTGCGGATTGTGTCCTGATATAGCAGGTTTAGACCACTGCCGCCGTCCATCAGGACTTGTGTAAAGTGGAATCCGTCGATTATCGGATCTAATACCAAGGCGGTCTAACCTGCGTTCCGGATACTTCCAGAGTAATCCTGATGGTCGAAGGTGATCAGTTTTAACAACCAGTGGCGAGACTCCTTTGTGATAGGCCGCATGGCGCGTATCTCTATAGGTGCCACATTGTTTTTCCCTTTTGTCACGTGAAGTAAGTTTACTGTTTTGACTTCTTGTCGGAAATTCTTTTGTTTCCCGGTGCTCTGCTTGTGGGGTTCGTCATCGTCCTCACTTGGTGTATCGAGCCCCTTGTGTTCGGCGTTGAGTTTGCCGGATTGCTTGAAGACCCAACATTCTCTATGGGTATGGTTTGCAAGCTTCCCGGGAGTGCTGTGGATTTGACATATTTTGTCCAAGATTTTGTTTAGGCTAGATAGCTCGTCCCTGTTATCCTTGAGGGGCAGCTTTTTCTGACCCTGCCGAGAGCTTTTGAATCTGGTGTTGACTGCCGTGCTCTTCGGGCTGTTTCCCTTATTTCGGCGCTGGTCCTTGCTGCGATGCGGTTTCCCGTTTTCGTCCCTGACTTCGGATGTACTTGGGTCGCTGGTGCTGCATCTTGCCAACCACCTGTCCTCTCCCGCGCAAAAGCGGGTCATGAGGCTTGTTAATGCGGCCATTGTTCTTGGCTTTTCTTGGCCGAGGTGTCTGGCGAGCCATTCGTCTCGAACGCTGTGTTTGAAAGCTGCTAAGGCTTCGGTGTCCGGACATTCGACTATCTGGTTCTTTTTAGTAAGAAATCTGTTCCAGAGTTTTCGGGCTGACTCTCTGGGCTATTGAGTTATATGACTTAAATCGTCTGCATCCGGAGGCCGGACATAGATCCCTTGAAAATTTGCCCGAAAAGCATCCTCGAGCTCTTCCCAACTTCCAATGGTGTTTTCGGGAAGGCCTTTAAGCCAATGTCGGGCTGGCCCTTTGAGCTTGAGGGGTAAGTATTTCATGGCGTGGAGGTCGTCTCCTCTGGCCATATGGATATGGAGGATATAGTCCTCAATCCAGACTCCTGGGTCTGTCGTTCTGTCGTACGCCTCTATGTTTACGGGCTTGAATCCCGCTGGAAATTCATGGTCCAGCACCTCATCGGTGAAACATAGGGGGTGTGCGGCACCCCTGTATTTGGGTGTGCCGTAGTGTTCGGATGTTTGTTGTGTTGCATCGCTTACTAAATCTTGCTTTCTTGGCCCATAGATAGATCTGGTTGGGCCATCTTTTTGATGTGAATCCTTGAGTGAGTCGCGTGCTGGCTTGTGTGCGGCACCTCTTGCCACTCTATATTGGCCATGGGGTCGTTTATCCGACCGGGTGGCTTCCTTATTTTTTGATTGCGGAGGTTCTAAGGCCTCCTCATCAAATTCAGGCAGGAGCTTTCGCTTCGGGTAGCTTTTTGTGTGGCGACTGTCGCCGTATTTGTCTGCGGTGTTGAGTACTTTGCTCCACCTAATTCTGAGTGCATCTTCCGCAGTTTTGAGCTTCCGCTTCTGCTTTTTCAGGCTACGCACAGTGGCGACGAGCCTTTTGTGGAGGTTCTTCTGCTCCAGGAACTTGTCCGGCGTGAGGTCGTCCGGACTGTTATCTTCGCCGGGGACGGGTTCTGCGGTTTGTTTATCCAAGTTGCCTTGTTCGGATGGTTGCTCGATGCCATGTTCATCGTTCGCCGGCTCACCCAGCTCTGTGGCTGGGTCTGTATGACCATTGTCTCTGTCGAGGCGGGGCTTGGAGTGGCGCTTACGTCGCCGCTTTGACTGCTTTTCGGAGGAATGACCCTTCGTTGCGTCCTCCCGTTCGTCCTCGTCGTTTCCTTTGCGTGTGTCCACCATGTATACATCGTAGGATGGGGTGGCTGTCCAGTGCCCTATGGGCGCCGGTTCCTGTTTGCCTCCTACATCGTCGTCCATGCCGTCGATGTCTTTGGAGTCGAAGTCAAGCATGTCGGTTAAATCGTCGACAGTGGCTACGAAGTGGGTGGTTGGTGGGCGTCGAATTTCTTCGTTGTCCGCATCCCAATCCTATTGGCCATAATCCGGCTAGGGCTCTCCTGACAAAGAGAGAGACCTTAGTGAATTCAGAATGTCGCCGAAGGGCGAGTGCTGAAAGATATCTGCGGCGGTGAATTCCATAATTGGCGCCCAATCGGATTCGATTGGCAAGGGCGCGGAGGGTTCAGAGTCCGGATCAAGGTCCGGCAACTTGGAGTCACGGGCTTCGCAGAGGATAAAGCTGGTGTTTGGCTCGATCACTGTTGAGACTGCAGCCCCCGAGGCGGTGTCTAGCCACCCGCCCTCGATCGGCGTAGTTGGCTCCGAGCTAAGGGTCGGAGCTATTGCGGGCGCGGCCTCCAGGACACTGTTCGGTGGTAGAGCTAAGTCATGCCCATCATGACAGTGCGGCAAGCTTGGTTGTGGCTCGGATCTGTCGAAGATCAAGTCTCCGTGGATGTCAGCCGTGTAGTTCAAACTTCCAAATCTGACCTGACGGCCAGGGGCGTAGCTTTCAATCTGCTCCAGATGGCCAAGCGAATTAGCCCACAGTGCAAAGCCGCCGAACACGAAGATCTGTCCGGGGAGAAAGGTCTCACCCTGGACCGCATCGTTGTTGACGATCGGAGGAGCCATCGGGCCTAAAGGTGATGACACAGAGGAACTCTCAATGAAAGCACCAATGTCGGTGTCAAAACCGGCGGATCTCGGGTAGGGGGTCCCGAACTGTGCGTCTAGGCGGATGGTAACAGGAGACAAGGGACACAATGTTTTTACCCAGGTTTGGGCCCTCTCGATGGAGGTAAAACCCTACTCCTGCTTGATTAATATTGATGATATGGGTAGTACAAGAGTAGATCTACCACGAGATCAAAGAGGCTAAACCCTAGAAGCTAGCCTATGGTATGATTGTTGTTCGTCCTATGGACTAAAACCCTCCGGTTTATATAGACACCGGAGAGGGCTAGGGTTACACAGAGTCGGTTACAATGGGAGGAGATCTACATATCCGTATTGCCAAGCTTGCCTTCCACGCCAAGGAAAGTCCCATCCGGACACGGGACGAAGTCTTCAATCTTGTATCTTCATAGTCCAAGAGTCCGGCCAAAGGTTATAGTCCGGCTATCCAGACACCCCCTAATCCAGGACTCCCTTAGGGGGCGGGCTTCTCCACTGGAGCCACAGAAAAAGGAAGAAGTCCAGTCGACTGGCCCGGGGTCGGCTGTGAAGGAAATATGCCCTAGAGGCAATAATAAAGTTATTATTTATTTCCTTATTTCATGATAAATGTTTATTATTCATGCTAGAATTGTATTAACCGGAAACATAATGCATGTGTGAATACATAGACAAACAGAGTGTCACTAGTATGCCTCTACTTGACTAGCTCGTTGATCAAAGATGGTTATGTTTCCTAAGCATAGACATGAGTTGTCATTTGATTAACGGGATCACATCATTACGAGAATGATGTGATTGACTTGACCCATTCCGTTAGCATAGCACTTGATCGTTTAGTTTGTTGCTATTGCTTTCTTCATGACTTATACATGTTCCTATGACTATGAGATTATGCAACTCCCGTTTACCGGAGGAACACTTTGTGTGCCACCAAACGTCACAACGTAACTGGGTGATTATAAAGGTGCTCTATAGGTGTCTCCGAAGGTACTTGTTGGGTTGGCGTATTTCGAGATTAGGATTTGTCACTCCGATTGTCGAAGACGTATCTTTGGGCCCTCTCGGTAATGCACATCACTTAAGCCTTGCAAGCATTGCAACTAATGAGTTAGTTGCAGGATGATGTATTACGGAACAAGTAAAGAGACTTGCCGGTAACGAGATTGAACTAGGTATTGAGATACCGACGATCGAATCTCAGGCAAGTAACATACCGATGACAAAGGGAACAATGTATGTTGTTATGCGGTCTGACCGATAAAGATCTTCGTAGAATATGTGGGAGCCAATATGAGCATCCAGGTTCCGCTATTGGTTATTGACCGGAGACGTGTCTCGGTCATGTCTACATTGTTCTCGAACCCGTAGGGTCCGCACGCTTAAGGTTTCGATGATAGTTATATTATGAGTTTATGAGTTTTGATGTACCGAAGGAGTTCGGAGTCCCGGATGAGATCGGGGACATGACGAGGAGTCTCGAAATGGTCGAGATGTAAAGATCGATATATTGGACGACTATATTCTGACATCGGAAAGGTTCCGAGTGATTCGGGTATTTTTTGGAGTACCGGAGAGTTACGGGAATACGTATTGGGCCTTATTGGGCCATACGGAAAAGAAGGAAAAGGGCCTCAAGGGTGGCCGCACCCCTCCCCTTGGTCTGGTCCGAATTGGACTAGGGAAGGTGGGCGCCCCTTCCTTCCTTCTCCTTTTCCCTTCCTCTTTTCCTATTCCATATGGGAGGTGGAATCCTACTAGGACTAGGGAGTCCTAGTAGGACTGCACACTTGGCGCGCCCCCTCCTAGGGCCGGCCTCCTCCTCCCTTGCTCCTTTATATACGGATGCAGGGGGGCACCCCAAAGACACACAAGTTGATCTTCGTGATCGTTCTCTTAGCCGTGTGCGGTGCCCCCCTCCACCATAATCCTCGATAATATTGTAGCGGTGCTTAGGCGAAGCCCTGCAACGGTAGAACATCAAGATCGTCATCACGCCGTCGTGCTGACGGAACTCTTCCCCGACACTTTGCTGGATCGGAGTCCGGGGATCGTCATCGAGATGAACGTGTGCTAGAGCTCAGAGGTGTCGTAGTTTCGGTGCTTGATCGGTCGGGCCGTGAAGACGTACGACTACATCAACCGCGTTGTGCTAACGCTTCCGCTTCCAGTCTACGAGGGTACGTAGACAACACTCTCCCCTCTCGTTGCTATGCATCACCATGATCTTGCGTGTGCATAGGAAAATTTTGAAATTACTACATTCCCCAACAGTGGCATCCGAGCCTAGGTTTTATGCGTTGATGTTGTGCACGAGTAGAACACAAGTGAGTTGTGGGCGATATAAGTCATACTGCTTACCAGGATGTCATACTTTGGTTCGGCAGTATTGTTGGATGAAGCGGCCCGGACCAACATTACGCGTACGCTTACGCGAGACTGGTTCTACCGACGTGCTTTGCACACAGGTGGCTGGCGGGTGTCAGTTTCTCCAACTTTAGTTGAACCAAGTGTGGCTATGCCCGGTCCTTGCGAAGGTTAAAACAGCACCAACTTGACAAACTATCGTTGTGGTTTTGATGTGTAGGTAAGAACGGTTCTTGCTAAGCCCGTAGCAGCCACGTAAAACTTGCAACAACAAAGTAGAGGACGTCTAACTTGTTTTTGTAGGGCATGTTGTGATGTGATATGGTCAAGACATGATGCTAAATTTTATTGTATGAGATGATCATGTTTTATAACCGAGTTATCGGCAACTGGTAGGAGCCATATGGTTGTCGCTTTATTGTATGCAATGCAATTGCGCTGTAATGCTTTACTTTATCACTAAGCGGTACCGATAGTCGTGGAAGCATAAGATTGGCGAGACGACAACGATGCTACGATGGTGATCAAGGTGTCGCGCCAGTGACGATGGTGATCATGACGGTACTTCGGAGATGGAGATCACAAGTACAAGATGATGATGGCCATATCATATCACTTATATTGATTGAATGTGATGTTTATCTTTTATGCATCTTATCTTGCTTTGATTGACGGTAGCATTATAAGATGATCCCTCACTAAATTATCAAAGTATAAGTGTTCTCCCTGAGTATGCACCGTTGCGAAAGTTCTTCGTGTTGAGACACCACGTGATGATCGGGTGTGATAGGCTCTACGTTCAAATACAACGGGTGCAAAACAGTTGCACACGCGGAATACTCAGGTTAAACTTGACGAGCCTAGCATATAACAGATATGGCCTCGGAACACGGAGACCGAAAGGTCGAGCGTGAATCATATAGTAGATATGATCAACATAGTGATGTTCACCATTGAAACTACTCCATCTCACGTGATGATCGGACATGGTTTAGTTGATATGGATCACGTGATCACTTAGAAGATTAGAGGGATGTCTGTCTAAGTGGGAGTTCTTAAGTAATATGATTAATTGAACTTTAATTTATCATGAACTTAGTCCTGGTAGTATTAGCATATCTATGTTGTAGATCAATAGCTCGTGATTAGCTCCCCTGTTTTATTTTTGATATGTTCCTAGAGAAAACTAAATTGAAAGATATTAGTAGCAATGATGCGGATTGGATCCGTGATCTGAGGTTTATCCTCATTGCTGCACAGAAGAATTATGTCTTTGATGCACCGCTAGGTGACAAACCTATTGCAGGAGCAGATGCAGATGTTATGAACATTTGGCTAGCTCAATATGATGACTACTTGATAGTTTAGTGCACCATGCTTAAACGGCTAAGAATCGGGACTTCATAGACGTTTTGAACGTCATGGACCATATGAGATGTTCTAGGAGTTGAAGTTAATATTTCAAGCAAATACCCGAGTTGACAGATATGAAGTCTCCAACAAGTTCTATAGCTAAAAGATAGAGGAGAATAGCTCAAGCAGTGAGCATGTGCTCAGATTGTCTGGGTACTACAATCGCTTGAATCAAGTGGGAGTTAATCTTCCAGATAAAATAGTGATTGACAGAATTTTCTAGTCACCATCACCAAGTTAGTAGAACTTCGTGATGAACTATGATATGCAAGGGATAACGGAAACGATTCCCAAGCTCTTCGTAATGCTGAAATCGACGAAGGTAGAAATCAAGAAAAATATCAAGTGTTGATGGTAGACAAGACCACTAGTTTCAAGAAAAGGGCAAAGGGGAGAAGGGGAACTTCAAGAAGAATGGCAAGCAAGTTGTTGCTCAAGTGAAGAAGCCCAAGTCTGGTCCTAAGCCTAAGACTAAGTGCTTCTACTGCAAAGGGACTGTTCACTGGAAGCGGAACTGCCCCAAGTATTTGGCGGATAAGAAGGATGGCAAAGTGAACAAAGGTATATTTGATATACAGATTATTGATGTGTATTTTACTAGTGTTCATAGCAACCCCTCGGTATTTGATATTGGTTCAGTTGCTAAGAGTAGTAAGTCGAAACGGGAGTTGCAGAATGAACATAGCTAGTTAAGGGTGAAGTGACGATGTGTGTTGGAAGTGGTTCCAAGATTGATATGATCATCATCGCACACTCCCTATACTTTTGGGATTAGTGTTGAACCTAAATAAGTGTTATTTGGTGTTTGCATTGAGCATGAATATGATTTGATCATGTTTATTGCAATACGGTTATTCATTTAAGTAAGAGAATAAATTGTTGTTCTGTTTACATGAATAAAACCTTATGTGGTTACACACCCAATGAAAATGGTTCGTTGGATCTCGATCGTAGTGATACACATATTCATAATATTGAAACCAAAAGATGCAAAGTTAATAATGATGGTGCAATTTATTTGTGGCACTACCGTTTAGGTCATATTGGTGTAAAGCGCATGAAGAAAATCCATACTGATGGGCTTTTGGAATCACTTGATTATGAATCAGTTGATGCTTGCGAACCGTGCCTCATGGGAAAGATGACTAAGACTCCGTTCTCTAGAACAATGGAGCGAGCAACAGATTTGTTGGAAATCATACATACTGATGTATGTGGTCCGATGAATATTGAGGCTCGTGGCAGGTATCATTATTTTCTGATCTTCACAGATGATTTGAGCAGATATGAGTATATCTACTTGATGAAACACAAGTCTGAAACATTTGAAAAGTTCAAAGAATTTCAGAGTGAAGTGGAGAATCATCGTAACGAAAATGAAAGTTTCTACGATATGATCGCAGAAGTAAAATATTTGAGTTACGAGTTTGGCCTTCAGTTAAAAATGTGAAATAGTTTCACTACTCACGCCACCTGGAACACCACAGCATAATGGTGTGTCCGAACGTCATAACCGTACTTTATTAGATATGGTGCGATCTATGATGTCTCTTACCGATCTACCACTATTGTTTTGGGGTTATGCATTAGAGACAGCTGCATTCAAGTTAAATAGGGCACCATCTAAATCCGTTGAGACGACACCGTATGAACTATGGTTTGGCAAGAAACCTAAGCTGTCGTTTCTTAAAGTTTGAGGTTGCAATGCTTATGTGAAAAAGTTTCAACCTGAGAAGCTCTAACCCAAATCGGAGAAATGCGTCTTCATAGGATACCCAAAAGAAAATGTTGGGTACACCTTCTATCACAGATCCGAAGGCAATATATTCATTGCTTTGAATGGATCCTTTCTAGAAAAGGAGTTTCTCTCGAAAGAAGTGAGTGGGAGGAAAGTAGAACTTGATGAGGTAACTGTACCTTCTCCCTTATTGGAAAGTAGTTCATCATAGAAATCTGTTCCTGTGACTACTACACCGATTAGTGAGGAAGCTAATGATGATGATCATGTAACTTCAGATCAAGTTACTACCGAACCTCGTAGGTAAACCAGAGTGAGATCCGCACCAGAGTGGTACGGTAATCCTGTTCCGGAGGTCATGTTACTTGACCATGACGAGCCTACGAACTATGAGGAAGCGATGATGAGCCCAGATTCCGCGAAATTGCTTGAGGCCATGAAATCTGAGATGAGATCCATGTATGAGAACAAAGTATGGACTTTGATTGACTTGCCCAATGATCGGCGAGCCATTGAGATTAAATGGATCTTCAAGAGGAAGACGGACGCTCATAGTAGTGTTACTATCTACAAAGCTAGAATTGCCGCAAAAAATGTTTTTCCACAAGTTCAATGTGTTGACTACGATGAATGTTTCTCATTCGTATCTATGCTTAAGTCTGTCCGAATCATGTTAGCAATTGCCGCATTTTATGAAATCTGGCAAATGGATAAACAAAACTGCATTCCTTAATGGATTTATTAAAGAAGAGTTGTATATGATGCAACCAGAAGGTTTTGTCAATCCTAAAAGTACTAACAAAATATGCGAGCTCCAGCGATCCATCTATGGACTGGTGCAAGCATCTCGGAGTTGGAATATACGCTTTGATAAGTTGATCAAAGCATATAGTTTTATATAGACTTGCGGTGAAGCCTGTATTTACAAGAAAGTGAGTGGGAGCACTACAGCATTTCTGATAAGTATATGTGAATGACATATTGTTGATCGGAGATAATGTAGAATTATTCTGCAAAGCATAAAGGAATGTTTGAAAGGAGTTTTTCAAAGAAAGACCTTGGTGAAGCTGCTTACATATTGAGCATCAAGATCTATAGAGATAGAACAAGATGCTTGATAAGTTTTTTCAATGAGTACATACCTTGACAAGATTTTGAAGTAGTTCAAAATGGAACAGTCAAAGAAGGAGTTCTTGCCTGTGTTACAAGGTGTGAAGTTGAGTAAGACTCAAAACCCGACCACGGCAGAAGATAGAGAGAGAATGAAAGTCATTCCCTATGCCTTAGCCATAGGTTCTATAAAGTATGCCATGCTGTGTACCAGACCTATTGTATACCCTGCCCTGAGTTTGGCAAGGGAGTACAATAGTGATCTAGGAGTAGATCACTGGACATTGGTCAAAACTATCCTTAGTGGAATAAGGATATGTTTCTCGATTATGGAGGTGACAAAAGGTTCATCGTAAAGGGTTACGTCGATGCAAGTTTTGACACTGATCCAGATGACTCAAAGTCTCAATCTGGATACATATTGAAAGTGGGAGCAATTAGCTAGAGTAGCTCCATGCAGAGCATTTGTTGACATAGAAATTTGCAAAATACATACGGATCTGAATGTGGCAGACCCGTTGACTAAACTTCCCTCACAAGCAAAACATGATCACACCTTAGTACTCTTTGGGTATTAATCACATAGCAATGTGAACTAGATTATTGACTCTAGTAAACTATGGGTGTTAATCACATGGTGATGGTCACATGACGATGTGAACTATGGGTGTTAATCACATGGTGATATGAACTATTGGTATTAAGTCACATGGCGATGTGAACTAGATTATTGACTCTAGTGCAAGTGGGAGACTGAAGGAAATATGCCCTAGAGGCAATAATAAAGTTATTATTTATTTCCTTATATCATGATAAATGTTTATTATTCATGCTAGAATTGTATTAACCGAAAACATAATACATGTGTGAATACATAGACAAACAGAGTGTCAGTAGTATGCCTCTACTTGACTAGCTCGTTGATCAAAGATGGTTATGTTTCCTAACCATAGACATGAGTTGTCATTTGATTAACGGGATCACATCATTAGGAGAATGATGTGATTGACTTGACCCATTCCGTTAGCGTAGCACTTGATCGTTTAGTTTGTTGCTATTGCTTTCTTCATGACTTATACATGTTCCTATGACTATGAGATTATGCAACTCCCGTTTACCGGAGGAACACTTTGTGTGCTACCAAACGTCACAACGTAACTGGGTGATTATAAAGGTGCTCTATAGGTGTCTCCGAAGGTACTTGTTGGGTTGGCGTATTTCGAGATTAGGATTTGTCACTCCGATTGTCGGAGAGGTATCTCTGGGCCCTCTCGGTAATGCACATCACTTAAGCCTTGCAAGCATTGCAACTAATGAGTTAGTTGCAGGATGATGTATTACAGAACGAGTAAAGAGACTTGCTGGTAACGAGATTGAACTAGGTATTGAGATACCGACGATCGAATCTCGGGCAAGTAACATACCGATGACAAAGGGAACAACGCATGTTGTTATGCGGTCTGACCGATAAAGATCTTTGTAGAATATGTGGGAGCCAATATGAGCATCCAGGTTCCGCTATTGGTTATTGACCGGAGACGTGTCTCGGTGATGTCTACATTGTTCTCGAACCCGTAGGGTCCGCACGCTTAAGGTTTCGATGACAGTTATATTATGAGTTTATGAGTTTTGCTGTACCGAAGGAGTTCGGAGTCCCGGATGAGATCGGGGACATGACGAGGAGTCTTGAAATGGTCGAGACGTAAAGATCGATATATTGGACGACTATATTCGGACATCATAAAGGTTCCGAGTGATTCAGGTATTTTTCGGAGTACCGGAGAGTTACGGGAATTCGCTGGGGAGTATATGAGCCTTATTGGGCCATACGGGAATAGAGGAGAGAGGCCAAAAGGAAGGAGACGCACGCCCCCCCCCTCTGGTCCGAATTGGACAAGGGGTGCAGCCCACTTTTCCTTGTTCCTTTCCCCCTCTTTCCTTCTCTCCTACTCCAACAAGGGAAGGAGGAGTCCTACTCCCGGTGGGAGTAGGACCCCCCCCCCCCTTGGCGCGCCCTCCTCCTAGGCCGGCCGCCTCCCTCCCTTGCTCCTTTATATACGGGGGCAGGGGGCACCCCATAGACACAACAATTGAATCTTGATCTCTTAGCCGTGTGCGGTGCCCCCCTCCACCATAATCCACCTCGATCATATCGTAGCGGTGCTTAGGCGAAGCCCTGCATCGGTAGAACATCATCATCGTCACCACGCCGTCGTGCTGACGAAACTCTCCCTCAACACTCGGCTGGATCAGAGTTCGAGGGACGTCATCGAGTTGAACGTGTGCAGAACTCGGAGGTGCCGTGCGTTCGGTACTTGATCGGTCGGGCCGTGAAGATGTACGACTACATCAACCGCGTTGTGCTAACGCTTCCGCTTTCGGTCTACAAGGTAGACAACACTCTCCCCTCTCGTTGCTATGCATCACCATGATCTTGCGTGTGCGTAGGAATTTTTTTGAAATTACTACGTTACCCAACACCCACGTCGCCATTTGGGTGGTATTAGGATCTTTTATTCCTCATCTATACTCTGCGACCCTGATCTCCCTTCTATTCGGGTTAAATGAATTTTGCTAACTCTAACATTAGTTTCTCGTGACTAGTTCCACCCAGAGAGCACCTTATTACTGATGATCGTCTACTGCACCAGAAGACTCCGAAGATACTCTACGATGTTCTCCCGAGACACTTGTGCCACAGCCCTTGCAAATTCCCTACCACTGTTATATCCTTGTGGTTAACTGCATACACCTGCAATTCTTACATTCAATACCATTGATGTTGTTATTACAAGGTGCAATGAACTGCTCTCCGTTGTTCCGAGTTTCCTTTGAGCTTACTGCCTTACAGTTCTTTGCCAGAAGAATACCCCTACGGATAATTCCTTGCACTTATCGAGTATCCGCTCATTCTTAGTTGTTCAGGTGTTTCACATAAGCCTTCAAAATACTATTTGATCTTTCGAAAATCCTCAATAGCCTGTTGTTCTTGAAATTCTTGCTTGCTTGCAATTATGGTTAATACCATAAATCTCGTGATCTTATTGGCATCCCTTGTCATTTCCATTTTGAGTCTGTTGATTCAATATGTTGCGAATGCTCGCAATCCTCAATCAGATCCTAGAATTCATCCTTCCGTCTCAGATGTCATTTTTAAACATGAGTTGGGTCTCGACCAATCAAATTGTCGTTGATTGTACCCCTAATCTTACTCAACTTATCCATCCTTAATCAGAGCAGAAATCATAATTCCTTTACATTGAGCTTTGAATTAGTCAGTTGTTACTATAATATGATCTCCTTGCATTCTTTCTCCTTCTAGTTGAGTACCGATGCTCACATCAGATCCCTTGTGGACCGCCAGATCATTTGTTGGATTTCATCCAACAGCGTCGTTCATATTCAATAACCTTGTGAGTTTACCTCAGATTCATAATGCCTTTTGGTAAATCATGTCTTATGCCTTTGGAGACTTGTAACCTCTGCTTGTCAACCGTGCTCTACTTTCGATCTTGTGCTAACTACTCCTACAGTTTGTGGTACATGTTCCTAAGATGCCCCGATGGGTTGAACCTATGCCTTCCCTAATTTGTGTGACCCCGAAAGTTATGCGGGTTATACCCTGCTGACGCTTCATCAGATAACTTTTCAACACTACAACTTCGAAAACAGGAGGTAAATGTAAGGTTATGCATTGAAGAAGTGGGAGTCGACCTTGGACTTTGTGTTCATGCCCATGGACACGATGTAGATCTTATCATTAAAGCTTCTCTTAAATTAATTATTCCCTTGGTATAAGTTCATCTTATATCTGGGATCTGGCCTTTTGCAATTGTTGTTCCGACCATGTTCTCCCTTAAATACCATTTCTCGTGCAAGTTTAAGCACTTGTCTTCTGTGGATCAATACACCAATCCAACCTTTACTTTGATCTTTCGTCGAGTATTACACCCTGGTATCTCGAGAATATCACGGAACTACATAACTTCTTATGAGTTCTTCCTCAATTATTATTCCTCACTGATTCCAATTTTCCATGGGTTCTGAGTTGTTAGACACTCAAGGACACTGATAGCTGAATCGAGTCCTCCATGCGATTCAACAACACTTAGTAAACTTCATTGCTTACGATTTTGTACTCGATCATGTCATTCCTAGCCGATTTACTACATCATCATCATGCTAAACCTTGACTGTGCTACCTGGTCCTTATTCCCGGAGCACAACTTTCTATGATGAACTAAGCTTTCGTCAATTTCCTCGTCATATCGTTTCACCTCGAACAACAAACTTGACCCCGAGTTTGTGTCGTATCTGTGGCTCCAATAATCTTTTGCTGCATCAGTCCTTTTGGTTGGTGCAGTCATTGTTCAATTGCTTCTTTGTGGAGCCTCTCGACAAAATTTGTCATGGTCATGATCAACATTTTCACTCCTTCCAGGATATCAATCAAATTCATGATGGAAAATACCATCCTTGCCCCTCGATGATTGTGTTATCATCGACAACATTCTTGCCTTCCCCCAACACAAACTTGTTCATGTTATGGATGCAACTTGCTATCCAGTTTGTATTATGTTCTACCTTGAAGTATTACTGTCCTTTATGTCAAGGATGTTGCAAGGATTGCTCCACCTCTTAAGAATTCTTGGTATAGTGATACTTCTCACAGGCACCATTCATTCCTTGGTCCCCGTTTTGTTTCTAATCAGAAAACCGACAATTGAACTATGATGTGCCACTTCAAAAGTTCTACCAACCCTATTGCTTTGAAGTTAATGGTCGATATTTCATTCTTAGACCATTTGTTATCGAATCACCATTCTAACATTGATCGTACTACCTAAGCCCATATTCCGGGTGCACTTTTCAACCAATGTTTAATTGTGTATGTTTTCCTCGAGCATACCTCATTATATCATTTGATCCGACAATTGTTATCTCCTTGTTCACATAATTGTGGAAATCCATCTTTTGTTAATCTCGATAAATTGTCGTTAAGTCCATCAGCCACATTCTCATACTCTCCTTGGTTTAATGATGAACTATTGTTTCGGAACTCGCTTCCATAGTTCATTTGCCCGAGAATCTCATATCGGCATCTTGTCAATTGCGTTGCACCTTTTCTTCTCAGGCATCCTAAGTCTGAGGTATCCTGACACCAATCAGATCTGAATCTCGGTCAGATATAATGGTTGGAACATATTCCCAAGAGTTATAACATTGGACTTTAACCCGATAAGGTGATGTCATGCCCAACATACCTGGCCGGAGGACCTATTGTTACACTTTCCTTTTTAGCAAGGTTACCCGTTCTTCCCTCAGGAAATTATAAGGCTTATTCTACAAGTTGTTCCTGATGGATCCTTTGAGTATCCAAAATCCGACCTTTGCTTGAAGACCATGTCAATGCTATCTCGAAGCAAATCTGTGGTACTCCGATTTTCAATAATAACATTTGAAGCACAAATGCTAAATTTTCTTTATCAATTACCCTAACACTGTTGTTTGGGTATTGTCATGAAATTCCTCTCCATTTACCTAAATGATTTTGTACTTCTATCCTGTCATGGATGTCATGCTCTGTTTGTCCCCATTTTCCTTTCCATTGTTCTATTTAATTTTATAATCATATTGTCCTTTCCATTGTTTGGTTTGACCTTTCTCGAGGTCTATATGATCTAAGCAGTAATATTCTCCTGCTTATGTAAACACCCCGGTGTACAATTCTGTCAAGCAAGACCTTGTTACTATTGTTGATGACATTCCGGTAGTCACTGATGGGCGAGAACTTTGCCTGATGGTACGCCTCGTTCAACGAGCAGGAAAATGGTTCTCTTCGTCCCTCGTCGTTGGTATCGACATTGTTGCCGACATAACTGATAGGCTACCCTCTGACATGTCTTGCTATCATGACCGTGCAAGATGTCAACGCCCTTCCTACTTTTAACCACATGGTGGGCCCATAACCCATAGTTCCACAGGATCGAAACCTGACTCTCCTGTACACCCATGTTGTCAAAGTTATTCCTCGCGTTTGATTTCGTATGTAATTCATGGGTCATCTTCCTAGAAATCTACTTTGGTATCACACACAATACTTATTCTCGTTGCTTTGGACCCCCTTTCCCACTTTCTTCACACATTGAACGATTGCCTACCCGCTTAAACTTCTCATGGTAACTTCTTACTTTGCTCTCGAAATTTTCTTAAGTTTCAGTTCGAGAGTTACTTTCCGCCACCTCCTCGATGTTAGCTACCAGGTAGTCAACCTTGCAGAGGTTCGTTCTTCCGGAATAACCACCCTTTAATTCTTTCATAAGTATGATGGAGTTCCCGAAGAAAGGATGCCGATTTCATCATGATGACCTGAAGCAGAGAAATGAATACATCAATGTATTGGATCGGCCTCTTCGAGAAGAGCAAGCCAGAATGAGAAGACCCGCTAGATTCGTTATCAAACCTTTCCCCCTTCACCACCTCTTAAATCTCGGGACAATATTTCTTATAGTGGGGGAGAATTGTGACGCCCGAATAATTAAGCTACAGTAACCCTCTGCTAATGATGCCACGTCACCTCGATTACTGTTGTTAACCTCGCGTTAGTTCAGAACCGATCCAAATTCAACTTTAAATTAAAGTCAAATGATAAAAGTTTTCAAACATTAAAACTAAAATGTTCGAGTTGTGTCAAATAATTCATAAGTAATAATGGTGGAAACACCATATTTTTATAAAGTGTTTAAATGTTCTAAAATAAATAAAACAATGGCTATAACAATTTATTAAATACCTTTTATAAATTATAGAGTAAACAACTAATTTATTTAGTGCCAAATTATCTGTGGCATTAGTATAATTAGTTATACTAATGTAGAAACTGTTTTATTATTATTTTTAATTAAAAATAAATTAGAAAACTAATAAACGTAAAAAGGAAAAACCCGACAAGATCTCGGTGAAGCTGCTTACATATTGAGCATCAAGATCTATAGAGATAGATCAAGACGCTTGATAAGTTTTTCAATGAGTACATACCTTGACAAGATTTTGAAGTAGTTCAAAATGGAATAGTCAAAGAAGGAGTTCTTGCCTGTGTTACAAAGGTGTGAAGTTGAGTAAGACTCAAAACCCGACCACGGCAGAAGATAGAGAGAGAATGAAAGTCATTCCCTATGCCTCAGTCATAGGTTCTATAAAGTATGCCATGCTGTGTACCAGACCTATTGTATACCCTGCCCTAAGTTTGGCAAGGGAGTACAATAGTGATCTAGGAGTAGATCACTAGACATTGGTCAAAATTATCCTTAGTGGAATAAGGATATGCTTCTCGATTATGGAGGTGACAAAAGGTTCATCGTAAAGGGTTACGTCGATGCAAGTTTTGACACTAATCCAGATGACTCTAAGTCTCAATCTGGATACATATTGAAAGTGGGAGCAATTAACTAGAGTAGCTGCATGCAGAGCATTGTTGACATAGAAATTTGCAAAATACTTACGGATCTGAATGTGGCAGACCCGTTGACTAAACTTCTCTCACAAGCAAAACATGATCACACCTCAGTACTCTTTGGGTGTTAATCACATAGCGATGTGAACTAGATTATTGACTCTAGTAAACCCTTTGGGTGTTGGTCACATGTCGATGTGAACTATGGGTGTTAATTACATAAAGATGTGAACTATTGATGTTAAATCACATGGCGATGTGAACTAGATTATTGACTCTAATGCAAGTGGGAGACTAAAGAAAATATTCCCTAGAGCAATAATAAAGTTATTATTTATTTCCTTATATCATGATAAATGTTTATTATTCATGCTAGAATTGTATTAACCGGAAACATAATACATGTGTGAATACATAGACAAACAGAGTGTCACCAGTATGCCTCTACTTGACTTGCTCGTTGATCAAAGATGGTTATGTTTTCTAACCATAGACATGAGTTGTCATCTGATTAACGGGATCACATCATTAGGAGAATGATGTGATTGACTTGACCCATTCCGTTAGCATAGCACTTGATCGTTTAGTTTGTTGCTATTGCTTTCTTCATGACTTATACATGTTCCTATGACTATGAGATTATGCAACTCCCGTTTACCGGAGGAACACTTTGTGTGCCACCAAACATCACAACGTAACTGGGTGATTATAAAGGTGCTCTATAGGTGTCTCCGAAGGTACTTGTTGGGTTGGCGTATTTCGAGATTAGGATTTGTCACTCCGATTGTCTAAGAGGTATCTCTGGGCCCTCTCGGTAATGCACATCACTTAAGCCTTGCAAGCATTGCAACTAATGAGTTAGTTGCAGGATGATGTATTACGGAACGAGTAAAGAGACTTACCGGTAACGAGATTGAACTAGGTATTGAGATACCGACGATTGAATCTCAGGCAAGTAACATACCGATGACAAAGGGAACAACGTATGTTGTTATGTGGTCTGACCGATAAAGATCTTCGTAGAATATGTGGGAGCCAATATGAGCATCCAGGTTCCTCTATTGGTTATTGACCGGAGACGTGTCTCGGTCATGTCTACATTGTTCTCGAACCCGTAGGGTCCGCATGCTTAAGGTTTCGATGATAGTTATATTATGAGTTTATGAGTTTTGATGTACCGAAGGAGTTCGGAGTCCCGGATGAGCTCGGGGACATGACGAGGAGTCTCGAAATGGTTGAGACGTAAAGATCGATATATTGGACGACTATATTCGGACATCGGAAAGGTTCCGAGTGATTCGGGTATTTTTCGGAGTACCGGAGAGTTACGGGAATGCGTATTGGGCCTTATTGGGCCATACGGGAAAGAAGGAAAAGGGCCTCAAGGGTGGCCGCACCCTTCCCTTTGGTCTGGTCCGAATTGGACTAGGGAAGGGGGGCGCCCCCTTCCTTCCTTCTCCTTTTCCCTTCCTCTTCTCCTATTCCATATGGGAGGTGGATTCCTACTAGGACTAGGGAGTCCTAGTAGGACTCCACACTTGGCGCGCCCCCTCCTAGGGCCGGCCTCCTCCTCCCTTGCTCCTTTATATACGGATGCAGGGGGGCACCCCAAAGACACACAAGTTGATCTTCGTGATCGTTCTCTTAGCCGTGTGCGGTGCCCCCCTCCACCATAATCCTCGATAATATTGTAGCGGTGCTTAGGCGAAGCCCTGCAATGGTAGAACATCAAGATCGTCATCACGCCGTCGTGCTGACGGAACTCTTCCCTGACACTTTGCTGGATCGGAGTCCGGGGATCGTCATCGAGATGAACGTGTGCTAGAACTCGGAGGTGCCGTAGTTTCGGTGCTTGATCGGTCGGGCCGTGAAGACGTACGACTACATCAACCGCGTTGTGCTAACGCTTCCGCTTCCGGTCTACGAGGGTACGTAGACAACACTCTCCCCTCTCGTTGCTATGCATCACCATGATCTTGCGTGTGCGTAGGAAAATTTTGAAATTACTACGTTCCCCAACAGGCTGATCCATGCGGTAGAACCAAGTCGACTGCCAGCCCCGGACCGAGTCGGGAAGAATCATGGCTGGGAAAGTACTCTTGCTCCTCATCTGGATCCCCATACCCCCGCACATCGGGATCACCTGTGTCTTCTCGTCACTCGACTTGGCCTTTTTGACCGACTGGGATCGTCAGGTGAAGATGTGTTTGAAAAGACCCCAGTGCGGTCGACAAGCCAAGAAGTTTTCGCACATCGACACAAAAGCGGCCAGATAGACTATGGTGTTTGGAGTGAAATGGTGGAGTTGAGCCCCAAAGAAGTTCAAAAAACCCCAGAAGAAAGGATGGGGAGGCAGTGAGAATCAGCGATCTACGTGGGTGGCGAGGAGAACACACTCACCCTCCCTCGGCTGCGGCTCGGTTTCGTTCCCCGAGAGCCGTGCCGACTTGTGGGGGATCAGCCCCCCCTTCCACCAGGTCGTCGAGGTCGTCCTGGGTGATTGTCGAGCGGATCCAGTCGCCCTGGATCCAGCCCGCCGGCAGGCCGGATCTCGACGAGGATCCGCCCCGGCTGGTCCGTTTGCCCTTCGCCTTCACTGTCGCCTTCTTCGCGCGTTCGAGCGCCACCGTCCTTTCCTTCCCCATGGAGGTGGGTCGAGCTCGAGCAAAGGTCCGGCGACGAGGGCGGAAGCGAGCGTGGCGGAGAGATTGAGAGAAGAAGAAGAGAGAATGGGGGCGCACGGGGCAGAGGCCTAGTCCGAGGCCTTTTATAAGGTCGTCATCCGAGTGACTAACTGGTGGACCCAGGCGATCTAAACAAATCCCGCAACAGTCGCGCGTGCAATACGTGGCGAAAAAGGTGGCACAGGGATCGAGGAAACTTGCCTAATCCGTCCTGATAACCTTGGTTCCGTCCGTCTGGCGCGCTTCCCATAATTTGAATCCCGCCAGATCCGCGGAGAGCATAACAACCTATCAGACTGAAGACAAACATCCTCTACATCATCATTCGGAATCCTACCGTGAAAATTCACTCGACAAAAACCAAGAATGGACCAAGGCGACTGAGAAAGGAGTCGATGTCCTCACCTCAACTCATTGTACCAGAATGAGATATACTCGTAGCACAAAGAATGGGTCGGAAGTGTTCCCAACTCTTTCCCCACTCAAACCCTGATCCATTCGGGGGCTAATGATGAAGCTATGTACCTAGGGTAGGGTCATGGATCTGTCTAGCATACCCTCCCCAAGGACATCTCTACAAAGAATCAGAAGCAGTCGAAGAGAAAACATCATCCACTCGACCATGAAGATGTGCCTTCGACTGCCTTGAAGACACTCGACCACCTTAAAGACACTCGACCACCTTGAAGATGAGAAGCCCTCCACTCTGCAACGGTCGTGACTTAAACCATAGCTTTATGGGCATTTATAACACTTTATTGTAGACATTACCAGTAACGCCTCACCTTTATGAACATTGAACCCTGTGTAACGGAGGGGAGCTGGGGTCCTGGCGCACTCTATATAAGCCACCCCCTCCTCTGGGACAAGGGTTCACACTTTTGTAAACTCACACACACACATATAATCCAGTCGACCGCCTCAGGGCACCGAGACGTAAGGCTGTTACTTCCTCCGAGAAGGGCCTGAACTCGTAAAACTCGTGTGTACAACTACTCCATAGCTAGGATCTTGCCTCCTCATACCTACCCCTCATTCTACTGTCAGTCTTAGATCCACGACAGCGGCGGCGACGGCCTCATCCCTCGCGTCAGCGGCGTGCCTCCGGCCCTTTCTCTTGGCCGACTCCCTTGCCCGATGTTCGGCACGAGGCTTGCCTTTCCCGGAGGGGGCGACGACGCCGGACGAGGCGAGGGAGGCGAGGCCAGCGGCGGCGTTGAGGTCGAGGTCGATGGCGTCCTCCATGGCTGGTCGGGGCATGGGGGCGCGCGCGGACGGGAGTGTTTTTGGGAAAAATGGAAGGAAATGGTTGGTGGCCCGGTGAGAGGAGTAGGCGCGCGCGCATCCGTCTCGTGTCCGCGCCGACGCAAATCCGGCTCAAAATTGGGCCAGGAATGGATCACCCGTGGACGAAAAATGGACGCGCGTCCATTTAGGTCGGCGCGTTGGGCCGTCACTTTTGTCTGCACCGACCCAAACGAACGCGAGCGGACGAAATGGGTCGTCCCATTGGAATTGTTCTTAGCAATCCCTTTGGTGTTGCCTTGAAACTGGAACTGTAGCGACACCAGTGAAGTTGCCCAACGACGGCTTTGAAGCGTTGACGATGTTGCCGAGGCGAATACGGCTTAAGGGCATGCCCAACGCGTAGCCCCAATGCCGCTGCCCCATGAGCCAACTAGGCTCGGATGCCACCATGGCATTAAAGGTGTAGCTTGCAGAGCACAGGTGATTCCTGCAGAGGAGACGGGTTCTTCGAGCGAAAAAGTGAGAAAAGAGGAAAAGGCAGAGAGAGAGGAAAAAGGAAGAGAGGTTGGCTTCTCTACGCCCAGCGCACGACGGCAGCTCAAACACATCAAGCACAAGCTCAAGATCGCTACCATGGCAAGCACCGTGTGCTTGGAAATGGGCCATGGCCGGCGGCGCCAGCGCTGGCTCGGCGGCGCAGCCATGGCAGTCACAGCGAGCTCGAAAACAGGGCCATCGCCGGTGGCGCTACCTTGATGCTGTGGCTGGTGCCGCTCTTTCGGCAATCACTGATGAATCCCCTTCCTATTCCCCATTATTTTTCAGGGGGTATCCCCATTGATTTGGGTTGATTTGGGGGAAGAAGATAGAGAGAATTCCTTATTTGACACTCTCTTAAAATTGTGTTCCTTATTTGACACTGGAGAAAATTTTCTTCCCTATATGATCTCTAGTCTTAATTTTTTCCCCTATATGACACTCTAGTGCATTTTGTACACGTGAAAAGACCATTTTACCCATATGTGTAATGTGACCACAAATATGTACAAGATAATAGTTGTTCCAAAAAAATCAGCCGAGTTATCCATATGTGACATCGGATATGCTGGTATTGTCATGCCAGTCGATTTGCTACTGTTCCGGTTAGATTTTATACCTGCAGTAGCATATCTGTGGAAATGATCCATGCTACATTTTGTTAAATATGGGAGAACACCAGCATGCATCACCATGCAACTGTGCAACACGAGGAGCACCGTACGTACGTAGGTGCGTACGTGCAAGGTCACGTAAACATTTGACCTCAAGAAAGCATGTGGTTTGGTTTGACCCCCTGCACTTTCGAAGAGTCTGTTGAATTAGGCCGGCCGGTAAAAAATCAGATCAAGTCTACTACGTTTAGGAATTTTTCTCTGGATAAGCGGCGGGGTGGGCGGACAGAGTCAGCCGGCCGGACAACAATCGCAACACGGCCGGAGCCCGGAGTGGCCACCTCGCCCACGCACACCTACTCGTGGACTTGGTCTCCGCCTTGGTATCTTCCTCTTTTCTCCAATGCTAAGAGCGTCAATGATCAATGTCGATCGACGTCGCACTTACAAACCATACTGCATGAAACTAGACCCACAGCTGAATACATTCTAAATACATTGGATGCATACGCTCAGGCTCAGGAATACAGAATACACACGCATCCCAAAAAGGAGATAACATGTTCAGTTGTGCTCACTCTCAGAAACGAATTTTCCACTAGTTAGCTTCACATGCTTCGCATGTTCCCACTCATGTAAACAGGAAACTGTGAGACTTACCGTGTAGTATGTGCGCTTGGTTGAATTATTCTAGGCCAACCTGCAAAAACTCTCCTCTTCTCTACTACATTTCGCTTCCAGTCCATTAATGGTAGCCTCACGCAAGGCAACGGCACTGGCCGTGGACACGGTTTCATCGAACTGTTTGCCACACATGACTATTCGTGTCCATGGGCTAATGGCAAGAAGGGGTGTGTGGAAGGGTCTAGTGCCTTTTCTAGGCATGGAAAGGGCAAAGTGCTACTGGTAATTCATGGATATTTGTAGAACGATGTAGAGAAATGTGATGTCAGGTGTTTCTACTGTAGCTGCGAATCCCTGCATCCTTGGCCATTGGATGAGTCCAATCAACGGTAAAAATTGCATTCTGTTGTTTGGATTCACACTTTCAAAACTGCTACACTATGTAGTAGTATAGATAATTAGGCTCAATGCTGCATATTTCTGGTCACATTATGTACAGGGATAAAAAGGTCTTTTCATGTGTACAAAATGAACTAGAGTGTCACATAGGGAAAGAAATTAAGACTATAGGTTATATAGGAAAGAATTTTTTTTCAATGTCAAATAAGGAACATGATTTTGAGGGAGTGTCAAATAAGAAATTCTCTCAAGAAGATAAGGAGGAGATAGATGGATCGGGAAGTATGAGAGAGGGAGAATGTGGGCCCTAGTGAATGGTGGCCTCAGGTTTGTGCGTTGAGTGATAAAAATCAAAACTAACTCCCCATGTCTTTTGCGCCTACGTGTACGCATGGGGCAGTACCACCCCATTGCACATGCCCTAATCCAACGGTCGCCGAAGGATAAATCCTACGACGAGCGATCCATCTGATCTTTGCAAAAGATCAGTCAAATGACCGGTAGCGCTGGCCATATATTGATCGTTTCAAAAGATCGGTCAAATGACGGGTGGTGACGTGAGTCTGTACTACACTTTGCACGGAGCGTTTAGAAAATGGCACTGCTGTACTTTGCACGGAGTTTACGGATGAGCAAATTTGCTTATTTTTTCTGTTTTGAAATCAGAAAATCCGGCACTACTACCTATTTTTTACCATGACGCGGTTTATTGCCGTTACGGCCGATACAATGTGACCACCTATGCGTTCTAGAAGAAGTAGCCAGACCAAGCGGATAGCAAATGCACTGACGAGAAAAGTGGAAGTGCAATCTGCAATTCTTCAGGGATCGTAGCATCCTAGGATTAGGATGTTTGGCGGACAACCTCTCCCAAAGACATGTGGGGTTGTTTGGTTCCCAGCCACAGTTTGCCAAGCCAAAATTTGGCAGCCACAGTTTAGTTGGCATGTGTTTGGTTTTTGCCACACTTTATTGCCCATATGGCTCATTTATCATAGAGATAATTTTTTTGCCAACTTTTGCCAAAGTTTGGCGTTCAATTTCACAGCCACACTTGTGTGGCTTGCCATACTTGTGTGGCTAGCCACACTTTGGCTTGGCCACACTAATATCCAACCAAACAGACCCGTAGTGCAAACGTTGAGGTCAGTAGCTAACCTGCCAAAAGGCAAAAGCCATCTTGTTATCTCCTTGTCACCTAGTGGCTCAATCATAAGGCCAACGGAGCAGTACCACGAAGCATTTTTAACCATCCACGTTTAACTCCAATAATGTCAGCAGAAAGTGACAGTAATACGGAGTACGTTGGTGCGCACGCGCGCGGGCGGTAATTTCTGCGATGCAGGTCCGTCAAACTGGGCGGCCGGCCGGCGGTCTCGCGATGCCCGGGGCACCTCCGCTGCCGTACGGGCAAGCGAGTGACCAAAAACAATGCGCACATCCTGCTACTCCACTCCACGGAGGTGAAAGATTAATTCGAACTTTTGTCCATGCTTGGCCACGGACACCACTAGATAAGGAGACATGAGTTGCTTGCGTCGCCATCGCGGAAGAACTTCCGCCGTGATCGCCGTCGTAGTACGTCGGACATCTCGAGCACTGTGCGCGACGACGTACCACGTATGCATGCGTGTGTTGGTGCTAGCGCACGCCAAACGCCTAGCCACATGCCTGGGTTGGGCTAACCTAATTTTAACCTCGCTAATTCAGCACTGCAGGTTTGGAAACTAGCGAATTATTTGTGCTTAACAACACACCAAAGCAACACATACCCAACGAAAAGAAGCGACTGTCTCTCTCTCGATCGAGATCTCGAAACGAAAGAAGCGGCATGGAACTAAACACAACGAGAAAACACGCGCAGACGCCAGAATAAACGATCTAGCAAAATAAGTGTCGTGTCGGAGGGAGTAGTAGAAAAGTAGAAGAACACACTCAAAAATATCAAAAACCAAAACAAAAGGTTATTGGAAAAAGATACAAGAAATATCGCTTGCCCAACCACACTATTTTACCTGGCTCATGACTCCAGGCCCTGTGCGAAACCCTGACACTTTGAACCAATGAGCCCCAAATAGGAGGGATTCACCTCGCCACCACCCACAAGGATCATGAGGTTAGAGAATATGCTCAGCTCCCTAAATGTCGTTGGCCTTAACGTCCCTTCTATCCGACTCAAAACATCAAGCTACAAGCGATATATAGCACCTGCCAACGGGTGATTCACCTGTGTAGAATATGTCAATTGCACGATGTATTGCTCTTCGTGCATAGGCACGTATATATGATGTACAACGGTGGGCCACAGACCTCAACTATACAAAGGAATAGAGGGCAGGCCCAATGCACAATATGCACATAACACATATACTCAACACCCCCCGCAGTCGAAGCGACACCGCGGCTGACGCAAAGGCTGGACCGGAACTTCTCAAATAACGCCGTAGGCAAGCCCTTGGTCATGATATCGGCAAATTGTTGGGAAGTAGAAACGTGTAAAACGCGAATATGGCCAAGGGCCACCTGTTCCCGAGCAAAATGAATATCCAACTCAATATGCTTGGTCCGTTGATGATGCACCGGGTTAGCGGAGAGATAGATCGCCGAGACGTTGTCGCAGTAGACCACCGTGACACGGTCAACAGGACAAGAGAGCTCCTGAGGAAGCTGGCGAAGCCACGAACACTCGGCGACTGCGTTGGCCACCGCACGATACTCAACCTCAGCACTGGAACGAGAGACCGTAGGCTGCCGCTTGGACGACCACGAGATAAGTGAGGGTCCAAGGTAGACACAATAGCCCGAAGTGGAGCGACGAGTGTCAGGGCAGCCCGCCCAGTCTGCATCAGAGTAGGCGGTGAGGACGGTGTCGCCGGAGGCGTGAAGCGTGACGCCAAGATCCATAGTGCCACAGATATAGCGGAGAATCCGCTTGATGGCAGCCCAGTGAACGTCTCGAGGAGCATGCATATGAAGACACACCTGCTGCACGGCATACTGGATCTCCGGTCGAGTCAGAGTGAGGTACTGGAGAGCACCAACGATAGACCGATAGAAAGCAGCATCCGAAGCAGGAGAACCATCTGTGGCAGAAAGCTTGGCCTTCGTATCAACAGGCGTAGCAGTGGGTGAAAAAACATGCGGTGCCCCCATGTTTGGTTTTGGTAATTGATGACAATCTTTATGGACTAATGGTTGCCTTGAGTTATATTTGAAGGTTTTTGTCCATAGGCTTTTCTTGGAGTACATGTGTTGGTTTCAAGGAGAGTTTGTGTCGACCAAGGTGCTATTCAAGGAATTACCTAAAGATGGGTCTTGTGAGAGGTTGATCAAGACTAAGTCAAAGAGTGAATCAAGTTGACCAACCCATAAAGCGTAGAAGATGTACCGAGAGGGATCAAGTGTTCCCATGGTATGGTAAGCATTGTCAATTACGCTTCGTGTACTAACCCATGGTCTTCGTGAGGGTTCTTTGTGGGGTTAGGTTGCGGTGTGCAAGTTCAAGTGGAGCAGCACGAAGAGATCAAATGCTTGAAGCTTGCCGTCCTTTGTGGTGACAATGGACTTGTGAAGATGTGCGGAAGAGTGGCTCACCCATAGTGGAGTATGGGGGAGCAATCAACTAGTCTTCATCAAGTCAACCCAATCAAGAAAGGTGGTCCAACTTAAGGGAGTCAAGATCGTCTTCATCTAGCTCAAGTGGACCATGTGCAAGGCAAAGGTTTGCCTTTGATAGGTTTTCTATTTTACCGGTCTCATGATGGTAGTTGGGAGACTGGGTTATAGAATCGATTGTCGTACTATCAAGGGGGGCTCTCGATGAGTAGCTTGATCGTATCGTTTGCTGAGAGCTCAAACCATTGCATCCTTGCATCATCTTTCTTGGTTCTTGTTTGGTTCTCTTTGAGAGTCTTAGAGCTTTTGGTCATCTTGATGACAAGCTTGATTTCATCGAAAACGGAGTTCGCTTGCATACTCTATGATGTTTTCGTTGTTGGAGGTTTTGCCGGTTCTTCTCGGTTGGAGGTTTCACTCCTCTATTTGTTGGCATACCTCCTCTGCCTCTTCTTACTATAACCAGTTGTTGTTTTGATACTACTCGTCGTCTTGTTTCCAACAAGCTTGAGTTTGCTCAATTCGGAGTTCATATGCAGAAGTTATGGCAGTTCTTGTTCTCTTGAGTGTGGTTTTGTCAGGGTCCGCGTTGGAAAGGTTTGGGTGGATTCATCACGTACACGTCTCCTTCTTTTTCCCTCCTTCTTCCTTGGAGCTTCCTTCGTTTTCTTGCCTCCCTTGTGTGGCTGCCGTTGTTGGTTGCGGTAGTACTGCTCCCAGGAAAGCGGTAGTACCGTAGGCATCAGCGGTAGTACCGTGCAGTGGCACGGTAGTACCGCTCCCCTGGAGCCGCACTACCGCTGCCCACCAGGCTAGTGCCGCCCCTTTGCGTTAGTAGGAGCGGATGTAATTTTTTACATCCGCGCCTACCGCGGTAGTACCGCTTTCGCCGTGCGGTAGTACCGCGCTATGCGGCCAGGCAGTAGTACCGCCCCTCGGCAGTACTACTATGTCGGGTTTTTGCTACTTCCGTTTCTTTGCGGAAATAGGCACGGAAGTTTCCCTTTTTCCCCTGGCTGGGACTTTTGCCTCGCGGTAGTACCGCATGGGGGGCGCGGTAGTACCGCGCGTGCGGAAGTTCCGCCCCCAGCTCCTGTGCGTCTGTTTATCGGTTCTGTGCTGGGGTTGCGGCAGTACCGTGGGTCGGTACGGTAGTACCGCACAGCCGTGCGGTAGTACCGCTTGGATGCAAGCAGTAGTACCGCGCGGCCTTGCGGTAGTACCGCTGGCCAGGCGCGGTAGTACCGCTGGCCACGGGCTGGTTGGTGGGTAACGGTTGGATTTTTCCCCACCTATAAAAGGGGGTTTTCTTCCCCAATGAACCTTATCTTTTGAGCTCGTGTTCTTCCCTCATTGTTGACCTTCTTCGAGCTTGCTAACTCTCAATCCCTCCATGGATTCTTGCTAGTTTTTGAGGAAAAAGAGAGAGGAGATCTAGATCCACATTTCCACCAATCACTTTCTCCTCTATGTGAGGGGAACCCCTTGGATCTAGATCTTGGAGTTCTTGGTGTTCTCTTTCTTGTTCTTCCTCTCATTTTCCTCCCTAACATTAGTTGCTTCGGTGGGATTTGAGAGAGAAGGACTTGGGCACTCCGTGTGCCCTTGCCATTGCATTTGGTGCATCGGTTTGAGTTCTCCACGTGATACGTGGAAGCTACAAGTTGAGAAGCTTATTACTCTTGGGTTCTTGGTACCCTTGAGCTTGTTTCTCTTGGGTGCTTGGGCGCCCTAGACGGTTGTTGGTGTTCGGAGCTCAATCATTATGGTGCAAAGCTCCGGGCAAGAGTCGGGGTCTCCAATTAGGTTGTGGAGATCGCCCCGAGCAATTTGACGGGTACCGGTGACCGCCCCCAAGGGTTGCCAAAGTGTACGGGTTCGGTGACCGCCCCCAAGGGTTGCTATTTGTATGGGTTCGGTGACCGCCCTCAAGGGTCCCTTAGTGGAATCATGGCATCTTGCATTGTGCGAGAGCGTGAGGAGATTACGGTGGCCCTAGTGGCTTCTTGGGGAGCATTGTGCCTCCGCACCGCTCCAAACGGAGATTAGCATCCGCAAGGGTGTGAACTTCGGGATACATCGCCGTCTCCTCGTGCCTCGGTTATCTCTTACCCAAGCCATTTACTTATGCACTTTACTTTGTGATAGCCATATTGTTTCTTGTCATATATCTTGCTATCACATAGTTGCTTATCTTTCTTAGCATAAGTTGTTGGTGCACATAGGTGAGCCTAGTTGTTTTAGGTTTTGTGCTGGCAAATTAACCGCTAGGTTTATTCCGCATTTGTTCAAGCCTAAACCGTAATTATTTTAAAACGCCTATTCACCCCCCCTCTAGGCGACATCCATGATCTTTCAGCGGGCTTGCAGTTAAGCATGCCGACGCGCTCCAGGAGCTCGTGAGCGTACTTCCGTTGATGAAGGAAGACGCCATCCGGACGGTGCACCACCTCGACACCAAGGAAGTAGTGCAAAGAATCCAAGTCCTTGATGGCGAACTCAGCGCGAAGACGAGCCGTGAGCTGACTGAGGAGACTAGCCGTACATGCCATCAGGATGATGTCGTTGACATAGAGCAGCAAGTAGGCCATGTCAGAGCCCTGATGATAAACGAAGAGCGAGGCGTCCGAGCGGGTAGAGCGGAACCCAAGCTGGTGGAGAAACGCTGTGATGCGCTGGTACCAAGCACGCGGAGCCTGCTTGAGTCCATACAAGGACCGCGAAAGCAGGCACACGTGGTCGGGAAGTGCCGGGTCAACAAACCTAGTGGGCTGCTGGCAGAAGACCTGCTCCTCGAGGTGACCATGGAGGAAGGTGTTGGAGACGTCCATCTGGTGCATCGGCCAAGCAGAGGAGACCGCAAGGTGGAGAACCGTGCGTATCGTGCCGGGCTTGACGATCGGAGCGAAGGTGTCAGTGAAGTCGATGCCAGCACGCTGTCGGAAGCCATGGACGACCCAACGCGCTTTGTAGCGATCAAGCGTACCATCCAGACGGAGCTTGTGTTTAAAGACCCACTTCCCGGTAATCACGTTGGCGTGCCGGGGACGGGGAACAAGCTGCCACGTCCGGTTGCACAACAGGGCGTCAAACTCCTCTTGCATCGCAGCCATCCAGAACGGGTCACGAAGAGCGGCTCGAACGGAGGACGGCAACGTCGACGGCTCAGAGGTGGACGCCGCATGGACGTAGTCAGCCGAGGCATAGCGCGAGCTCGGTCGAAAAACGCCCGTACGGGTGTGGGTGACCGGAGCGGCCACAGGCGCCGGGGGGGCGCCAGGGGCGCTGCGGGTGCCGAGAGCGCCAGGGGCGCCGAGGGGGGCACGTGCACCGGGGGCGCCAAGGGGGCCACAGGCACCGAGGCCGCGGGCGCCAACGTCGAAGGCGCCGGGGGCGCCAGCGCCGCGACTGTAGGAGGCGCCGCATGCGAGAGGCACGCCTCAAAGCCAGGGCGGGCGAAGAGAGGCGCGCGAGCGCCCTGGGAGAGGCGTCGAGGAGTCCGCGTCACCGGTGGCGGGAGGAACAGCCGGGGGTACCTGGTGAAACGGAAACACACGCTCATCAAAGTAAACGTGTCGGGAAGTGAACACACGGTGGGAGACGGGATCGTAGTGTTGATATCCCTTAGAGTTGGAGGGGTAGCCGATGAAGATGCAAGCGACAGAACGAGGTGTGAGTTCGTGAGGAGCGGAGTCGGCAGTACTAGGATAGCAAAGGCAACCAAAAATGCGCAAGCCATCATAAGATGGGGACGTACCGAAGAGAAGATGGTGAGGTGCATAGTTCCACCGTGGGCGGCAAGGGCGGAGGTTAAGGAGAAGAGAAGCAGTGGCGAGTGCTCCGGCCAGAAATGAGGCGGCACATTAGCATGGAACGGGAGCGTGCGAACGCAGTCGTTCAGAGTGCGAAGGACGCGTTCGGCTTGACCGTTCTGCTAGGAAATATACGGGCATATGAGACGAAAAACTATGCCGTGGTGCGACTGAAAAGTGCGGAAAGTAAGGTTGTTGAACTCTTTTCCATTGTCAGTCTGATGAGTAAGGATGGAACGCCCAAACTGCATGCTGACATACGAGTAAAAGGCCGTCAAAGTGGAGAGTGCATCCGACTTTCTGCGTAAAGGAAAAGTCTACACATAATAAGAATAATCATTAAGGATAATCAGATAATATAAATAGTCCGAATTACTAGGAATTGGAGAGGTCCACACATCGCTATGAATCAACTGAAAAGGAAAAGAAGCTATGGTGGTGGAGTTATTGAACGGGAGACGAACATGTTTGCCAACACGACAGGCATGACAGGTGTGATCCTCAATCTTATAACAACTGAAACTGAAACTTCTAAGAATATGACGAAGTGTGACGGGGTTGGGATGACCCAAGCGAGCGTGTCAGAGATCAACTCCAGCGGAGAGAGCGACCGGTGCGGTGGTGGTGGATGAGGGCGAATGCACCGGATAGAGCTCGTCGGGGCTGTCACATTGGTGAAGTACCATCCTGCTTCGAGCGTCCTTAGCACAAAAACCAAACTCTTCAAATTAAACAGTGACATGATTTTCACAAGTAAAACAACGAACGGAGATAAGATTCTTAATAAGATGAGGAGATACAAGTATGTTAGACAAAGCTAAAGGCGTAGAAGTAGAAGGAAAAGAAGTGTGCCCAACATGTGTGATAGGAAGTGTGGAACGGTCGCCGACAACGATGCGACGGTCGGTAGAGACAGGAGTGAACGAGACAAGGTTACCAGGATGAGCAAACATGTGAGCCGTGGCACCGGTGTTCATGTACCAATCACCACCTCCAATGTAGTTGTTCGGCGTAGGAGCGGCATGCAGCCCGGTGAGGAGCATCGGGTACCAGGACGCCGACAACAGGGCCGACGAGGGGGACGGAAACGCCATGAGGAAGCCGTAGCCGCCGCTCAGCTATGGCGGTGAATACTCTCCATACAGTTGCGGTGCCGGGTAGGCCGAATAGCCCGCCGGGAAAACCTGCTGAGCGCCGTCAGGCTGCTGCCCAGCGGGCGAGTGCTGGCCCGCTAAGGATCCTCACCAGTACCCGGAAGACTCGTACGCGGACGGAGCCCCATACGCAGGCGAAGACCCAGACGTGAATGCGGGAGGAACCTCGCACGTAGGAATCCCGTACGTGAGAACGGATGCGTCGTAGGTGGCGGCCACCACGTACGGCGACAGGGCCGCGCTGGTGACGGGACGACAGAGGCGGCGACAAACGGGCAGGCTGATGTCATCGCGTGGCTCGGGTGGATCGTGCGGCGGCAACAACAGCTCGGCACGCGTGGTGGCTAGCGAGGCAGGGCGATGCGATGCGGTGCAGCTAGCGAGGCGAGGCGAAGCGAACTGCGATGCGAAGCAAGCAGACTAGCGAGGCGATGCGATCGACAGAGTACGACAAGACAGAGGAAATAGCACCTGCTAGCAGTGGCGGAGCTTAAAAAAAAAGTTGGGCGGGCCAGAGAGCACAATATTTTCCAAATTCTAGAGCATGTATTACTAATTCAATAGATATAGTCACCACACCTTCTGTTCACGTATATACTTCCTCAGACCAAAATAAGCCATAACATTTGAGATAGTACATGCGCTACAATATCCAGTTTTGGGTACTTTCTGAAAGGTGAACTTTTTTTTCAAAACCAATGAACATTTTTCAAATTTGATGGACTTCTTTTCAAAATTGATGAATTTTTTTTTCAAACCAATGAACGTTTTTTCACAATCGATGAACTTCTTTTGAATTCGTGAACTTTTTTTTTAATACATGAACTTTTTTAATTTGGTGATTTTTTTTGCATGCTCGTGAACTTTTTCTGTAATAGGTGAACATGTTTTAAAATAATTAGAAAATATAAACGGTACAGTGTGATGTGCAAGAAATTTCGCGTCTATGTTTATATTCTTTAAACATTTCGCGCAGCAACCATTCATAAGCAGTTAACTCGTCTAGTGGTTAGCCTCTCCGTGTGGAAGAACGACGGCGCGACATCGAATCTCACTCGGGATGTATTTTTTGGCATTCTTTTTGCGCGTTGCGCCATGCGCGATCGTGAGCCGGCCCACCGAGCGGCTGCTCGCAAAATAGGAGGTCCCGGCTCGCGGTGAGGCTGCGAGGCGCCCAGCTCTATCGATGTGGGCTGGCCGGCTGGGTATAGTGCCATATAAACTCTTTTTTTTTGCTCTAGTCATGGGCGGGCCATGGCCCACTCGGCCTTGCGGAAGCTCCGCCAGTGCCTGCTAGCTTCCTCATATGCACGTAGCAACATAAGACAAAAAAAATCTGATTTGGAGAAGATGCCTTCAAGTGATGTAGTACTAGGAGCTGCTGTTGTAGAACTAGTACCGATCGCTATGATAGATTGGCGGCTGGAGTTGCTCACGTAGGGAGAGGAAGGAGCAGCGGCCGGCGCGGGAGGCGCGCGAGCGGCGACGGCGGCGGAAGAAGGAAGAAGCAGCGGCCGGCGCGGGAGGCGCGCGAGCGGCAACGGCTGGGTGATGACGGCGGCGGCGGCGCGGAGGAGACGCACGGCGGCGGCGGAAGGCTAGGGTTAGAACCCGGAAACTGATACCATGTAGAATATGTGAATTGCACCATATATTATTCTTCGTGCATAGGCATGTATATATGATATACAAAAGTGAGCCACGGACCTCAACTATATAAAGAAGGCGAGGCCAATACACAATATGCACATAACATATATACTCAACAACTTGTGCTGGCCTAGTTGTGGATTTCGAGCGATTTTTCGAGTTGGTTTCTACAAGCAGTTTTCTACCAGTTTTACATGACTTGGTTTTGTCCGGTCTTTTCTTATTTTCTCATTTTATTGTTATTTTCTAACAAAGGAAAATTAGAGAAATGTTCACATTTGTCACTGAAATTTAAAGAAAGTGCTTAGTCATTTTAAATGATGTATTTAAAATTATTCATCCTTCATTTCAAAATGTTCAACATTATTTGAGAAATATTTATAGTTTTTATTTTAAAAGATTCAACATGTATCAAAAAGTCAGACATGCATTCAAAAAATGTTTACATGTACTTCATAATGCTCAATGTGTGTTTAGATATTTTTTTGACATGTATCGAAAAATAAAAACATATGAAACAAAAAGGAAAACAACAAAAAAGAAAGAAGAAGACAAAGAAAAAGGAAAAAACAAAGATTTTTTTAGAAAACCTGACGCCTATGCTATTATGGAAAACCAAATCCCGTGGAAAACGACCAAACCCAGATCCAAAAACAATTGAACGATTAGTAAACAAAGTATTTCAAAAACCACAAGCAACAGTGGGCTGGCTCAGTTTAGCTTGCTCCTCAGGGGATATATATTGCACTAAGAGATGTGCATGTGCTTTGCATCGGGATAAACATGTCCCTAGCAACGTTGTTCACCTCTTCACTACGAACATGATTAATCCCATGGCAATTATCTTGATCATCACACTCTACCAAGCTACCTTCACGACCTTCTCCCTGCACCGCCTCGTATTTTTATGGGATCGTACTCATAGTGGCAGCCACCCATGAAAGGATCGATATGGTTGACTAGAGAGGGGGGGTGAATAGGCAACTAACAATTTTAAGTTTTTCTTTAACAATTTAAACTTTGCATCAAAGTAGGTTGTCTAGATATGCAACTAGGTGAGCAACCTATATGATGCAATAAGGATAGGAACACAAGCAAGCAAGTGATATGAAACAAATAAATTTGCACAAGTAAAGGCACGAGATAACCAAGAGTGAAGACGGTGGAGACGAGGATGTGTTGCCGAAGTTCCTTCCCTTTGAGAGGAAGTACGTCTCCATTGGAGCAGTGTGGAGGCACAATGCTCCCCAAGAAGCCACTAGGGCCACCGTATTCTCCTCACGCCCTCACACAATGCGAGATGCCGTGATTCCACTATTAGTGCCCTTGAAGGCGGCGACCGAATCTTTACAAACAAGGTTGGGGCTCTCTCCACAACTTAATTGGAGGCTCCCGACAAAACCATGAAGCTTCACCACAATGGAATATGGCTCCGAGGTGACCTCAATTGTCTAGGGTGCTCAAACACCCAAGAGTAACAAAATCCACACAAGAAAGTATGGGGGAAGCAAATATCCTTTGGTGGAAGTGTAGATCTAGATCTTCTCCTTCAATCCCTAGCAAATCAACAAGTTTGAGTGGCTAGAGAGAGAGATCGGGCAAGAGAGCTTGAAGTGCACTAATGGTGGAGTGAGAGAGGTCCAAGGTGAGAGTGGTAGGTGGGAGAAGCTCACTTATATAGTAACCCTCGATTCCAACCGTTACTGCATTTTTTGCACTGCGGCGGTACAACCGGTCCTCGTCCCGGTACAACCGGGATTCATGGTGTATTTGCAGAACCCTACCAAGTGGTACAACCGGACAAGCGGGCGGTAGTACCGGCTAAGAAAAATAACCGGAGTAACCGCCTGTCCACCGCACAACCACCGCATCAAAACAGAAGCTTGACCGGTACTTGGGCGGTGCCTGGCTAGAACAACCGCATGGCCTTGATCTCTTGGGCGGCTAAGTTCTGAGCGGAAGAACCGCTCGAACCACTGGTGGTACCGGTCATCGTGGAACGACCGGACCAACCGGGCCACTATCGCCCAAGAACCACATCAAAACAAAAGCGCGAGCGGTGCATGGACAGAACCACCGCCCCAGCATTTGCAGAGCATGGTGGCGGTACCACCGTCCGGAGGCAGCGGTACAACCGCTCGAGCAAAGCTGGTGAGCGACAAGACCCAGCGGTACAACCGCTCCAGAGAGCGGTACAACCGCTGGGCAGAAACAGTGAGCAGGAAGGATAGGGAAGAGACAAGGAAAAACTCTCTCTCACACACACACCTGAGGAAGACAAAGAAGGGGTGATGAACGTGTACGTGAAAAGATTCTCCCAGTGCTTTCTAATGAGGATTTCCTCTTGATAGTACGGGTTTCCTACGACCAAAGAAAATAAAAGCGTAGAGGACACGTCTTCGATCTTTTCCTACGAGAGGCAATAGCAATCCGATGTAAGCCTAAGCATCGAGAACCTGAAACGTATAGCACACGATTAGACCAACAAAGGGTTATCATCATCCTCCAAAACATAAAGTAGGGAAATGCCCTTTCAATCTCCCCCTTTTTGGTGGATGATGACAACAACACGATTTGCAAGAGATAAGTCAATGAAATCTAGACGGAACTCCCCCTGAATATGTGCCCCAATAGGAACTAGCTGTTAGAAAGCATGGGCACACTTTCAAGACTAGACTCCCCTTAGATTTTATAGACTCACCACTCTGACAATATAATGCTTAGAGTGCAATAATAACGATAATGATCAAAGAATGGAAAGGTAACTAGGCTAACAAGTCTCACACACAGCAAGGAACGAAACAAGTCCACGAACAAAGACCAACACGAGAAAACGAGAAAAAGAAAAACCCATGCAAATCCCCGAGACCTATAGAACCCTCTCCCCCTTTGGCATCAAGACACCAAAAAGGAAAAGAGCGAAGCTAGCGTCCCAAAGCTCAGGCGTCCTCCTCTGACTCCTCGGTCGCATCTGGATCCTCATCATCAGAGTGTCATCGTCGTCGTGATCAGATTCTTCCATGGCATTGTCAGCTGCAGCAAACGAGGAGGATGGCTGGGGAGGGGCTTCATCATCAGTCCAGGTGCTATGGGTAGATATCCAACGCTCCTCCGGGGTGATGCTCTTCTCAGAGCCACTCTGAACCGACATGTTGAGATGCTTCATCATTGCAATTTGGCGACGTCGTGCAAGCTTCTCATTGACATGTGCCTCATACATCCTCTTCTGGATGTCAGCCTGAAGACAAAAGGTCTTCTTCACCTTGCCAGTGAGTTTGGCCACCCACGAAGGCTTGGCCCCTGGCTCCGGCTCAAAGTCCTCATCGTCAGAAGTAGTATAGACATCCTCAGGAGCATTGGCAGGGAAGCGAGGCTCGGCATGCTTCTTCTTCTTAAGGAGCTTGACCTCATGAACAGTGAGGTTGTCTGGAGAAGTGAGGAGCTCTCCAGGACGTCGAACAACCCACACAGAGTTCAGAAAGCACATGACAAACGGAGCATAGATTGGGACTTTACGGTAGATGACCATGTTGTACATCTCATGCCACATCCAATTGGACACATCAAACGTTGCCCCTGTCCCCACCATGGTCTTCATAGCAACCATCAAATCAACCAGATAACCATAAATCTCATCTTGATTGCCCACCTTGGGCAAGAGCACATTGCGGAACACTCGGTGCATGATGTCATAGACCTTCTCCAAATCCTCGGATTCTCCAATAATCCCACGGCCCCGAATGTACAGAGGGCAAGCTTCTCCTTAAGCATGGACTCAGGAAAGTCATGAGGACGAATGCCACCCCTTCCTTCCAGACCGGTATCCTCGTACCCAATAGCATTGCAGAATGCCCTCCAGGGAACGTGAAACAATTCATCACGACACATGAAGGTGAGAGTGCGCGCATCATCTTCCCCAAAATAAACCGTGTCATAGAACTGATGGATGAGTTGAACATCAAAGTCACAGTTGACTGACATGAGCTTGACAAGATCAAACTCCTCGCAGAGAGCCAGCGCCTCACCAAAATACTCCATGTTGTTCCTCCAATGGTCAAGATCAATTGTTCATTGCTTGGCATATCTATTCTTATTGTGCTCAAAGAGTTCATGAACAATGCGCACTTGCATCTCATTCCGGAACTGAACGGTGGTCCAACGAGGAGCAATGGGAACCTCATACAGATTCTTTGATCGGAAGGCTTCCCAATCCTTGGCTTTCCAACGATGCAACAGCATAACCACACGTTGCTTAGCAGCTGCAGACTTTTCACGGCGAGTGGGCTTGGTGGGAATCACAACTTCTTCTTCATCATCAGACACAACCGGGTGCAAGGTCCTTCGTGCCCTCTTCTTGGTCTTGTGAGGAGCAGAGCGAGAACTAGAGCCCCTAAACACACACACGAAAAAGCACACAAAACCCAGCAAGGATGAGAGGATTGCACACACAAGCAGAAAAGGAACATGTTGCGGCAACAGGGAAGATAGAACAGTGCTGGGTGGTTGATATACTCCGGTTGTACCAGTTCCTCCGCCGGTAGTACCGCTCCAGCGGTTGTACCGCCCGTAGGGGCGGTAGAACCGCTGACAGTGGCACTACCTGGGGAGATAGGTCGAACCGAGGCATACTAATCACACAAGTAATATTCCGAATCCTAAGTGCTACAAACAAGACAGGAGGAAAACAAAGATCTCTTCTACTCCATAGTTCAAACACTAATTGCGGAAAGTTAAGTAATGCCCTAGACAAAGGAAGAACCCTAGAAAGATCTAGGAGAAAAGAACACGAGGCATTACCACCATCCATCGGAAGAGATCGGGAGGCTTCCATGGAGAGAATCCACGGAGAGCCCAAGGATCCGAAGTGCGAGACGCACTCTGGGGCAGGGGCAAAGAGGGCCGGCGGCTAGGGCACAGAGAAGAGGAACGAGGGCGAAGGGAAAAAGAAAACCCTTCAGCCCCGTTGAGTATATATAGGCCCGTAGACACGCCCCGGTAGAACTGCTCCGGGGAGCGGTTGTACCGCTCGTCTGGTATAGACCGGTGGTTGGAGACAATACTTCCGGTGCTTCGAAGGCAGCGGTAGTACCGCCCAGTGTCCACCGGTAGTACCGGACGTAGGTTACCATGGGTTTGAGCGGTGGAACCACCCAAACACCGAAGAGAGACCCATTGGGACGGCATAACCAGGTACCAGCGGTGGAACCGCCCGTGATCCCGGTTGTACCGCCTGACCACCTATGTCCAAGCCAAGATCAAATGAGTGCAATCCAAAGGGGGGAAGAAAGAGCACGAAACAGGAGAGAAGCAACACCCTAGGAGAACCCAACGCAAAGAGCAAAGAAAGAATGAGAGAAAACAACACGAGAACAAAAGGCTAACTCCAACCTCCCCAAGAGAGGACGGTGGTCAAAGCCACCTATGTTTGAGTCAATTGGTATGGCACCGCGAAGAATTATTCTTGGGTCCATGACCAAAACTCGTCTTTGAAGCACAAGTACCATCAAACATGGCTAATGTGAAAGACTTGATCGATTTATGCATAATGGGGGGAGGGAGAGTTCATTGAGAGAACATCACCCCCCCTATGTCCATGCCTACATCTTAAACAAGACAACATGTTGAGTACGGTGGGGTATGCAAGGGTTCAAGCAACATTGCTCGAATCAATGATATTTAGCTCATGCCTTAACTCGCGAAATCTTGCTTCATCCAAGGGCTTCGTGAAGATATCTGCAAGGTTATCATGAGTGTTGATATAGTTGAGCTCGATCTCTCCTCGCCTAATGTGATCCTGGATGAAGTGATACCGGATCTCAATATGCTTCGTCTTGAAGTGTTGCACCGGGTTGAGAGAGATCTTGATGGCACTTTCATTGTCACACCAAAGAGGCACTTTGTCACAAATGACATCGTAATCCTTTAAAGTTTGCCTCATCCATAAGAGTTGTGCACAACAACTACCGGCTGTAACATACTCCGCCTCGGTGGACGAGAGAGACACACAACTTTGCTTTTTGGAAGACCAACTTACCAAAGAGCAACCAAGGAATTGGCACCCTCCGGAAGTGGACTTCCTATCCACTTTGTCTCCCGCCCAATCGGAATCCGAGTATCCTACAAGCTTGAAGTTTGATCCTCTTGGATACCATAAGCCAAAGTTTGGGGTATGAGCCAAATATCGAAAGATTGTTTGACCGCCACATAGTGACTTTCCTTAGGTGCGGCTTGAAACCGTGCACAAATTCCCACACTCAACATGATATCCGGTCTAGATGCACAAAGGTAAAGCAAGGATCCAATCATGGAGCGATATACCTTTTGATCCACCACTTTACCATTGGGATCTAAGTCAAGTTGGCACTTGGTGGGCATTGGAGTGGAAGCCGGCTTGACGTCACTTAGCTTGAATCTCTTGAGCATGTCTTGAGTGTATTTGGATTGATTGATGAAGGTTCCTTCTCTTCTTTGCTTCACTTCGAACCCTAGAAATAACTTCAACTCTCCCATGGAGGACATCTCGAACTTTGAGGTCATGAGAGCGGCAAATTCCTCATTGAAAGCTTTGTTAGGTGAACCAAAGATAATATCATCAACATATAATTGGCACACAAACAACTCCCCTTTGACCTTCTTAGTAAAAAAGTGGGGTCGATTAGCCCAACTTCAAAACCACGGTCTTGTAACAACTCAGTAAGGTGGTCATACCACACACGTGTGGCTTGTTTAAGGCCATAGAGTGCCTTATCGAGTTGATACACATGATCGGGAAGGTAGGGATCCTCGAACCCAGGGGGTTGCTTGACGTAAACCAATTCATTAATAGGACCATTAAGAAAAGCACTCTTCACATCCATTTGTTGTAACTTAAAGTTATGATGAGAAGCATATGCAATCAACATGAGAATGGATTAAAGACGAGCAACGGGAGCAAAGGTTTAACCGTAGTCGATACCCTCGACTTGGGAGTAGCCTTGTGCTACCAAACGAGCCTTGTTGCAAATGATAATCCCATGGGCATCTTGCTTGTTCTTAAATATCCACTTGGTTCCTATGACATTGTGATTCCCGGTCGGTCTTGGCACCAATCTCCACACTTTGTTGCGCTCGAAGTTGTTGAGTTCTTCATGCATGGCATTGAGCCAATCCGGATCTTCTAGCGCCTCATAGAACTTGTGGGGTTCCACACAAGAGACAAATGCGTGATGCTCACAATAATTTGCTAATTGTCTACGAGTGCTTACCCCCTTTCTTAAGCTTCCAAGCACATTCGTCATGAGATGATCCTTGGTGGAGAGCTTGGAAGCAACCTTGGCGGCACGACGCTCTAATTCCTCCTCGAGGGTGAGATGAGAAGTGGTCACTTGATCCTCTTGAGCGTCGTCTTGGGCTTGTTCTTGTTCTCGGAGGAGAGAACTTGACCTTGGGCATCACTTGATGGGTCAACACCGTCTTGAGCATGATCTTGTCCTTGGTCATGTTCTTGAGGATGAGGGCCTTCATCTTGTTCTTCGGAAGATTGTGGGCCTTGGGTTGGTGATGGCTCCACTTGAGTGGAGCTTTGTCCTTCTCCTTCGGCCATAAGGGGTTCCTCAATGGGTAGGATAAAGCCAACACCCATTCTTCTTATGGCTTGGGGAGGAATTTCATCACCTACATCACAAGTGTCACTTTGCTCCACTTGGGAGCCGTTATTCTCATCAAACTCCACGTTACATGTCTCCTCAATAAGTCCCGTGGATTTATTGAGGACACGGTAAGCATGAGAGTTTGTAGCATAACCAACAAATATGCCCTCATAAGCTCTAGCCTCAAATTTAGACAACCGAACACCTTTCTTGAGAATGAAACACTTACACCCGAATACCCGGAAGTACTTGAGGTTGGGCTTGTTACCGGTGAGTATCTCATATGGAGTCTTGTTCAAGCCCTTGCGGAGGTAGAGTCGATTGGATGCATGACACGTGGTGTTGATGGCTTCGGCTCAAAAGTTGTACGAAGACTTGAACTGCGCCATCATGGTCCTTGCCGCATCCATCAACGTCCGGTTCTTCCTTTCCGCAACCCCGTTTTGTTGAGGGGTGTAGGGTGCGGAATATTGATGCTTGATTCCCTCATCACTAAGAAACTCATCCAAGGTGTAGTTCTTGAACACGGTGCCGTTGTCACTTCTTATTGTCAAGATCTTTGCATTGTGTTGATGTTGTGCTTCATTTGCAAAGTCAATAACGGTTTGTTGGGTCTCGCTCTTCCTCTTGAAGAAATACACCCACGTGTACCTTGAGTAGTCATCCACAATCACCAAGCAATACTTCCTACCTCCAAGACTATCGAAGGATGGAGGCCCAAAGAGATCCATGTGAAGGAGCTCCAAATGCCTCTTTGAATAAATGATAGTCGTGGGAGGGTGAGCCTTCTCATGTAGCTTTCCTTCGATACAAGCACTGCAAGCACGATCTTTAGCAAAACTAACATTCGTTAGCCACAGACATGGTCCCCCTTGAGGAGACTTTGCAAAGATCTCATATTGACATGGGCTAAACGGCGATGCCAAAGCCATCCCACATCAACTTTAGCCATTAGGCACGTCGCGGTCTTAATGGGTCGCTCTGAAAAGTTAATCACATATAGACCGTTCTCGACATGCCCAACAAAGTCTACTTTAAGAGTCTTGCTCCACAAGAGGGCCACGGTATCGATATCAAAGAAATTGGCAAAGCCCATGATTGCAAGTTGACGAACTGAAAGTAAATTGTATGGAAGGGACTCAACAAGCATGACCTTCTCGATCGTGAGATCATACGAGATGATCACCTTGCCAAGTCCCAATACCTTAGAAGATGAGGCGTCACCCCACTCGACATTGGTGGGCATAGATGGAACCTTGTGCACGTCCACCACCAAGTCCTTGCTTCTGGTCATATGATTTGTAGCTCCGCTATCGAGCAACCATGATCTCCACCGGAAGCAAACACCGGCAAGAGATCAATGCTTGGTTTTAGGTACCCATTTTGTAATGGGTCCTTTGATGTTAGTGACAAGGGTCTTTGGAACCCAAATAGACCATTCAATGTATTCATGAAGAGAACCAACAAATTTGGCATAAACATGCCCATCACTCGCACGACATAACACATAAGAAGTATTAAAATCGTCGGCTTTATTGGGAGGGGTGGCATTGCCCTTCTTGACATTGCCACCCTTTGCATTGTTCTTCTTATTCTCCTCGGAGGCACTCTCTCCCTCCTTTACAAAGGTATGCATGAGAGGAGGAGGTCGTTTGGTCTTGTCATTCTTCTTCTTGTTCTTGGAGTCGGGCACGTACCCAACCCCTTCCTTGGCCACAACCCCCTTTTGGTTGATCAAGAGATCGTTGAGGTTCTTCTTGCCTTGTATGCAAGTCGCAAGACCTCTCTCAAGTTGCCCCTTTAGCTTAGCGTTCTCCTCAACAAGATGCACATGCTCACAACACGGGTTAGTAGCATTTGCATTATCAATTAACATCATACGAGGGAAAGTGGCTTTTTCCTTGGTTAGCTTTACTTGAAGTTGATCATGAGACTCTTTGAGGCTAGCATGAGTACCCTTCAAGACCTTGTGAGCCTTGTCAAGTAGATCAAACTCCTCTTTGATTCTAGCAAGATCAACCTCAAGTTCGGCCTTCTCGGAGTTTAGCACATGAGAAACAATGAGGACATAATCATAATATTTCTTTAACTTAGCATGATCAACGTTGTGTGACTCCTCAAGATCCAAACGAAGACCACGCTCTTCCTCAAGAGCATTGGAAAGATCCGAAATCTCATCGGCATAGTCACGACTATGCCCTTCCATCTTAGTGATGGTGTCTTCGTGAGCCTCGATCATGTCATTGGCTTCACCAAGTTGTTCCAAGAGAGCAACAAAGTGCTTCTTGGATTTTCCCTTGAGTTTGCCCATAAAGGCCTCAAATTCATTAGCCTCCACATTAGCTTCCTCAAGTTCATTAATGCTATCCGTCGGACAAGGATGATTAATGATGGTAGTTTTGATGTTGGAGGTTACCTTGTTGGTGGCTTTAGCCATGAGGCACTTGGCGGTGATACTCTCATTGGGTGAGTCGAAGAGAGACACCCGTGGAGTCGTCACAATGGCAACGGAGGCCATGACAACCGACTCATCACTTTCATCATCGTCATCATCCTCATTGTACTCTTCTTGTACCACCAATGCCTTGGGAGGAGTCTTCTTGATGAAGTTGCTCTTGTTGGGGAACGACTTGGCCTTGTCCTTTCGGATGAGCTTGCCAACATTGTCTTCCCTCTTCTCATACGGACACTCCGCAACAAAATGACTCACGTTGCCACAATTGTAGCAAGTCCTTACACGTTGCCTGCTCTTCGTGCCACTTGAGTTGTTTTTGCTAAAGTTTGGCCTCGAGTTTTCTTGCTCCAAAATTGCCTTGAAGCAAGTTCCATGTGTTCATGATATGCATACTTCGTATCTTCGGGGTTGCTCTCATCTTATTCCTCTTCTTCCTCTCAACGGTGAGCTTGGCCTTCAATGCAAGGTTAGGCTTCTTTGCCCTTTGAGAACGAAGCACCGCATTGTCGGCGGTCTTGTCCAAAATGTTCATGGCCACAAACTCATCCAACACTTCGCTTGAGGTCAAAGTGTGGAAGTCCGGTCTTTGACGAATGACGGAGGACATGGCCTTGTGATAGGGCATCATTGCCTTGAGGAATTTGCGCTTGATCCAATTGTCATCCGTGTCCTTGCTCCCGTGATCTCGTAGTGAGACCGTGAGTTTGGTTACTCTCCTATAAAGCTCACGAGGTTCTTCGTCTTCTTTCATTGCAAACTCATCGGCCTCATCTTGCACTACTTCATAGTTGGAGCGTTGGATTCTTGCGCTTCCCCGGTAGAGCAGGAAGGATAGGGAAGAGACAAGGAAAAACTCTCTCTCTCATACCTGAGGAAGACAAAGGAGGGGTGATGAACGTGTACGTGAAAAGATTCCCCCAGTGCTTTCTAATGAGGATTCCCTCTTGATAGTACGGGTTCCCTACGACCAAAGAAAATAAAAGCGTAGAGGACACGTCTTCGATCTTTTCCTACGAGAGGCAATAGAAATCCGATGTAAGCCTAAGCATCGAGAACCTGAAACGTATAGCACACGATTAGACCAATAAAGGGTTGTCATCATCATCCAAAACATAAAGTAGGGAAAAATGCCCTTTCAACCCACATCTCATTTACACATGGTGTATACATCGTCCCAACACTCATGCCCCGTGGTCTAAGCTTCACTCACGTTGCCTCTCCTCCTCGCTAATGACGACCCTCACTTGCATCAGGTGCATGTGCCGCCCCCATCCCCTACAAACACACAAAAATGGATGCATAAAGAGAGATATTGTAATTAAAACACTAAGCCGACATGATGGATGACTGGATTATGTCTATCAACACTTGAAGGCACTGAACGACGTACCTTGGGTGGAACATGGGAGTTCTGGCAAAAAACAATGGAATGGTGAGATTCAATGCTTCAGATGAGCTTGGATTTTGGTTGAGGTATTCAAAAGGCCTTTTCACAAGTGCCTTCGGTGTGTGGAATTAGCCAAGGAGTCTGTGTAGGGGACCCCATTGGAGCGTGCTCGAGCAGAGTTCATGTCCAAGTCGAGATGGGCATCAAATATGGTGGTGGCATGGAGGAAGGAGGTGACAAGTGGTTGTCAGGAAGGCGGTTGTAAGAGGAGATCGGGTCGGCCTAATGCTTGGTGGCTGGTGCACATATTTGGTGTGGAGGACTGATTCGTCTCCAACGTATCTATAATTTTTGATTGTTCCATACTATTATATTATTTGTTTTGAATGTTTTAAATGCATTATTATGCTATTTTATATTATTTTTGGGACTAACTTATTAATCTAGAGCCCAGTGCCGGTTTCTGTTTTTTCCTTGTTTTTGAGTTTCGTAGAAAAGGAATATCAAATGGAGTCCAAACGGAATAAAACTTTCGCGATGATTTTTCTTGGACCAGAAGACACCTACTAGACTTGGAGATGAAGTTAGAAGACCCACGAGGCGACGACAAGCTGTAGGGACGCGCCCTAGGGGGGGCCTGGCTTGTGGCCCCCTTGGGAGTCCACCAACCTACATCTTCGTCATATAAATTCACAAATAATTCCAAACCCTCAAAACAAGCCACGGAAATACTTTTCCACCGCCGCAACCTTTTGTTCCCGTGAGATCCCATCTTGGGGCCTTTTCCGGCGATCCGCCGAAGGGGGATTCGATCACGGAGGGGCATCTACATCAACCCTATTGCCTTTCCAATGAAGCGTGAGTAGTTTACCTCAGACCTACGGGTCCATAGCTACTAGCTAGATGGCTTCTTCTCTCTCTTTGATCTTCAATACCATGTTCTCCCCAATGTTCTTAGAGTTCTATCCGATGTAATCTTCTTTTGCGGTGTGTTTGTCGAGATCCGATGAATTGTGGATTTATGATCAGATTATCTATGAATATTATTTCAATCTTCTCCGAATTCTTATATTCATGATTTGATATCTTTGTATTTCTATTTGATTTATTGGTTTGGTTTGTCCAACTAGATTGGTAGTTTTTGCAATGGGACATGTGCTTAGTTTTGGGTTCAATCTTGTAGTGTACTCACTCAGTGACAAAGTAGGGGTAGCGAGGCACGTATTGTATTGTTTCCATCAAGGATAAAAATATGGGGTTTTTATCATATTGCTTGAGTGTATCCCTCTACATCATGTCATCTTACTTAAGTCATTTCTCCGTTCTTTATGAACTTAATACTCTAGATGCATGCTAGATAGCGGTCGATGTGTGGAGTAATAGTAGTAGATGCAGGCAGGAGTCGGTCTACTTGACACGGACGTGATGCCTATATGCATAATCGTTGCCTTGGATATCGTCATAACTTTGTGTTTTTCTATCAATTGCTCGACAGTAATTTGTTCAACCACCGTATTATTTGCTTTCAAGAGAGAAGCCTCTAGTGAAACCTATGGCCCCCGGGTCTATTTTCTATTATATATTTTCAGATCTATAAACCTTTTATTTTGTTTTAAGTTTTAACAATCTTATCAATCTCTATCAGATCTTAATTTTGCAATTGACTGTGAAGGACTGACAACCCCTTTATCGCGTTGGGTGCAAGTGTTTGATTGTTTGTGCAGGTGCATAGGGGGACTTGCTTGTACCTCCTACTGGATTGATACCTTGGTTCTCTAACTGAGGGAAATACTTATCTCTACTTTGCTGCATTACCCTTTCCTCTTCAAGGGGAAAACCAACGCAAACTCAAGAAGTAGCAAGGAAGACCTAGGTTTAGAGTTGATTTTCGGATACTTCATGATCACTAGTTGTTTTAGGAAATTTTGTATGAAAGCAAAAGTCGAGAGGGTTTATGATGGATCTCCTCGTGAATGAACTTCCTCTTTGCATGCTAACTTGGCCTATAATTGGCCAAAAGGTTATGTACATCACTATGAAGTCCTTGATAATTTGGTTGCTAACTTTTTTTAGAATGTTTTGTTTTGGGGAATGATTTCGATTGCTAGTGGCCACTAACCAAATTTTAGTTAGGATTTTTTAGGCTGCCAAATTTAGTTAGATGACGGGCTCTAAAAACATATTTCACTAATCCTACCGAATATTGCCCAACATGTCCATCCTCCCACCATTTGCCTCACTCAGCTTAGGGCGCCCTTATGTCTCGCTTCATGCGAGACATAGGGAACTCTTGTATGAAGGCAAGCGCAAGATGGACCGGGCTAGGCATGCGGGAGCCAGAACCATGTTTTTTTTCACATTTTTTGTTTTTGTTTTTGCTTTCCTTTTCTACTTTTGTTATACTTCTAAGTTTTGTGAATAAACATATTAAAACAACACTTTACATAAAACATTTAAAAGAAAATGAAACAAGCATTTGAAAAATGTTAATTGCACATACATCAAATGTTTCTCATATACAGAAAATATACAATGTGTGTGAGAAAAGTTAATCATGTATTTAAAAAATGTTAATCAATAATTTGAAAAACTGTTAAATAAGTACTCAAAAAATGTTAAGCAAGCATTTTAAAGATGTTAAATGTGTTGAGAAAAAATGTTTACAATATACTAAAAAAATGTTAACCTTGTATTTGAAAAATGCTAATCAAGCATTTGAAAATGATAAATGTATGTAGAAAAAGTGTTGACCGAATATTCGGAAAATGTTAATCTTGTACTTGAAAAATGTTAATCAAGTACTTGTTAGTGTATACAAAAATATTGACCATTTAAAAAATGTTAAACTTATATTTGAAAGATGCTAAACGCGTATTAGAAAAATGTATTTGATATATACTCTCTCCAATCCATATTGCTTGTCTTATATTTTTCTAGATATAGATGTATCTAGACATGTTTCAGTGTTGGGTACATTCATAACTACACAAATATAAGACAAATAATATGGATCTGAATGAGTACCAAAAATTTATAATATGTACTGAGAAAAAGTATACATAAAAAATATAAGTTATCAAAAAAATATTAACCATGTATTTTAAAATGTTAAACTTGTATATAGAAAAAAATTATGTATAAGAAAAAAGTTGAAAGTGTTCAAAAAATGTTAACACATATTGAGCAAAAAAGAAGCCAGTGAAAAAAAACCCAATAAAAAATAAAAGAAATAAAATGAAATGAAATACTGAAGAAATGAATGCAAAAGAATGGAACAAAGAAAACCGAGAAGAACACAAAGAAAATAATGAAAACCAAGAAAGAAACGAAGAAAGAAAGAAAAGCAAAGAAACATTAAAAACCAATAAAGAAAGAATAAAAATAAAAAAATAAAAAACCGGTGAAAATTGAGAATGGAACGAAGAAAATTAGGTCTCGCTATAGCTGGATTCTATTTGGCGCTTCAGCGCCCATTTGCAAATGGACGGGTGAAATTCCTCAGAGCTGCGCCGGCCCAGTTGCTTTCTTTTTTATTTCAAAATTGGAAAAAAAGGGTGCGCGGATAAGGAATCAAACCCCGACCTCTTTGCTCACAGGAGGTGCACTAACCACCTGGGACAACACACATTGTGTGTTCACTTACACCATCCTTTATTTTCGATTTTTTTTCTTTCTTTTTATTTATCTTTTTAAAAATGAGCAAACTTTTTAAATTCAATGAAGTTTTTCTTCAAACCGGTGACCTATTTTTCGAACTTGATGAGATTTTTTAAAATTTGTTGGACTTTTTTTCCAAAACAATGAACTTTTTTCACAACCATGAACTTTTTTTAAATTTGGTGAATTTTTCAAATTGAATGATTTTTTTTCAAATTTATTGAGCGTTTTTTCATCAATGAACTTTTTTTGAATTTTACAATGTTCCTAAAAATCATTGATTTTTTGCAAATTTGACATACTCTTTTCAAATTCGATAAACTTTTTTGAAAACCGATGAACTTTTTCAATTGTAACAATTTTCTTTCAAATCGATGGACTTTTTTTCAAAACCGATGAACTCTTTTAAATTTTGATGATTTGTTTTTACAAAACTATGAACCTATTTTCAAACTCGTGAACTTTTGTTGAAAACGGGTGAACCTTTTTCAAATTTTATGAACTTCTTTTAACAAAATTGATGATTGTTTTTTCAAAATAGATGATTTTTATCAACTTCATTATTTTTTTAGAAATCAATGAAATGTTTTTTCAAGTTTGTGTACTTTTTTACAAATTGATGAACTTTTTTTTAATTTTGTAAGCTTTATTTGCAATTTTGTGAATCATTTTGGGAATTGATGGACTTTAAAAAAATGAATTGTTTAGATTTCGATGAACATTTTTCCAATTTGAGAACTTTTTTGGAGTTTGTAAACTTTTTTAACAATCGCGAATATTTTTGAATTCACGAACGTTTTCAATTTTCTGTGGTTTTTTCTGAACTTTTTTCCATTTTTTCAGAGGTTAACGTTTGATCGTTCAGCTGTTGAACGAAGTGTACATTTTTGTTTTGATTGAAGTGGAGAACGAGCATACGGTTTTTCCGGAGAAGGAGAACGAGCGTACGTTTTTTTGTTGAGAAAAGCCGGCTAGGCCTTTTATTGATTAGCTAGAATGTTTGCAGGAATTACAATTGGGTCATGAGGTTTGCCCAACCAAAGGTGCCTCCCATGAGGGAGAACGAGTGCACGTACGTGTGAGCTGGCGAGCAATTTTTTTTGCCTCGTGATGGACCGGAACACCAGGAGTCGCGGGCATTTCCTATTCGGCCCATTACCTTTTGTTAGCAACCTGCACCACTTGGCGCTTGTGTTTCGATAAATTCCAAAAAAAGGTGCAGGCATGAGATCGAACTCTCAACCCGACCGTTGCAAAGGCCACTAACCCTGTTGTGTATTCCTTTCTCCTTCTTCCATTTATTTGTTCGTCAGTTCGTTTTATTCTTTTTCTTTTTCTTTTTTCTACTTATTTTCCTTTTTCTTTTATTTTTATCAAATGCGTGGTCTTTTAGATCGTGAACTTTTCTTCCAAACCGATGAACTTTTTTTCAAAATCGATAATTTTTTCAAATCGAATGAACTTTTTCGAAAGTGATGAACTTTTTTTAAATTCGATGAACTTTTCTTCAAAATCGGTGAAATTTTTTCAAATCCGATGAACTTTTTTTCAAAATCATTGAACTTTTTTCAAATTCGATGATTTTTTCTTCAAAATCGATGAATTTTTTCAAATCCAATGAACTTTTTTTAAAACCCGATGAACTTTTTTGAAATCATGAACTTTTTTTGAAATTTGATGAACTGTTTTTCATTAAAGAAAATAGACAGTTTCCAAATTGTTTGCAAATAACTCAAAAATCCAAGTGGTATAGTAAATGGTTGAGTAAGAAATAACGTGGCTGCATTAGTTCTAATATAGTTCGTGTTGCTTTTGTTTACTAGCATTTGGGTGGTCTAGTGATTAAGCTAAGCAGCGGAAGGGTTGTGTGGCGTGAGATCGATTCCCCGTGGCTCTAATTTTAGGTGTTATTTTGTCATGAGCGTATCTCTTTCTGGGCTGCGCTTAAAAAGCCCATAGAGGGCGCGCTGTAGGCGCCACTTTCAGGTTCGGGCGCCTACAGCGCCAAATAGGACCTTCCGAAGTCGCGTGGGCGCCAGAAACTCCAAATGAGACATAGCTCTCACGTGCAATGGCCTCATGATGGCCATTGCAGCAGCACGTCGCAATCCAGACATCCATTACGATATATTTTTCAGGGAAGGCCATCACGAGAATGGTGTTTTGGCTTACAGGAGCGCGCGCTCCCGCGTGAATAGTTAATAAAAAGAATATAGTAAATATTCTTATAAAAATTCTGAATTTGTTTGTAGATGTTTGTGTTAGTGTCACAAGCATCCTTGAAAATTTTCATGCAAAACGGAGCAGCGGTGTTTCGCCGGTAAAAAACAAATTTAGTGTGACATTTTGGGGTAACATTTAGTTTTTTTCCGCACATGGCAAAGTGTCTAATCTTTTTGCCTACAACTTTGTATGTAGCATTTGAAAGTGACAAAGAACATATAAAATTTTTGTTGGAATTATTTTTGATATTTCAAAAATACATTTTCGCGCGCAGGAGCGCACTTTTCCAGGAGCACCCACGGATATCCGAGGCCTTCATGGCGTAAACTGTAAAATTAAGGTTTCTGTGTTGCAAACTTACAACATGACGTGGCAATGAGTTACACTAGTAAAGCAGCCGACATGGAAACTTGCCCCAGGTCCTGGTCAGTGTTTCCGGCGTGCTCACCCCCAGCGGCGGAGGAGAATAAGTCCTTGCACAGATCGCCGTAGAACCGGCAGACTAGATCGACGAACACCGGCGACTTGAGCCGCTCCCAGCACTGTAGGAGTTCCTCCACGTCCTGCAGGTCCCGCGCTTTGCCTTCCTCCGTCAAAATCTCCATCAGGCAGCTCTCAAAACTCCGGCATGCCTCCTCTTTCTCCTCTCCAATTCGCGTGGTCGTCCTCGACCGCAGCCGCGCCACCATCTTCACATACGCAGGCGTTTCTGGCGACGGCACCGGCACCTCTGGCACCGCCGCAGCAACTACCCTGCGCGCGGTATGGCTCTCTGTCGAGGTTGCCGGCGTGGAAGACGGAGGGATTAACGGCCAGAACACCGCGCGGACCGACCGGAAGCCTCGGCCGGCACGACGCCGGTGGCGGGGGCTCATCTTGGCGGTGGACTTGCGGAGATTGCGGAACCGGAAGGCCCTGATAGAGAGGGCGGCGGTGGCCGGGATGCGGAAAAGCCGCGCAAGGGCTCGCTTGCATGCCGTCAGAAGGCGGCGCGTCATGCAGGAGGGACGATGAGACGATCGAGACGAGGTTGTCATCGTGGGGAAGACGCGGAGTTTACACGGGCTGATCTGTTGGTTTCTTGCGTTACCTCGTGCTGCCACCAAAGAGAGAGGCTCTGGCTGTTTGGTTGCTCGACTGTTGCATGGTTGTGGCATACACGTACTTTCAGTCTTTAGTGGGGTGGCAGTACTATGATCGTGCGTCGCACTAAGAAGCATAGGTGAGGTGTTATATGCTGAAATATGGGGTGGGCTTTAGGCCCATCCAATAATTTTAGAAAATCTCTAAGGGCCCATATGGGTTATATGACACTAACGATGCGTTTGGTTCGCCGAAAAAAGGGCGGCTTCCGATTACATCAGTTTCTAAAACTGTAGCGAGCGTTTGTTTCGGCGACGATGCTTTCCATAAACGCGCTTCCTGATACAGCCCTTCACGAAATTGAAACCGCCCGAATTCGCCGGGTTGGAAATCGGGACTCGGCCGAAGTAACCAAACGATTCACGTTTTACGCAAGAATATCCGGAAGCGGCGCTTCCTGAATACGATACAGGAAAAACATTACCGGCGCGGTACCAAACACGTCGTAAGTGTAGTGAAAAGTTTAGTCCCATCCCGCAAGTGGAGAAGGAGTTGGACCTTTTTATAAAGGATTATCTTCCACATGTTATTGGAGCTTGAGAATAGAAGAGGCCCACGCGCACTCCTCCTCCGCCGCCTGCCTCGGCGCGGCATGCTTTTATATAAGTGTGCTGTGTCTCCTGACTCTAGCCGCCAAAACCCCGCCTCTCCGGATCCTGTACGTCCGCGTCGTCTTCGTCATCACCATGTCCACCGACGCCAAACGTGCCGCCGTCGAGGACGCCGCGGCTTCTGCCTGGCCTATGGAGGGTATAACATGTTTATCCCGCTCATATTTATTTTTGTATTAGCAGTACTAGCAGTATGTGTAGATATGTCTACTATTTGCTTAGTACATGCATATTTAGATCAGAGTCAGTATGTTGTTAATTCAGTAAATGCCATGCTAGTGATTTATCTATGGATTAAGTTAGTCGAAAAATTGCCTATTTACTCAGCATTATATAAAGCCTCTTTCCGCTACCGGCATATATAGTTTAAAAATTTACCTTCTTGCAACTGATGAGACTGCTACGACTGGTTGCCGGAAATTTACCTTCTTGCAACTGATGAGACTGCTACGACTGGCTGCCGGAAATTGACTGCGCCAGCCCGCGCATCTTCTCTACCTGTATCAAAAGTAGTTATACATGCATTTTTAGTATTTTTTAAGATAAGTGATAATGATAAACAAATTTGGCGGTCAATGATAATATGATCGAAGATTCTCTGTCCTCCCAACGCCTCCCGCGGCGGCCGGGAGGTAACCCTAGTCTGTCGCCACCAGGTTCCCAACCCCTCCTCCCTAGCCGCCGCCACAGGACTCGGGTGGACAAAGCTCAACCGGAGCCGGCGGCAGCGGGGCTTCCTCGTTCCCTCGCGTGCAGGGGCCGGCGCGTAGGTGTAGTGGTGGGCGCCTGTGCGACGGTTGTGCCTTAGGCCACGTGGTGGGTGTGGTGGAGTGCGCGTAGGTGGCCGTGATGGCAGTGGGGCTACGGCGAAATCTAACAGGTAGATGCCTCTCTAACGAGGGTCGTGAGCGGCACAGGTCGGCCTTTGCTGCGACAATGATGGCGTGGTGGGGGCTCCAAAGTAGTAGTCCTTGCTCGTGGTGGCTCGGTCTAGTGGGCTCAGGTGGCTGCGGCAGCCCAGTGGCGTGGTTGCAACGGTCATCGATGTGGCCGTGGTGGCTCATGCGATGGCGGCCGACGGCGTGGTGTGCATGGTGATGGTTCCTTCTTTCTCCTGGGTCCACGCCGGTGCTGCCCGCTGCTCGTGCGATGGAGATGGCCTAGACTCGGGGTCCGTGCTTGGGCATATCGGATTAGGGCCCGAGGTTGGTCGGAGTTTTCGCTCTGGGTAGGTGATGGTGGGCTCGGTCTGGGTTGTGCCCGCGAAGATGTGATCCCTCTCCCTGCGGGTGTTGTGGTCGTTAGTGGTGATCGAGGCACTGTTACATTGTCGGGCCAATCAGCATAAAAGGCCATGAGAATGGCGTCGACTGAGCTTCGACCCTATGTAGTCATGTGGTTGTGTCTCTCTCGGTGTATCGGGACTGGTTAGGGATGCAGGCATGGGTGCCTCCTACCATGAAGGCATCAACCCAGACTCTGTGGCTAATGCTTGCCTAGGGGTGAAAGGAGACTCCTTTACTCCTCCTATTGTGGGTTGTGCACCATGCAGTGATGGCCTTCTTTCTTGGTCATGTGCATGGCGAGAGGTGAAGCCGAGGGTTGCTCAGGCGTGCTCTTTGTCACTGACAGTGGCATTCCTCGATCCGGATCTAGGGGTCTGTGTTGGAGATATGCCCTAGAGGCAATCATGTATAATGATATTTCCTATGTGTTTATATATGAATAAAGATAGTACTTGGATACTATCAATTATGTGTATCAGAAAGTATGTGACTTGTTTGTGGGACTACATATTGTATGATGACTGTCCTAAAAGGTCCCTAGTCGAAAGGCTTGTGTGGATGCACAACCGATTAAACTAGAATATGACTCGATGAATGGCTTGGTCTCACTGGCCAGGGAGCATTGGATGCTAACCGGATAATATGGACTTGGGAAGATTTGATCGGATTTGACGTAGTCGGATCCGAGTCGATATAAGGTCCAAGTCGGCCAAACCTGACTATGAGACGCATCGATAGGTCATCTGTGAGTTTCTAGTACATGATAACCCACAAGTATATGGGGATCAATTGTAGCCTCTTTCGATAAGTAAGAGTGTCGAACCCAACGAGGAGCTAAAGGTAGAACAAATATTCCCTCAAGTTCTATCGACCACCGATACAACTCTACGCACACTTGACGTTCGCTTTACCGGAAACAAGTATGAAACTAGAAGTACTTTGTAGGTGTTGTTGGATAGGTATGCAAGATAATAAAGAGCAACTAAATATAAAGTAGGGGCTGTTTAGATGAAGACACAACTAAATTACTTTTAGTAAGGAGCTTTTGTCAACAAGAAGGTTATTTGTCCCTAGGCAATCGATAACTAGACCGGTAATCATTATTGCAATTTTATTTGAGGGAGAGGCATAAGCTAACATACTTTCTCTACTTGGATCATATGCACTTATGATTGGAACTCTAGCAAGCATCCGCAACTACTAAAGATTCATTAAGGTAAAACCCAACCATAGCATTAAAGCATCAATTCCCCTTTATCCCATACGCAAACAACCTACTTACTCGGGTCTGTGCTTCTGTCACTCACGCCACCCACCATAAGCAAATCATAAACATATTGCAAACCCTACAGCGGGAATCCCTCACGCTTGCGCGACACGGAGAGCACCATAGGACAGCACCAATAATAAAACATACTACTTAAACCAATCACGATCATCAAATAGCCATTAGGACAAAACAGATCTACTCAAACATCATAGGATAGCCATACATCATTGGGAAATAATATATAGCGTTGAGCACCATGTTTAAGTAGAGATTACAGCGGGTAAGAGAGAGGTTACACCGCTGCATAGAGGGGGGGAAGAGTTGGTGATGATGGCGGCGGTGAAGTTGTTGGTGAAGATCGCGGTGATGATGATGGCCCCCGGTGGCACTCCGGTGCCACCGAAAGCGAGGGGGAGAGAGCCCCCCTTCTTCTTCTTCCTTGACCTCCTCCCTAGATGGGATAAGGGTTTCCCCTCTGGTCCGTGGCCTCCATGGCGTGGGAGGGGCGAGAGCCCCTCCGAGATTGGATCTATCTCTCTGTCTCTCTCTGGTTCTGCGTTCTCTTCTGGCTCTGTTTCACCATTTCGTATATATATGGAGATCCGTAACTCCGATTGGCCTGAAATCTTTGCCGTGATTTTTTTCCGAATATTAGCTTTCTTGCGGCAAAAGAAGAGCATTAACTGCCTTACGGTGGGCTCACGAGGGTAAGGGGCGCGCCCTAGGGGGGGCCTGCATCGTGACCACCTCGGGCACTAGTTCGTGTTGATTTTCCTTCCGAATTTTCCATATTTTTCAAAAATAAGCTCCGTCCATTTTTACCCCGTTTGGACTCCGTTTGATATGGATATTCTGCGAAACCAAAAACATGCAACAGACAGGAACTGGCACTGGGCACTGGATCAATATGTTAGTTCCAAAAATAATATTAAAAGTTGCCAAAAAGTATATGAAAGTTGAATAATATTGGCATGGAACAATCAAAAATTATAGATACGACAGAGACATATCAGCATCCCCAAGCTTAATTCCTGCTCGTCCTCGAGTAGGTAAATGATAAAAAAATAATTTTTGATGTGGAATGCTACCTAGCATAATCTTGATCATATGTCTAATCATGGCATGAATATTAAGACACGAGTGATTCAAAGAAATAGTCTATCCTTTGACATAAAAATAATAATACTTCAAGCATACCAACCAAGCAATTATGTCTTATTGAAATAACATAGCCAAAGAAAGCTCATCCCTACAAAATCATATAGTCTGGCTATGCTCCATCTTTACCACATGAAATATTCACATCATGCACAACCCCGATGACAAGCCAAGCAATTGTTTCATACTTTTGACGTTCTCAAACCTTTTCAACTTTCACGCAATACATGAGCGTGAGCCATGGACATAGCACTATAGGTGGAATAGAATATGATGATGGGGGTTATGTGGAGAAGACAAAAAGGAGAAGATAGTCTCACATCAACTAGGCGTATCAACAGGCTATGGAGATGCCCATCAATAGATATCAATGTAAGTGAGTAGGGATTACCATGCAACGGATGCACTAGAGCTATAAGTATATGAAAGCTCAAACTGAAACTAAGTGGGTGTGTATCCAACTTGCTTGCTCATGAAGACCTAGGGCATTTGAGGAAGCCCGTCATTGGAATATACAAGCCAAGTTCTATAATGAAAATTCCCACTAGTATATGAAAGTGATAACTCAAGAGACTCTCTATATGAAGAACATGGTGCTACTTTGAAGCACAAGTGTGGTAAAAGTATAGTAACATTGCCCCCTTTTTTTGCGGGCTTCTTTGCCCCCCTTTTTTATTTAGGCTTCTTTGGCCCCTTTTTTTGGGCAATGCTCTAATAATGATGATCATCACACTTTTATTTACTTACAACTCAATATTCAACTGATATCTAGAACAAAGATATGACTCTATATGAATGCCTCCGGCGGTGTACCGGGATGTGCAATGATCTAGCGTAGCAATGACATCAAAAAATGGACAAGCCATGAAAACATCATGCTAGCTATCTTACGATCATGCAAAGCAATATGACAATAAATGCTCAAGTCATGTATATGATGATGATGGAAGTTGCATGGCAATATATCTCAGAATGGCTATGGAAATACCATGATAGGTAGGTGTGGTGGCTGTTTTAAGGAAGGTATATGGTGGGTTTATGGTACCGGCAAAAGTTGCGCGGTACTAGAGAGGCTAGCAATGATGGAAGGGTGAGAGTGCGTATAATCCATGGACTCAACATTAGTCATAAAGAACTCACATACTTATTGCAAAAATCTATTAGTCATCGAAACAAAGTACTACGCGCATGCTCCTAGGGGGATAGATTGGTAGGAAAAGACCATCGCTCGTCCCCGACCGCCACTCATAAGGAAGACAATCAATAAACACTTCATGCTCCGACTTCGTTACATAACGGTTCACCATATGTGCATGCTACGGGACTTGCAAACCTCAACACAAGTATTTCTCAATTTCACAATTACTCGACTAGCATGACTCTAATATCACCATCTTTATATCGCAAAACTCTTGCAAGGAATCAAACATATCATATTCAGGGATCTACAAGTTTATGTAGGATTTTATGACTAACCATGTGAATGACCAGTTCCTGTCATCTCTCTAAATAGATATAAGTGAAGCACGAGAGTTTAATTCTTTCTACAAAAGATATGACCCCGCTCTAACAAGTATAAGTGAATGAAAAGAGCATTCTACAAATGGCGGTTGTCAAAGTGAAGAGAAACAGGCAATCCAAACTTCAAATGATATAAGTGAAGCACATGAAGCATTCTATAAAGCCATACTCAAAAGATATAAGTGAAGTGTAAAGAGCATTCTATAAATCAACCAAGGACCATCTCATACTAGCATGGTGCATAAAAAAATAAAAACCTAAATGCAAAAGGCGCTCCAAGACTTGCACATATCACATGAACGAAACGAATCCGAAAACATACCGATATTTGTTGAAGAAAGAGGGGATGCCTCCCCAGCATCCCCAAGCTTAGACGCCTGAGTCTCCTTGAATATTTACTTGGGGTGCCTCGGGCATCCCCAAGCTTGAGCTCTTGCCTCTCTTCCTTCTTCTCACATCGAAACCTTCTCAATCATCGGACACTTCATCCACACAAAACTTCAACAGAAAACTCGATAAGATCCGTTAGTATAATAAAGCAAATCACTACTCTAAGTACTGTTGCAAACCAATTCATATTTTGTTTTTGCATTGTGTCTACTGTAATATAACTTTTTCATGGCTTAATCCACTGATATAAATTGATAGGTTCATCAAAACAAGCAAACTATGCGTCAAAAACAGAATCTGTCTAAAACAGAACAATATGTATCAATCTGAACATTCACCATAATTCTGATAGTTGAAAAATTCTACCAAACTTAGGAAAAATAAAAAATTTGTATAGGAAGACAGTGCAAAAAGAATCAGAACCATTTGACGTTCCAACTAAAAATGTAAAATCGCGCACTACAGCCAAAGTTTCTGTCCTGCACCGTACAAACCATCAAGCAAATGTAAACATCCTAAAGGCAAACCTTGGCACATTATTTTTATAATACAATGAAATTGTACACGGGGATAATTATTTTTGTTGAAAGGTTTATGTAATTAAGATTCACAAAGTTTCCATGGGCATGAACAAAGATCAAGGACATCTCCCACTTTCACAATGCTCGTCTCTCTCACTTTCACTTTTCTTTTTGAAAAAGCTTTGGGTTCCCCTCTTTATTTTTGTTGTTTTTAAACTATATGCAAGCACTCAACAGAAATAAATGACTCTCTAAAACTTCCGGGTTGTCTCCCTGGCAGCACTTTCTTTAAAGCCATTAAGCTAGGCATAGTGCTCAAGTAATGGATCCACCTGGATTCCAAGGTATATCAAAGCCAATTTTAATTAGCAATGATTTGTAATTTAGTAGTGAGCACAAAGTAACATATATCAAGCAATGACGAAGTCTAACTCTTTTCCTATGCATCGGCATGTCATAAAAGAACAATTTATGCACACATAGTAAAGGCCAATGCATAGTATAAACAGTTTCTTGCAATTTTATCGTATTGGAAACATAGAGAGGTGAAGATATAGTTCCTCTCTCATAATAATTGCAAGTAGGAGCAGCAAGAACATGCATATTATATTCATCAAAATCATCATGTGCAACGGTAAAAGGCAACCCATCAATGTAATCTTTAATAAGTGCAAACTTCTCTGATATAGTGTAATCGGGAGAATTCAAAAAGATAATAGGACTATCATGCGTGGGTGCAATAGCAACAATTTCATGTTTAACATAAGGAACTATAGCAAGTTCATCTCCATAAGCATAATTGATATTGGCATCTTGGCCACAAGTATAGCAAGCATCATCAAAAAGAGATATTTCAAGAGAATCAATGGGATCATAACAGTCATCATAGCAATCATCCTTCGGTAAGCACGAAGGGGAATTAAACAATGTATGAGTTGAAGAGTTACTCTCATTAGAAGGTGGGCACAGGTGATCAATCCGCTCTTCCTCCTTTTGTTCTTCGCTCTCCTCCTCATCTTTTTCATCCAATGAGCTCACAGTTTCATCAATTTCTTCTTCCATAGACTCCTGCAAAATATTAGTCTCTTCTTGGACAGCGGAGTATTCCTCAATATATAGTTTAACATAAGCATTAGAAGCATAATTATCATAGCAATATTTAAATATGGCAAAATTTTCAGATTGGTAAAGAGTAGCATCATACTTTTCAATCAAAGAAGCAATTTCAAAAGCACCCTTAAAAGCAACAAATTCTTCAATTTGTTGAACATCATAGTAATTATAAACACCCTTAGCATACGAAGATACGATTCCATTATTACTAAACTCACATTGATAGGGAAGGTGTTTCTTAGGGTTTTCAGAACAACAAGTAAAATCATATATTTCACATAAATTCCAAGCATAGCATTGCAAACGTTGAATTTGACCCCATAATAGTTTCCCTTTTTTAGATATACGGTATCGCACATAACAAGCATGCTCATCTAAGGATTTGCCCTCAACTAAACTAGTTGGGGTTTCAGCACGGGCACATAGGGATCGAAGATGATCCAAGTAATAAGCTTCAGCAGTGTGATAGATTTTGATTGGTTCTTCAACCATTGGTTCAGTAGGTACAACTAATTTTTTTGGTATTTTGCATTTCCTACCCATAACTAAAGATAGGAAACAACTAAGAACAGCAAATAAAAATTACTTAGTGATAAAGCAAACAAGCACACACGAGAATATTCACCCCACGCTATTGCTCCCCGGCAACGGCGCCAGAAAAAGGTCTTGATAACCCACAAGTATAGGGGATCAATTGTAGCCTCTTTCGATAAGTAAGAGTGTCGAACCCAACGAGGAGATAAAGTTAGAACAAATATTCCCTCAAGTTCTATCGACCACCGATACAACTCTACGCACACTTGACGTTCGCTTTACCGAAAACAAGTATGAAACTAGAAGTACTTTGTAGGTGTTGTTGGATAGGTATGCAAGATAATAAAGAGCAAGTAAATATAAAGTAGGGGTTGTTTAGATGAAGACACAACTAAATTAGTTTTAGTAAAGAGCTTTTGTCAACAAGAAGGTTATTTGTCCCTAGGCAATCGATAACTTGACCGGTAATCATTATTGCAATTTTATTTGAGGGAGAGGCATAAGCTAACATACTTTCTCTACTTGGATCATATGCACTTATGATTGGAACTCTAGCAAGCATCCACAACTTCTAAAGATTCATTAAGGTAAAATCCAACCATAGCGTTAAAGCATCAAGTCCCCTTTATCCCATACGCAAACAACCTACTTACTCGGGTCTGTGCTTCTGTCACCCACGCCACCCACCATAAGCAAATCATAAACATATTGCAAACCCTACAGCGGGAATCCCTCACGCTTGAGTGACACGGAGAGCACCATAGGACAGCACCAATAATAAAACATACTACTCAAACCGATCACGATCATCAAATAGCCATTAGGACAAAACAGATCTACTCAAACATCATAGGATAGCCATACATCATTGGGAAATAATATATAGCATTGAGAACCATGTTTAAGTAGAGATTACAGAGGGTAAGAGAGAGGTTACACCGCTGCATAGAGGGGGGAAGAGTTGGTGATGATGGCGGTGAAGTTGTTGGTGAAGATCGCGGTGATGATGATGGCCCCCGGTGGCACTCCGGTGCCACCGGAAGCGAGGGGGAGAGAGCCCCCCTCCTTCTTCTTCCTTGACCTCCTCCCTAGATGGGAGAAGAGTTTCCCCTCTGGTCCATGGCCTCCATGGCGTGGGAGGGGCGAGAGCCCCTCCGAGATTGGATCTATCTCTCTGTCTCTCTCTGGTTCTGTGTTCTCTTCTGGCTCTGTTTCACCGTTTCGTATATATATGGAGATCCGTAACTCCGATTGGCCTGAAATCTTCGCCGTGATTTTTTCCGAATATTAGCTTTCTTGCGGCAAAAGAAGAGCATTAACCGCCTTACGGTGGGCTCACGAGGGTAGGGGGCGCGCCCTAGGGGGGGCGCGCCCCCTGCCACGTGACCACCTCGGGCACTGGTTCGCGTTGATTTTCCTTCCGAATTTTCCATATTTTCCAAAAATAAGCTCCGTCCGTTTTTATCCCGTTTGGACTCCATTTGATATGAATATTCTGCGAAACCAAAAACATGCAACAGACATGAACTGGCACTGGGCACTGGATCAATATGTTAGTCCCAAAAATAATATAAAAAGTTGCCAAAAAGTATATGAAAGTTGAATAATATTGGCATGGAACAATCAAAAATTATAGATACGACGGAGACGTATCAGTACATCATACATTCTATGTCCCAAGACCTGAGCTGGCACATGTATTCGGGATGGTGACAGACCCGCTTTGGTCCAACCAAACACTACTCCGTAACTAAGTAGTTATTAAGTTAGGTTTCGGCCTTGTCCAGACCAATGCTGCGAGACATGGTCGAGCAATATGAAATTTGCCCCTCCGATCAGGAGAGATATACTCTAGGGCCCTCGTGTGATCCAAGCTGGATAAGCATGGCCATGCGACAAGGATTATGAGATAATCCGGTTTGTGGTCCGCATCACAGGAACGAGAAAGAGGCCGGGCTAACACAAGGATGTCAGACTCGCCTTGAGCCCGACAACATATATCGTGTGGAAAAGGGAACATAGGCGTGACATGTTGTACAAGTTCGTCAACCAGCTTCATTGTCTACTTGCTGGTCGGCACGCCTTTCTAGAGGCCGCTACCAACCGAGCAGGTCGGAGGTGATCCAACCTGCGACTAAGACAACAAAGTGTTTGTTTCTCGGAACGGGGCCTTCCTTGAGAAAGAGTTTCTCAGTCGAGAAGCCAATGGGAGGACGGTCCGACTCGAAGAAATTCTAGGACCACTCGGGGACAACTCGGGTAATGATGAGTTCATACCGGAGTAGATAAGGGAACCCGTACTGGAGTCGGCGCTAGACCCAAGGAGGTCGAAAAGATTGCGCAGAGTGGATGATGTATTGTTGCTAGAAAGCGATGAGCCAACCATGTATGCGAAACCGATGGTGCGCCTAGACTCCGAGGCATGGCTGGAGGCCATGAGGTTTGAGTTAAAGTCCATGGATGAGAATCAAGTCTAGGACTTGGTTGATCCGCCACCTAGCGTAACAGCCATTGGTTGCAAATGGGTCTTTAAGAAGAAAACCAATGTGGATGGAAATGTATAGATCCACAAAGTTTGGCTTGTCGCTAAATGTTATGGACAAGTTGAACAAATTGACTACGACGAGAGTTACTCGCCGGTAGCGATGCTGAAGTCGGTGAGGATCGTACTAACTATAGCTGCATATTTTGATTATGAGATATGGGAGATGGATGTCAAAACGGCTTTCCTTCATGGAAATTTAACCAAGAACGTGCATATGATACAACCCGAGGGTTTTGTCAATCCGACTGGTGCTAGTAAGGTATGCAAACTCAAGAGATCCATTTATGGGTTGAGGCAAGCATCTCGGAGCTAGAATATTCGTTTTGATGAGTACGTCACTGGTCTCGGTTTCATCAAAAGCGAAGAGGACACTTGTTTATACAAGCAGTTAAGTGGGAGCTCGGTGGTGTTTCTGATCTTGTATGTGGATGAAATACTGCTGATCGGAAATGATGTTTCGATGTTGAACATGGTCAAGGAGTCATTGAATGGAAAGTTTTCGATGAAGGACCTCTTTGAGGCAGTTTATATTTTTAGGCATTAATATCTATAGAGATATATCGAGGAGGCTGCTCGGCTTGAGCCAGTGTGTGTACATAGATGAAGTGTTGAAGCGGTTCAACATGAGTGAGGCCAAGAAAGGGTTCTTGTAACTCTCATATGGTATAAAGCTAAGCGAGACTCAGAGTCCTTCGACATATGATGAGCGAAGCAGGATGAGTCGGATTCCGTATGCCTCGACAATCGGATCCATCATGTATGCCATGAAATGTACTCGGCCTGATGTTGCTTTTGCAATAAGCTTAATAAGCAGATACCAGACCAGCCTGGTGAGAGTCACTGGGTAGCGGTGAAAACTATTCTGAAGTACCTAAAAAGACTAAAGAGATGTTCCTAGTTTATGGAGGTGAGGAGGAGCTCTGCATAAAGGGTTACGCCGATGCTATTTTCCCAAGCGACGGAGATGATTGTCGATCACAGTCCGGATTCATGCATGTCATGAACGGAGGAGCAGTGAGCTGGATGAGTGCCAAGAAAGATACGGTGGCTGATTCTACCACAGAAGCCGAATACATTGCGGTTTGTGAAGCTGCAAAGGAAGGTGTTTGGATCTGAAACTTTTTGGATGATCTTGGTATTTTCCCAGCCTCGGTAAAACCATTGGACCTTTATTGTAATAATTCCGGTGCCATCGCACAAGCCAAGGAGCCGAGGAACCACCACAGGACCAGACACATAGATCAAAAATATCACCTGATGCAAAAGATCATAAAAGAGTGGTAATATAGAGTTACGCAAAATTCACACGGATGGAAATGTTGATCCGTTCACTAGGCCGCTTCCACAACCCAAGCATGAGGGGCACGTTGGAGCTATGGGAATTATATGTGTATTTGATTGACTCTAGTGCAAGTGAGAGACTATTGGAGATATGCCTTAGAGGACATGTATGATGATACTTCCTGTGTGTTTATGAATAAAGATATTCCTTGGACATTATCAATGATGTGTATCAACAAGTACGTGAATTGTTTGCGGGACAATGCTGTTGGGAAACGTAGCATGCAATTTAAAAAAATTCCTACGATCATGCAAGATCTATCTAGGAGATGCATAGCAACGAGAGGGGGGAGTGCGTCCACGTACCCTCATAGACCGAAAGCGGAAGCGTTAGGTTAACACGGTTGATGTAGTCAAACGTCTTCACGATCCAATCGATCTAGTACTGAACATACGGCACCTCCGAGTTTAGCACACGTTCAGCTCGATGACGTCCCTCGAACTCTTGATCCAGCAGAGTGTCGAGAGAGAGAGAGAGAGAGAGAGTTCCGTCAGCAGGACGGCATGGTGACGGTGATGGTGATGTGATCCTCGCAGGGCTTCGCCTAAGCACTACGATGCTATGACTAGAGAAGTAAACTATGGAGGGGGGCACCGCACACGGCTAAGAGAACAACTTATGTGCCTTTGGGGTGCCCCCCGCCCCCGTATATAAAGGAGGGGAGGAGGAGGCGGCCGGCCAGGAGGGGGCTGATACGTCCATTTTGCATCATGCTTTTATATCAATATTTATTGCATTATGGGCTGTTATTACACATTATGTCACAATACTTATGCCTATTCTCTCTTATTTTACAAGGTTTACATGAAGAGGGAGAATGCCGGCAGCTAGGATTCTGGGCTGGAAAAGGAGCAAATATTAGAGACCTATTCTGCACAACTCCAAAAGTCCTAAAACTTCACGGAAGTTATTTCTAGAATATATAAAAAATATTGGACGAAAGAAGTTCTAGAGGGGGGCACACCCTGGCCACGAGGGTGGGGGGCGCGCCCCCCTACCTCGTGGGCTCCCTGGTGGCCCTCTGATGCCCATCTTCTGCTATATGAGGTCTTTCGTCCGAGAAAAAATAATAAGCAAGCTTTGGGGAAGAAACTCCGCCGCCACGAGGCGGAACCTTGGCGGAACCAATCTAGGGCTCCGACAGAGCTGTTCTCCCGGGGAAACTTCCGGGGGAAATCATCACCATCGTCATCACCAATGATCCTCTCATCGGGAGGGGGTCAATCTCCATCAACATCTTCACCATCACCATCTCATCTCAAACCCTAGTTCATCTCTTGTATCCAATCTTTGTATCCAAACCTCAGATTGGTACCTATGGGTTGCTAGTAGTGTTGATTACTCCTTGTAGTTGATGCTAGTTGGTTTACTTGGTGGAAGATCATATGTTCAGATCCATTATGCATATTAATACCCCTCTGATTATGAACATGAATATGCTTTGTGAGTAGTTATGTTTGTTCCTGAGGACATGGGAGAAGTCTTGCTATAAGTAGTCATGTGAATTTGGTATTCGTTCAATATTTTGATGAGATGTATGTTGTCATCCCTCTAGTGGTGTCATGTGAACGTCGACTACATGACACTTCACCATTGTTTGGTCCTAGAGGGAGGCATTGGGAAGTAATAAGTAGATGATGGGTTTCTAGAGTGACAGAAGCTTAAATCCTAGTTTATGCGTTGCTTTGTAAGGGGCTGATTTGGATCCATATGTTTCATGCTATGGTTAGGTTTACCTTAATACTTCTGTTGTAGTTGCGGATGCTTGCAATGGGGGTTAATCATAAGTGGGATGCTTGTCCAAGTAAGGACAGTACCCAAGCACCGGTCCACCCACATATCAAATTATCAAAGTACCGAATGCGAATCATATGAACGTGATGAAAACTAGCTTGACGATAATTCCCATGTGTCCTCTGGAGCGCTTTCCTTCATATAAGAGTTTGTCCAGGCTTGTCCTTTGCTACAAAAAGGATTGGGCCACCTTGCTGCACCTTATTTACTTTTATTACTTGCTACTCTTTACAAATTACCTTATCACAAAACTATCTGTTACTGATAATTTTAGTGCTCGCAGAGAATACCTTACTGAAAACTGCTTATCATTTCCTTCTGCTCCTCGTTGGGTTCGACACTCTTACTTATCGAAAAGATACGATAGATCCCCTACACTTGTGGGTCATCAAGACTCTTTTCTGGCGCCGTTGCCGGGGAGTGAAGCGCCTTTGGTAGGTGGAATTTGGTAAGGAAAAAATTATATAGTGTGCTGAAATTTAATGTCACTTGTTACTATGGAACATAATCCTTTGAGGGGCTTGTTAGGGGTATCTTCACCTCGACCAGTGGAGCAAAGAGTTGCTCCTCAACCTACTGAACCTACTGAAAATGTTATTTTGAAATTCCTTCGGGTATGATAGAGAAACTGCTAGCTAATCCTTTTGCAGGAGATGGAACATTGCATCCCGATTTGCACTTAATCTATGTGGATGAAGTTTATGGATTATTTAAGCTTGCAGGTATGCCCGAGGATGTTATCAAGAAGAAGGTCTTCCCTTTATCTTTGAAGGGAGAGACATTAACATGGTATAGGCTATGTGATGATATGGGATCATGGGACTACAAGCGATTGAAATTGGAATTTCATCAGAAGTTTTATCCTATGCATATTGTTCATCGTGATCGTAATTATATTTATAATTTTTGGCCTCGCGAAGGAGAAAGCATCGCTCAAACTTGGGGGAGGCTTAAGTCAATGTTATATTCATGCCCCAATCATGAGCTCTCAAGAGAAATGATTATTCAAAAAATTTATGCTCGGCTTTCTCTTAGTAATCACTCCATGCTCGATACTTCTTGTACTGGATCTTTTATGATGAAGACTATTGAATTCAAATGGGATTTATTGGAAAGAATCAAATGCAACTCTGAATATTGGGACCTCGACGAAGGTAAGGAGTCAGGTATAACACCTAAGTTTGATTGTGTTAAATCTTTTATGGATACCGATGCTTTTCGTGAATTTAGCACTAAATATGGGCTTGACTATGAGATAGTAGCTTCTTTCTGTGAATCCTTTGCTACTCATGTTGATCTCCCTAAGGAGAAGTGGTTTAAATATAATCCTCCTATTGAAGTAAAAGCAGTTGCACCTATTAAAGTTGAAGAAAAGACTATCACTTATGATAATCCTGTTGTTCCTGCTGCTTATATTGAGAAACCACCTTTCCCTGTTAGAATAAAGAATTATGCTAAAGCTTCAACTGTGGTTAACAAAAGTAATATTAAGACACCTAAACCCCCTAAGCAAATTAAAGTTGAACCTAGTATTGCTATGGTTAAAGATCTCTTGGCCGATAATATTGATGGGCATGTTATTTACTTCTTCAATGAAGCTGCTAGAATTGCTAGACCTGATGCTAAAAATAAACATAGACATGTTGTAGGCATGCCTGTTATTTCTGTTAAGATAGGAGATCATTGTTATCATGGCTTATGTGATATGGGTGCTAGTGCAAGTGCAATACCCCATTCCTTATACCAAGAAATTATGCATGATATTGCACCTGCTGAGATAGAAGATATCAATGTTACCATTAAACTTGCCAATAGAGATACTATTTCACCGATTGGGATTGTTAGAGATGTTGAAGTCTTGTGTGGGAAAGTTAAATATCGTACTGATTTTCTTGTTCTCGGTTCCCCACAAGATGACTTTTGTCCCATTATATTTGGTAGACCCTTCTTGAATACTTTTAATGCTAAGATAGACTGCAATAAGGATATTGTTTCTGTTGGTTTAGGGGATATGTCTCATGAGTTTAATTTTGCTAAATTTCGTAGACAACCCCGTGATGAGGAATTGCCTAGTAAAGATGAAATTATTGGTCTTTCTTCTATTGCCGTGCCTCCTACTGATCCTTTAGAACAATATTTGCTAGACCATGAAAATGATATGTTTATGAATGAAAGAAGGGAAATAGATGAAGTGTTCTTTAAACAAGGACCTATTCTGAAACACAACTTGCCTGTTGAAATCCTAGGGGATCCTCCTCCACCCAAGGGTGATCCCGTGTTTGAGCTTAAACCATTGCCTGATACTCTTAAATATGCTTATCTTGATGAAAAGAAGATATATCCTATTATTATTAGTGCTAACCTTTCAGAGCATGAAGAAGAGAGATTATTAAAAACTCTAAAGAAGCACCATGCTGCTATTGGATATACTCTCGATGATCTTAAGGGCATTAGTCCCACTCTATGTCAACACAAAATAAATTTGGAGAAAGATGCCAAACCAGTTATTGATCACCAACGACGGCTAAATCCTAAGATGAAAGAAGTGGTAAGAAAGGAAATATTAAAGCTCTTTGAGGCAGGAATAATTTATCCCGTTGCTGATAGTCAGTGGGTAAGTCCTGTCCATTGTGTCCCTAAGAAATGAGGTATTACTGTTGTTCCTAATGATAGAGATGAATTGATTCCGCAAAGAATTATTACAGGTTATAGGATGGTAATGGATTTCCGCAAATTAAATAAAGCTACTAAAAAAGATCATTACCCTTTGCCTTTCATTGATCAAATGCTAGAAAGATTATCCAAACATACACATTTTTGCTTTCTAGATGGTTACTTTGGTTTCTCTCAAATACCTATGTCAGCTGACGATCAAGAAAAGACTACTTTTACTTGCCCTTTCGGTACCTTTTCTTATAGATGTATGCCTTTTGGTTTATGTAATGCACCTGCTACCTTTCAAAGTTGCATGATGGCTATATTCTCTGACTTTTGTGAAAAGATCTGTGAAGTCTTCATGGATGATTTCTCTGTTTATGGATCCTCTTTTGATGATTGCTTGAGCAACCTTGATCGAGTTTTGCAGAGATGTGAAGAAACTAACCTTGTCTTGAATTGGGAGAAGTGCCACTTTATGGTTAATGAAGGTATTGTCTTGGGGCATAAAATTTCTGAAAAAGGTATTGAAGTTGACAAAGCTAAAGTTGATGCTATTGAAAATATGCCATGTCCCAAGGACATCAAAGGTATAAGAAGTTTCCTTGGTCATGCCGGTTTTTGTAGGAGGTTCATTAAGGACTTTTCAAAAATTTCTCGGCCTCTGACTAACCTATTACAAAAAGATATTCCCTTTGTATTTGATGATGATTGTGTAGAAGCATTTGAAATACTTAAGAAAGCCTTAATTTCTGCACCTATTGTTCAACAACCTGATTGGAATTTACCCTTTGAAATTATGTGTGATGCTAGTGATTATGATGTAGGTGTTGTTCTAGGACAAAGAGTTGATAAGAAATTAAATGTTATCCAATATGCTAGTAAAACTCTAGACAGCGCCCAAAGAAATTATGCTACTACTGAAAAAGAATTCTTAGTAGTTGTATTTGGTTGTGATAAGTTCAGACCTTATATTGTTGATTCTAAAGTAACTATTCACACTGATCATGCTGCTATTAAATATCTTATGGAAAAGAAAGATGCTAAACCTAGGCTTATTAGATGGGTTCTCCTGCTACAAGAATTTGATTTGCATTTTATTGATAGAAAGGGAGCTGAGAACCCCATTGCAGATAACTTGTCTAGGTTACTGTTATTGATGACCCACTACCTATTGATGATAGCTTTCATGATGAACAATTAGCGGTCATAAATGCTTCTCGTACTGCTCCATGGTATGCTGATTATGCTAATTACATTGTTGCTAAATTTATACCACCTAGTTTCACATATCAGCAAAAGAAAAAGTTCTTCTATGATTTAAGACATTACTTCTGGGATGACCCACACCTTTATAAAGAAGGAGTAGATGGTGTTATTAGACGTTGTGTACCTGAGCATGAACAGGAACAGATCCTATGTAAGTGTCACTTCGAGGCTTATGGAGGACACCATGCTGGAGATAGAAACGCACACAAGGTATTGCAATCCGGTTTTTATTGGCCTACTCTCTTCAAGGATGCAAGTAAGTTTGTTTTGTCTTGCGATGAATGTTAAAGAATTGGTAATATTAGTAGATGTCAAGAAATGCCTATGAATTATTCACTTGTTATTGAACCATTTGATGTTTGGGGCTTTGACTATATGGGACCTTTTCCTTCCTCTAATAGATATACACATATTTTAGTTGCTGTTGATTACGTCACTAAGTGGGTAGAAGCTATTCCAACTAGTAGTGTTGATCATAACACCTCTATTAAGATGCATAAAGAAGTTACTTTTCCTAGGTTTGGAGTCCCTAGATATTTAATCACTGATGGTGGTTCACATTTTATTCATGGTGCCTTTCGTAAAATGCTTGCTAAGTATGATGTTAATCATAGAATTGCATCTCCATATCATCCACAGTCTAGTGGTCAAGTAGAACTTAGCAATAGAGAGCTTAAAATTAATTCTGCAAAAGACTATTAATAGATCTAGAAAGGATTGGTCCAAGAAACTTGATGATGCATTATGTGCTTATAGAGCTGCATACAAAAATCCTATGGATATGTCTCCATATAAAATGGTTTATGGTAAAGCATGTCACTTACCTCTTGAATTAGAACATAAGGCATATTGGGCTATTAAAGAGCTCAACTATGACTTCAAACTTTCCGGTGAGAAGAGGCTCTTTGACATTAGCTCACTTGATGAATGGAGAACCCAGGCTTATGAAAATGCCAAGCTGTTTAAAGAAAAAGTTAAAAGATGGCATGATAAAAGGATACAAAAACGTGAGTTCAATGTAGGTGATTATGTATTGCTATACAACTCTCGGTTAAGATTTTTTGCAGGCAAACTTCTCTCTAAATGGGAAGGTCCTTACATCATCGAGGAGGTCTATTATTCCGGTGCCATAAAAATCAACAACTTCGAAGGCACAAATCCGAAGGTGGTGAACGGTCAAAGAATCAAACATTATATCTCAGGTAATCCCATAAATGTTGAAGCTAATATTATTGAAACCTTAACCCCTGAGGAATACATAAGGGACACTTTTCAGAATGTCTCAGACTCCGTAAAGGAATAGGTACGTGGTACGGTAAGTAAACCGACTCCAAAACAATTCTAATGGCAATATTTCTCCGTTTTGGAATATATAAAAAATAGGAAAATAAGAAGCAGACCGAAAAGGACACGGGGCTTCCACGAGGGTGGAGGGCACGCCCTACCCCCCTGAGCGCGCCCCCTGCCTCGTGGGCACCCTGTGTGTAGCGACCCGACCTCAGACGGTCAAGTCTCTGTGCTTAAGTGTCATCCGTGGATCGGTATGCTGACACACACAATACTCGAGGATTTATAACAGAGGTAAATCACATGTATAAAGTAATGCAAAATATTATTACCTCAATCCAAACAGCGGAAGTAACAAGGTTGTGGATTCCCATCAACACCAACGGCAAAGTTGAGTGTAGAAATCGTAACCCTAACGTATCACTTACTCGTCATAAGATTCCTGCAACATGAGACGGTGCAGCCACAAAGGGTCAGTACATTGAATGTACTGGCAAATTCACACCAGAGGATAATGATGAATAAAGGCTATCACTACATGCATATTTGGCTGGTGGAAAAACTCTATGGTTATAATGTTTTTGCGAAAAGCCAATTTTTCCCTACTGCAAAGGAATATATTTTATTTAACTCCAAAGTTGGTTGAAAATATTGAGAAGGTTCCTCCAACTCAATCCCAAATTAACATAAATAAGCCAACAAATTATTTAAGTAACATGATGAGATCAATATGATAATCCAAGAACCAGATACTCAAGATGTCCATAACCGGGGACACGGCTAACCATGATTAGTTTGTACACTCTGCAGAGGTTTGCGCACTTTTCCCCACAAGACTCGATCGCCTCCGTTGAATTTCTCGCACTACATGCTGTTTGAGTAACGGATGACCGAGACACAGTTTTTCAGGAACATTAACTCTCTACTCCGGGCGGACCATACCAAACCTACAACCCACTACCTGCTGATCCACCTCTTCAAGAGCTTCACGTAACTTACTCAACTATGCTAGAGCCCATAATAGCTTGTGGCTGCACACGTAAGTTTCTAGCATGAATAATCTTATGATCCCTTTGAGACTGGGTGGCGGTCCATAGGAAAATCACACGGAACCCTGGGATTTCCAAAAATACAGGCAACACTGGGTATTCCAGGTGCCTCAATCCACCCAGATGTGTATTTAAGTTGCCACCTTAAGTTGAACCATTAATTAACAATCTCACATCTGTCATGGATTTCACTCACCCAAACCACGTCTACGAGCATAGCATAGCAATATAAGCAACACGTAGAAGTAACTCCCAAGGGTTTGAATGTAACAGGGCAATAGGTTCTACCTCATCAACTACTTCCCAACCCACAAGTTAATAACATCCTAACCATGCAATGTTTGAGGGTTGGAACTAATGCATAAAAACTGGGTGATAAAGGGGTATGATCAAAGTGTGAACTTGCCTGTACTGTTGATGAGGATTGTTCGTACTCAAAACTCTTGACAGTTCTACTCGTCACACTCGGTCAATCTATCATAAGGAAGCAATAGTAACCACACATAAGCAATCACTCAAAAGACCGGGAAGAACGAAGAAGACAATTCAGAAAACATCAAAACCAACAAATAACTCTTGCAACATAAAACAATTTCTAACAGTACCAAAATTATGTGAATTTGGCCTTATCAGAAAGTTTAGGTCAAGAGCTTCGATTTGCAAAAAGAATCAACTAAATTGGAGTCACGAAACTCAAGTTATGTTCAAAAGAAGTTTGAATATGAATCTGAACAAAATTCAAAATTTGAAAATTTCAAAAAGTTGATGTGATAGGTTCACTAGATAGGTGAAAATAAGACGAAGCTATAGGCGCTGGTTTCATCTAATTTGGATAAATGAGTGAAAAGTTATGGCTATTTGAAAAATCAGGGTCAAGCTATTTTACGAAAGAAAAATAGCTACAACTAAGGTCTAATACATAAATACGTAGACTAATTGATAATCTAATTATTCTATCATATTAGTCTAGAAATAATAAACTACGGAAGTATAAAAAACAAAGAAAAATACTTTTATAAGGCAGAGAAAAGACGACTTTGGAGAGAAGAGACAATTTCCAGAAGTTGCGCCGGAGAAGAGAAATATATTTTTCTTAAATGAATCTAGTCAAACCAAAATATTGATTTAACCTGAATAGGATGATTTTTGGAGGCTCTATGGGTCTATATTTATAGATGAAAAAGATGTTTAAGGGTCAAAAGCTAGACAATGTGGGACTAAACATAGACAAAAATATACGAAACAGAGAAGAAAAAGGCTAACACCTCGCACGGACCTAAAGGCCTCGGCCGGCCGCGAGCCGTACACGAGCTGCATTTTTTTTCCGAAGTCTATTTTTTTCTGAAATTTGTTTCAAAAAAAACACTAAACATTATCGAAAATAAAATAAAAAGAAGACAAAAGAAAACAAAAGAAAAACGGGCCGGCCTGCTGCTATGCTACACATGTGGGCGGCGGTTAGTTCCAGACGCACGTGTAGATTTTTTTTCTTTTTTTATATAGAAACAAAAAAGGAAAACGGGATAACTATAATAAAATAATATTTTATATAGGCATATCATATACCAAAATTTTTGGAAAAATATTTCCTACAGCGTGAACATTTTCCTAGCATCAAATAAATTTCACAGAAATTCAAATAAATCAAACAGTGCTACAACTCTAATAAAATCCAATAAAAATCATTTTAAAAATACCGAAATGATTTCAAATTTATTTATCTCCAATTTTCTGATGTAGGGAATCATGTTACCCTATTTTTCATATATTTTTATTTTGGTGAAAAATAATTTGAATAAAACTCAAATAACTCCAAATTGAAAATAATTTCAAAAAGGACTTTGAATTTGATCCTTTTAAACTTCCAACTCATATTTCATTTGTTTTGAAGAAGTCATTTTATCTTATCTCATGAAAATCATTGAGTTGCTTAAAGTTTCTGAATTTGAAATATTTCCAAATAAAATTCAAATCTTTTCAAAAACGCCTTTTCATTTAATTAAATGAAAGAAGTCATATCATCTTCTCTCAAGGGTTTTGTATTGGAAAAGGATTTGAATTCACGGAGATCAAAATGCAAAAAGGTGAAAGTTTGGGAAATTCCTTTTATTCCCTCTCATTTAACTTTTAAAAAGTTTCGAATTTCACTCAATCAATCACACAACAATCAATCTATCTATTTATTATAACATTCTAAAATTTAGAATTTTGGGATGTTACACCGTGTGCACTCCGGACTCCGTTTTCTTGCATGATACTTCTTTTGGTCGGTAAAAATTCATTATATAATCTCCCGAAGGTTTTGACCATCGTATCACGCAAATATCTCTTGTCTTTATTTCGAGCTGTTTTTCTGACAGATCTAGGTCATCATGCCATCTTCAAGTGCCCCCAAGGACAAGTTCTTCGAGAAGGTCATCAACCCCTACCTCGCGGAGGTGCTGCAACACCCTCAAACCATTGAGATGCGTGAGGGGTTTTTGCACATCTGTGATGTTGAGGGACCAAGGAGGACCGGAAGCACAGAGGCAAGGCTCGAGGCATTGGAGCAACAAGTTTTCAAGTGTTAGGAGATGGTGGAGCATGGACTCGACTCCAATCACATAATGAGCACGGAGTTCACCAACAACCACAAGCTAGACATCAAGGACATTGGGGAGGCGATCTTCAAGCTTAATGAGAAAATCGAGCACCTCCAAGCCCAGATCTATGACCTGCAAAATCAAAACTGTGAGTATGAATATAGATTTAAGAGGATGAGTTTGGCTGCAGATTTGAGGATTCAGGAGACTCGATCATCCTTCTATGATGGTGATCCTATGCTTTGGAAGAGGGACGACAAGCCTACACTACTAGGGAAAACATTATACACAGAACTTTAGCAGTAGTGCTTGTTAAAAGAGCACGCTACTGCTAGGCAGCAGTAGCGCGTGCAAAATAAGCGCGCTGCACATGGACATATATCAGTAGCGCGTCTCACCGAAAACTCGCTACTACTAAAATTCCAATCACTTAGCCGATGGGCTACACATAGTAGTAGCGATCTTCGAAAAACCGCGCTACCGCTAATAAACTTATAGCAGCGCGTTTATGCGTAAATCGCTACTGCTAACAAAAATAAAATAAAATGAAAAACGAATAGAGAAGTAAATGAAAATGAAAGAAATAGAAAAAGGAGAAAGGAAAAATATATAATGTAAAGAAAAATAAATGAAAAATGGAAAAAATGATGAAGACGTAACAGTAGCGTGCTTTCTGAAACGCGCTATAGCTAACTTAGCTATAGCGCGTTTTCTGTAACGCGCTACCGTTACTTTTGACTTAACCAAAAACGGTCCCCCCCCGGCCACCACTTCTCCCCCAAATCGATCCCTCGCCCCACTTCGCCGCCGTCTCCCCCACTTCGCCGTCGCCTTCTGACGGCGTCGATGCCGCGCTCATCCTCACGGCCGCCGCCCGAGGCCACCCAACCTCACCGCCGCCGCCTCTCGGGCCGCCCTCGACCTCACCGCCCCCAAGCCCGCCAGGACCGCCACGTCCATATCCTGAGCCCGCCCTCGCCGCCCCTACCTCCGTCGCCGAGCACCTCCCCGCCACCGTCTCTCCCCTCTCTGTAAGCCCCCCACCCATCCTTTTTAGTTAATAGATGTTAATGTTAAGTAGTAGATAATGTTGATGTTTTTTAGTTAGGGTAATAATAGACGATGTTAAGTAGTAGATAATGTAGGTGTTAATTAGTTCAGTAGGGTTTAGTTTTTGAATTGAGTTTGTTTAACTAGATGTTAATTAAGGCAGTAGGGTTTAGTTTAGAGTAAAGTTTAGTTCGGTAGTTAACTAAATATAATCTATATTTGGTTTTTGAATTGAGTTTGAGAGAGCATGAGATTTGTGTAGATTTTCTTGAAGTGTCAAATGCTAGGACATGCAAATTTGAAGTGGTCAGGATATATGCAAATTCCTCACTTGTGTTTACCCATGTTTCGATTGTGCCCAAGTGGCCTTTTGTTGTTTCCAGGGAATGAAGCTGAGTGGCCTATGTTTTGCCGGAATGTTGATTCATTTCCGTTCTGGCCAATTTCAGGTTCTCGATTTTTCCACTTTTTAGCAAAGGTCATGCCGAAATTTTCCGTGAATTTCGGCATGACTTGTGCTACAAACTAGGACATATCGAGTGCCCGGGATTTGTGACACCAGGAAGAAGTCAACGTTCCTGCAAAACATAGGCCTTTTGTATGTCATTATTCATTTTATTAGGTCTAGAATTAATTTACTAGATTTAATCGTAGGAAACATGGCTAGCAACGATGAAGGACAGGGTTCTGGTGGTTGCGACGACGTCTACCTGGCGGCAGACGAATTTTTGAGCCTTGCCGGCGATCAACCGATGTTGTTGCCAGGCCCACCGGTCGCATCGGGGACTGAGATCGACACGCAGACCGGCGCTGAGACTCAGACCGACATCGAGACCGGCGCTGAGACTGAGACCGGCGCTGCCTCAGGGAGCGGAGCCGGTATAGAACCGAAAGCAAAGAGGCTACGGCTTCCTAACAAGCTCAGGACTACTAGACTGGTGGTCACGGAGGTGGACGACATCAATTTTGAGCCAAACGCGCCCGAGGAAGCGCGCGCGTGCTACAGCAATCAAATTGGCTGCATCATATGGACAACCGCCACCATCAACGATGAGAAACTAAACAAGTTAGATAATATGAGGCACGCCCTCCTAAAGAAGCTGCACCAGATATTCTTGTTCCTGGGCCGGAATGAAAAGGATTATAAAGATCCAGATAAGGACCCAGTAATGAAGAAGATAAACAAACACGCCATGAGCAAGTTTAGCGACGCGTTGGCCGCCTGGAAAACAAGGGTGAAATATCGGATCTTCAACGAAAGGAACCCTACTCTGATATTGTAAATGATAATCCGACAATCACGACAGAGCACTTTGAAATATTCAAGGCGGCTTGCGAGGCCGAAGATGTCAAAAAAAAGTCAGAGTACATGAAGGGGCTTCAACAGAAGAACATTGGGTGCCACCACCTCGGAAGCCGTGGTTACGGCGGGAAGAGGTCCATATGGGCCAAGGAGGACGTGGAAGCCGCGAGTCTAGGCATCCCAGACCCCTTGGCGGAGTTCACCGTCCCGCAGGAGCGTGACGTCCTCAGGGCCCAGCACCGTTGGGACCTAGTGAAGAAGGTTTTCGAGAAGAACGCGGTCACGACGGAGTTCATTAGACTGCTGGTAATTTTAGTTTCTGATCAATTCGACTGCACGTTAGTCATATTTGTAAATGATCCTTGTGCCTTTTGCAGAGAGAGCAGCACAGGACTGCGGCCGAAAGCGACTCGCCGTCTGAGGCGTTGGTGACCCAAGTGGGACACTCCATTCAACCGGGCGTTGAACATATTGAAAGGACTCCCGGTGGAGACTCGACAGTCATATGGACGCGTGCACGGTGTCGGAGACGGCGCCACGTGGAAGAAGTACTACCGTGAGACCACGGAGGAGAGAAAGAAAAGACGGAGGTTAACTGAAGAAAACATCGACAAGAAGGTTGAGATTGCGGTTGAAAAGAAATCATCTGAGACAGTCGCAACAACGGTAGCTGCCGCAAAACAGGTGCTTGTAGATATGTCTACTACCTTAGTTCCGACCGTTTTCAATTGGAGCAGGCAAAATCCAGAAAAAATGCAGCGGACTTTCCCCTTGCTGACTTCCTCAGGAGCAGCTCGACTAGCATTGCACCAGCACCTGCTCCCACACCGGCTCCTGCACCTGCTCCCGCACCTGCTCCGGCAATGGCTCCTGCACCTTCTCGTGCACCTGCTCCTGCACCGGCTTCCGCACCTACTCCGTCTCTGGCTCCGGCACCGGACGTGCTCGGCGGTGCTTTATCTTTGGCTGAGCTCGACGCCCTCAGGGTATCTGTCACACCGGCCCCCTTCAATAAACGTATAATCTCCCGTTATCGTTGCCTTTCAGATGTCTCACGTCACAGACTTTTCTTTGCAGGCCGACGAAACCCCGTGCACCATATTGTACACCATCGGCGACCAGAAGGTGGACGTGGGGAAGACGACGATAATGGAGCCGAAGGAACCATTGTTCCACAGCCGACCGATCCCCCCGGAAGTCTTCAAGGTTTCCGTGGCCAGTGTCAAACCGGGCCACGAGAATTTGGCTCCTCCGGTACTAGTGGGGGATGACGACGAGACCCCGCGGTGGCTTGGTGATTGTTGCAATAGGTGGGTCCTATTGTGGCCAAAGAGTCTGCTTCGTCTGGAGGCGGCCGGGAGCACACCCACGAGCACGCAGTTAGGTATGAACATCAACACCGCGCCTACTCCATTAGTCGATGGTGACGTCGCCATAGATGAGGATGAGGATGACACTCAATAGTATGTCAATACTGGCGCCTACTTAGGGTTTGAGCCTCATGAGTCGGTGCCTGAATTGCCGCCTCCGGAGTCTGAACGTATTATGGACAACCTTCCGGTAGTAAAGAAGTCTAGGAAGAGACCGAGGAAAGGCAAAAATGCTGCTTCTGTGATCCAGCCGCCTCAGCAGCCTCGGGTTCAAGACCGTATAGATATCCCCGGTGCGGCAAAATGGCATATCCCGGTCAACCAATCCTACCTGAAGCAGCGCTGCGGGCCAGATTAGGCGATTTAAGGAGACTTCATGACGATGTGCTACGGATAGAGAAAGGCCTCATCACCTCAAAAAATCCAGGATACCCACTCTACGTGGTTAACGTGTCGCGGGGATTGTCGTACGTCGAAACATTCCCTGCGGAGAAGTTCTTCCTTTGATTCGATTACATCTTCGACATGTTTCACTTGAAGAAGCTAGATTTTGTGTTTGTCCTCCTTTATGCTTTGCACATGAACTACCTCATCGGGGTTGAGCAGATACCTTATATCCGTGTCGTTGACCCGTACTTCATGCACGAGGCCTTCTTGGGAGTCTGCACAAAGCACTGTGAATACGCGAGGGAATACATCGTCAATTTCATGCTCGCCAATAAGGACAAGGAGGCGATTCTTGTGCCTTATCATCCCATGTAAGTCATCCGCGCGGATATCCTTCCTTTAATTTCAAGTGGAGGCTAATTAATTTGAGGTGTACTTATTTTGTGCAGCGGCGGGCGCGCTGTCCTCATCATCCTCTACCCCCGATACTCCCACGCTCTTTACTTGGACTCGTCGAAGAACATTAACAAAAAGGATTACACCCACATCGAGTCTGCTCTCGACAGTGCTATGTTTTACTACGGCGCACGGGGTGGAGAGGTCAAGGACAAGAAGAAAAAGGACGGCAGGCCCGCCTTCGGCCATAAGACCGACTTCTGCTGCATCCAGCAACCGAGTGATTCTCTTAATGATGGATTCTATGTCCTACACCAGATGCTGGAGTATAGACGGGGTCACCAGAACCTTCGCATGTCACCTACATCCGGCGATGCCCATATTCTGCAATGGGCAAAGAACTTAGGAGATATCGAGGATCATCGACTTCGAGCTGAGTTCTATCACATCCAGCGCGAACTTGCCCAAATCATCATGAAGGAGGTCGTCGAAAAAAACAGGGATATTCTACGAAGAAGGACAAATGTCGCGGGAAGACGTCCAAACACGCGTAGCCGCTCAGCGTCTCGACCTGAAGCCTTTCACTAAGCTCGGGGACTATCTCCCTGACTTGGATGGATGGCACGACATGGAGTGATTGTCGATATATGACAATGTGTCCATTTAGTCCATACTATCTGTATGACGAAACTTTGAATTATGCACGCCGAAACTTTATTTATGATGTAATTAAACTGTCCTCCTCGACTAGCGAAGATCACTCTAGTTAGGGCATTTTGGGTACGATGAACTTTGTTATTTATGCTTATGATATGTTGCTTCTATTTTTGCCAAGTTTGTCTCTTTCTGTTGCTCAACTATATATGTTGCATATCATCGACTCATGTGATGTTCCAGGTATATAGATCATCGATGGCGAAGAAGTTCTACGCTAGGATTATACAACGAGTGGCCGAAATGTCAGGCCCAGGTGTACCGGTTTCCGGTTTCCGAGCGCTAGCCAGTAGTTAGTTTAGGTTCACGCAAAGTGATAGGTCTTCTTGCGTATATCATTGTTTAGATGGATGACGATGTAGTCGAAAGTAATCGAGATTTGTATCACTATTTTCGAGATGATGATGAGAGACCACTTTGTGTTGGATGATGATTATGATGATGACATGATTTGATGAGACTATTTGTATGTATATGCTATGATTACATTTGTATGTGTATCATATGCTAAATATTATTGTGTAAAGCCTATTCAAATACAAAACAAATATGAAGAAAAAAAACTACTAAAATTAGCAGTAGCGAGTGGAGAAAAGTTAGCAGCAGTGCCACAGTAGCAGTAGCGCGTCCAGGCAAGGTGCGCTAGAGCTATTAGCAGTAGCGAGCTTCCACGAAGCGCGCTGCTGCTACACTTGTATAGTAGTACCGCGGGTGTGCACGCGCTACTGCTACGGGTTAGTTGTAGCGCCTTATTAGTAGCGCCAGTCCCCGCGCTACTGATATACCTAGAACCCACACTGCTGCTAGCCTTTTCCCTAGTAGTGCTACATCATCAACAACTCCATCTCCTTCACCGGCAAAAGAGATATAATCACATGGGTATGGGCACTCCCCTTGGCAACTGCCAAGCTTGGGGGAGTGCCCCGGTATCGTATCACCATCACTTTTATCTTTACCGTTTTTTCTTAGTTCGATCCTTTTGATAATATCTTGATCTAGTAGAATAAAGTTTTAGTATGATCTAGTTGTGAGCTTTGCTTTATGATCTTCCTATGTAATCGAGTCCGTGAGCTATATAATAAAGATTAGTGTTGAGTTAAGGGCTTTATTATTTTGCTATGATCTTGAGGTAATAAAATAAAAGAGAAGAAATAAAAAGAAGTAAAGAGATCATATGGATCTTATGAAGAGTAATGAGCTCACATATAAAGAGTATGATGAATAAAAGTTGTTGAGAGTTGACAAACATAGTTTTGGTCATCGTTGCAATTAATAGGAAGTAATAAAGAAAGAGAGGTTCACATATAAATATACTATCTTGGACATCTTTTATGATTGTGAGCACTCATTAAAATATGACATGCTAAAGAGTTGACGTTGGACAAGGAAGACAACGTAATGGGTTATGTTTTCTTACATCTAAGATAAATTATATTGTCATGGATTATCCAACATGTTGAGCTTGCCTTTCCCTCTCATGCTAGCCAATTTCTTTGCACCAAGTAGAGATATTACTTGTGCTTCCAAATATCCCTAAACCCAATTTTATCATGAGAGTCCACCATATCTACCTATGGATTGAGTAAGATCCTTCAAGTAAGTTGTCATTGGTGCAATCAATAAAAATTTCTCTCTAAATATGTATGACTTATTAGTGTGGAGAAAATAAGCTTTATATGATCTTGTGATATGGAAGAAATAAAAGAGACGGACTGCATAATAAAGGTCCATATCACAAGTGGCAATATAAAGTGACATTCTTTTGCATTAAGATTTTGTGCATCCAACCATAGAAGCGCATGACAACCTCTGCCTCCCTCTGCGAAGGGCCTATCTTTTATTCTTGTCTTATACTTCATGCAAAGAGTCATGATGATATTCACCTTTCCATTTTACATTTTATCCTTTGGCAAGCACAATGTGTTGGAAAGATCCAGATATATATAGCAAATTGGATGTGAGTTTTCATGAACTATTATTTTTGACATTACCCTTGAGGTAAAACGTTGGGAGGCAAAACTATAAGCCCCTATCTTTCTTTGTGTCCGATTAAAACTTCATTACCATAAATATCGCGTGAGTGTCAGCAATTGTGAAAGACTAAATGATAGTTGAGTATGTGGACTTGCTGAAAAGATCTTATATTGACTCTTTCCTATGTTATGATAAATTGCAATTGCCTCAATGACTGAGATTAGAGTTTGTTGGTTCTCAATGAAGTTTATGATTCATACTTGAAATTGTGATTGAATTATTACTTTAGCATAAGAGATCATATGACAATATATATTGCTGTTCTAAGAATGATCATGATGCCCTCATGTCCGTATTTTATTTTTATGGACAGCTCTATCTCCAAACATGTGGAAATATTTTTCGATTTCGGCTTTCGCTTGAGGACAAGTGAGGTCTTAGCTTGGGGGAGTTGATACGTCCATTTTGCATCATGCTTTTATATCGATATTTATTGCATTATGGGTTGTTATTACACATTATGTCACAATACTTATGCCTATTCTCTCTTATTTTACAAGGTTTACATGACGAGGGAGAATGCCGGCAGCTGAGATTCTAGGCTGGAAAAGGAGCAAATATTAGAGATCTATTCTACATAGATCCAAAAGTCCTGAAACTTCATGGAAGTTATTTCCAGAATATATAAAAAATATTGGGCGAAAGAAGTTCCAGAGGGGGGCCACACCCTGGCCACGAGGGTGGGGCGCGCCCTACCCCCCTGGGCACGCCCCCTGCCTCATGGGCTCCCTGGTGGCCCTCCGATGCCCATCTTCTGCTATATGAGGTCTTTCGTCCGAGAAAAAATAATAAGCAAGCTTTGGGGAAGAAACTCCGCCGCCACGAGGCGGAACCTTGGAGGAACCAATCTAGGGCTCCGGCAGAGCTGTTATGCCGGGGAAACTTCCCTTCGGGAGGGGGAAATCATCACCATCGTCATCACCAATGATCCTCTCATTGGGAGGGGGTCAATCTCCATCAACATCTTCAGCAGCACCATCTCATCTCAAACCCTAGTTCATCTCTTGTATCCAAACCTCAGATTGGTACCTATGGGTTGCTAGTAGTGTAGATTACTCCTTGTAGTTGATGCTAGTTGGTTTACTTGGTGGAAGATCATATGTTCAGATCCATTATGCATATTAATACCCCTCTGATTATGAACATGAATATGCTTTGTGAGTAGTTACGTTTGTTCCTGAGGACATGGGAGAAGTCTTGCTATAAGTAGTCATGTGAATTTGGTATTCGTTCGATATTTTGATGAGATGTATGTTGTCATCCCTCTAGTGGTGTCATGTGAACGTCGACTACATGAAACTTCACCAGTTTTTGGGCCGAGAGGGAGGAATTGGGAAGTAATAAGTAGACGATGGGTTTCTAGAGTGACAGAAGCTAAAACCCTAGTTTATGCATTGCTTCTTGAGGGGCTGATTTGGATCCATATGTTTCATGCTATGGTTAGGTTTACCTTAATACTTCCGTTGTAGTTGCGGATGCTTGCAATGGGGGTTAATCATAATTGGGATGCTTGTCCAAGTAAGGACAATACCCAAGTACCGGTCCACCCACATATCAAATTATCAAAGTACCGAACGCGAATCATATGAACGTGATGAAAACTAGCTTGATGATAATTCCCATGTGTCCTCGGGAGCGCTTTCCTTCATATAAGAGTTTGTCCAGGCTTGTACTTTGCTACAAAAAGGACTGGGCCACCTTACTGCACCTTATTTACTTTTATTACTTGCTACTGGTTACAAATTACCTTATCACAAAACTATCTGTTACCGATAATTTCAGTGCTTGCAGAGAATACCTTACTGAAAACTGCTTATCATTTCCTTCTGCTCCTCGTTGGGTTCGACACTCTTACTTATCGAAAAGATACGATAGATCCCCTACACTTGTGGGTCATCAGGAGCGCGCCAAGGGGGGAGTCCTACTAGGACTCCACTCCTAGTAGGATTCGGCCCCCTTTTTTCCTTTCTTCACCGGAGGGAAAAGGAAGGAGTGGGAGAGGGAGAGGGAAAGGGGGGCGCCGCCCCCTCCCTTAGTCCAATTCGGACTGCCGGGGGGGGGGGGAGGCGGCCACCCCTTGCAGCCCTCCTCTCTCTCTCCACTAAGGCCCATGTAGGCCCAATACTTCCCCCGGGGGGTTCCGGTAACCCCTCGGTACTCCGGTAAAATACCCGAACCACTCGAGACCATTCCGATGTCCGAGTACTACCTTCCAATATATCAATATTTACCTCTCGACCATTTTGAGACTCCTCGTCATGTCCGTGATCTCATCCGGGACTCCGAACAAACTTCGGTCACCAAAACACATAACTCATAATACAAATCGTATCGAACATTAAGCGTGCGGACACTACGAGTTCGAGAACTATGTAGACATGACCGACACACATCTCCGATCAATAACCAGTAGAGGAACCTGGATGCTCATATTGGCTCCCACATATTCTATGAATATCATTATCGGTCAAACCGCAATAACAACATACGTTATTCCCTTTGTCATCGGTATGTTACTTGCCCGAGATTCGATCGTCGATATCATCATACCTAGTTTAATATCGTTACCGGCAAGTCTATTTACTCATTCCGTAATGCACCATCCCATAACTAACTCATTAGTCACATTGCTTGCAAGGCTAATAGTGATGTGCATTACCGAGAGGGCCCAAAGATACCTCTCCGATACTTGGAGTGACAAATCCTAATCTTGATCTATGCCAACCCAATTAACACCTTCGGAGACACCTGTAGAGCAACTTTATAATCACCCAATTACGTTGTGACGTTTGATAGCACACAAGGTGTTCCTCCGGTATTCGGGAGTTGCATAATCTCATAGTCAGAGGAATATGTATAAGTTATGAAGAAAGCAATAGCAATAAAACTTAATGATCATTATGCTAAGATAATGGACGGGTCTTATCCATCGCATCATTCTCTAAAGATGTGATCCCATTCATCAAATGACAACACATGTCTATGGTCAGGAAACTTAACCATCTTTGATTAACGAGCTAGTCAAGTAGAGGCATACTAGGGACACTTTGTTTTGTCTATGTATTCACACATGTACTAAGTTTCTGGTTAATACAATTCTAGCATGAATAATACACATTTATCATGATATAAGGAAATATAAATAACAACTTTATTATTGCCTCTAGGGCATATTTCCTTCATATGAATTATGTGATAACTGTCCTAAAAGGTCCCTAGTCGAAAGGGTTATCTGGAGATGCAGCCGACTAGACTAGTATATGATATGGTGGATGGCTTGGTCTCACTGGCCATGGAGCATTGGATGCTAAGCGGATAATAAGGACTCGGGAATATCTGGTCAGATTCGACGTAGTCGGATCCGAGTCCAGATAAGGTCCAGGTCGAACAAACCCGACTATTAGATGCAGCGATAGGTCATCTGTGAGTCTCCAGTACAACATATGTTCTATGTCCTAAGACCTGAGCCAGCACATGTACTCGGTATTGTGATAGACCTGCTTTGGGCCAACCAAACGCCACTCAATAACTGGGTAGCTATAAAGGTAGGTTTCGGGCTTGTCCAGACCCATGCTGCGAGACATGGTCGAGCAAGATGAGATTTGCCCCTCCGATCAGGAGAGATATACTCTGGTCCCCTCGTGTGATGCGACCTCGATAAGCATGGCCATGCGACAAGGATTATGAGATAATCTGGTTTGTGGTCGGCATCCCTAGAAGGACAAAGAGGTCGGGCTAGCATAAGGTTGACAGACTCTTCTTGAGACCGACAACATATATCATGTGGCAAAGGGAACAAAAGTGTGACATATTGTACAGGTTCGCCAACCAGCTTCATTGTCTACTTGATGGTCGTGACGCCTTGCTAGATGCCGTTACCAATCGCGCAAGTCGGAGGTGATCCGACCTGCGACCAAGAAGACTTGAACCTAATGGGTCGTGCACTTAAGGGAATGAACCTGTGAGGCTGGATCCAACTCCATGAGTCAGATGTGATCCTACTCGGACTTAGATCCAGGCCGAATAGACTTTGGGCTTTAGAATCCATGCGAGGCCCAAGTGTTGAGACCAGGACGGATGCATATATATATATAGTACAGGTGCCGACATACAGTTTCAGTCGATCACTTCGGCGCCTTCACTACGCCTTTGCATGTGTTGCAACTAGCCACCTCCACTCACCGTTGGCTGTTTGATCGAAACTAGTAGTCCGCCACACGGTGTTCCTCCTGCACACGCGGATACTGTTAGAGGCGGTGCACTTGCGCCACTCCGGCAAACCTGTTCATGGGATCCGATCAGCTAGCTAGGAGATCGAGGTGAAGACGACTCCGGAGGCGGCTTCCCCAACTCTACTTCCGCGGCACTGCACATCTAGGGGTAACGATCCTGATCCATCTCTCGTAGCATATTCCTCGATGTTTTGCAGGTAGGAATTTTTAATTTATAGTCGACGCACCCTGTCGTAGAACCCAACAGTCTGAACAGAGCACCTTACCATTGGGTTTGCTAGTTTGTGTTGTATGGGTCATTTCAATATTTTTGAAGGGGTGTTAATAAATAAAAAATTAGAAGAATATAGATAAATGAAAAAGAATGCATGTTTGTCACATATTTTCTAATTCTCAGTTAGGTATGTATTTGGCCATCTCCATCGTTGGGCGCTAGTGGATGGCGCTAGGATGGTTTTCGTGGCTATTTAGTAGTTGCACTTTTGATCCCATAATCAGGAAATAATCCTAAATGTACATGGCTTTACAGGGTTGTTACAGGGCAGAAAGTTTGTGATTCGTCAATAATCTCTCCACCAACTAATAGTATGCGTCCAACTCACCTACTTTGTAATCTTATGTAAAAAAATCCCATATATGTAGCATTACTGTCAATGATGGTTACCCTTTTCCGTATGAGGTTTGCAGCGAACACACCGGTCGAACGACGGTGTTGCATCCGCAGTTAGCATCCCGTGCTGAGAGAGAGGGCAGGTGATTTTATAATATCCATATTTTATTTGTATTAGTGTCCACAATAAGTGCCTATCTTTATAGATTCCCTTAGTTAAATCTCAGTTAATTCCATGACCAGAGAATCTACTATGTAGAGATTTAGATGGGGTAGATTTGTTGGTTGGTGTTATTTGGTACACAACCAGTCTATGTTTCTGCAAGTGTTTTCTTTCTGGGTGGCAAGCAATTTTGTGTTTTCAAGTTTTTTTTACAATTAAATGATAATTGGTTTGCCTAACATCCCAGGGCGGCAAAAGCTATATCTCGCTTGTTGCAAGTTAGAGGCAATTTCTATTTGACGCCTATAGCACCAGTTATAGGCTTAATTGTACACAACACACAACCCAAACCACTGCTAGATTTCAAATGGGCCACCCCATATAACATGTAACACGAACGCTTGAGCGGGGAAGCTCTCTCCTAGTTTTGGGAAGCTTTTGGAAGCTCCCGGACTATTTTCTGTTATTTTATTTTTATTTTCAAAACCGGGTTTTCTTCAGTTTTATTTGATTCTTTTTTCAAATTAGTGAACTTTTTAACTCCGCAAACGTTCCCAAATTTGTGAACTTTTTCAAATTCATGAACTTATTTGAAACTTGTGAAATTTTAAACAATTATCGAAATTTTCCAAATTCGTATTTTTTCTGAAATTTTGTCACTTTTTCAAATTCATTAACTTTATTGAATTTATGAAGGTTTTTCAAATTTGAGGTTTTATTTAAAAAACAAGCTTTTCAAATCCACAAACTTTTTTATATCCATAATATTCTCTTAAAAGTCAACTGTAGATGCGGTCAACTCTACAGATCAACCATAAAAACCCAGGTGAGAACAACAAGAGAAAAACATTCACTACAGGGGCTGGCCCATACAGCAGCCTTCGGGCTCTATAGGGTATTGTGGCTTCACACAGGGCGCAGCTTACCCAGGGCTGATCCAATTGCGGTGCCTTCGCTTTGCGAGGTAAAATTTTGCAAAAATAGTTCGTGTCATGAACTTCTTTAAAATTTGTGAAATTCTTTCTAATTATGAGGAGTGCTATGCGTCAGTCGACAGATTTTTTATAAAGATTCGCTGCCTTGTGCATCATTAGATATAGCACAATCTAGCGGCTGAGTGCCATCCTCTACTTTCACAACAAAAGTCTTGTTGCATAAACATTTGGAACAAGGTTGTGTTGTAGAAACCTTTTTTAACATAGGTCATGTTGCGGATTTTTTTTGCAAAACAGGTCATGTTGCAGATTTTTTTTTTCTGTCTTCACTTTTTTTTACAACACCACTGATGTTGCGGAAGAACTTTTGCAAGATAGGGAATGTTGCAGAAATTTTCGCAATGAAAATGACATGCAGAAGCACCACTACCATTGTCGATGCATGTGTAAGTGCATCTAGTGCCCCTTAATGATTTTGGTGTATTGAAGACTTATAGGTTAAGGGACTAATGTGTTTATGAGTGTACACAGGTCTATAAGTCTATGAGGAGTCTGATATTTACAGAGAAAGTCGACCCCTAAAAATGAAGTTCTTTGTCTGAAGACTTTGGTATTCTGAAGACTTTGAAAGTGAAGAAATTGGTGTGACCTTGAAGACTTGGTATTCATTCGAGGAACATGAAGCGTGAAGACTTTTATTTTCGTAGTTTCATTTTTCTCTTTGTTGAGTCATAGGAAACACCGTACTGTTAAAGGGGGTCGAGGAAATACTAAGGAAAAATTTCCATGTGATGCTCAACTCAAAATCCTACACCTACCAATCCCTTCGAGTGAAGCCATTGGAAATCTCATACAGTCCAGTCATATTCTTCAGTGACAGAGACGAAGTTCTTCTGGTCTCTGAGAAATTTGTTCTGACTGAGGAGTTGGGAATTCGCCAGTGCGGATTGCCTACACAGTGAGGAACATGATAGCCCTGAGGATTTTGCTACTCAAAATTCCGACCGTTGCTGTGCTATGCGCCAGCTGTCCCAAAATATCTATCCACCTAACGGTCATATCATTGAAGGGCATTTATGTCTTATCATGTCGGGCTGCTCCCTAGGCTATAAATAGCCGCCCCCTACAACCACTAGCTGGTTGGCTGCTCCGAGAGAAACTGGCCCTTGTCATTTGAGAGCAACCCATCCTCTGAGGACTTTGAGCGAAAATCATCAAGTGAGGAAAAACCCAAAACCCAAACACCTACAAACCCCAAGTGATTGAGCATCACTGAAGAGATTGATCCTGTGTGGATCCGACGCTTGTTACCTTTGAAGACTGTGCTTCTTCTAGACGGTTAGGCGTCATGGTCTAGAGCATCCAAGAGGAATTGTGGATCGCCGAGTGACCAAGTTTGTGAAGGTTCGGAAGTCACCTGAAGACTTACCACGAGTGATTGAGCGAGGTCTGTGTGACCTTAGCTCAAGGAGAATACGGTGAGGACTTGGTGTCCTGAGCTGCGTGTTCAGGACTGGGTGTCCGGGACTGTGTGTCCTCGAGTTTAAATACTCAGCCGCTCCAGCCAGACGTACAACTGAGATAGTAGTTGGAACTGGTCTACCAAATCATTGTCTTCACCAAACTTATTGGTTCTATTCCCTCAACTCGTTCATTTCCTCATAACTGTGTTGTGTGTTTGTTCATATATGTGTTTGAAGACTTTGACTGAAGACTTTCTCAATTTCCTCAGTTCAATTTCTTCAGTCCGTTTGTCTTCATCCTGTGCTTACGCTACCTGTACTCTGTGCCTGTCTTCATTTCATCATGATGACCATGCTTGTATTCTGTTTTGTTTACTTTTGAGTACTTATTTCGCGGCTAGTAGTTCTTCGCTAAGGAATTTCCTCACCGACAAATTCCTCAGTGAAGAATTTCATAAAAATCGCCTATTCACCCCCCCTCTAGTCGATATAACACACTTTCAATTGGTATCAGAGCAAGGTACTCCCTTGTTCTGTGTGATTTTGGTTTAACTGCCTGGAGTTTTAGTTATGTCGACCGCAGGTATGACGAAAGTGACATGCCCCGTCTTTGACGGTCACGAGTATCCCAAGTGGAAGGCCATGATGAAGAAACGCCTCATGGCGATGAACAGCGAGCTGTGGACTGTCACTGAGATTGGTCTGACCGATCTGTGCAAGATGGCGGAAGCTGATGACATTCGCAAGTACACTCTTCTCAACCTCACGGCGAAGGATATCATCTGTTCCAGTCTGTCACAAAATCAGTTCAGGAATATCATGCATCTCGATCATGCGAAGCTCATCTGGGACCGTCTCTCTGAGGTCTATGAAGGTCATCGAACTTGTCATGATCCTTGGTTTGAGGACTTCAAGGAATCTCTCAAAGCAATGACATTCGAACCAGAATCATCATCTTCTGCATCATGCCTTATGGCAAAAGATGCTGAGGTAACTGAATGCTACCTATCCGAGTCTAGTGATGATGAATCTGGTGATGAATTTGTACCCAGCTATGTTAAACTTGCTTCCCTTGCCACTAAACAACAAATAGCTTTGGAAAAATTTCACTATACGCTAAACAAGAGCGATGATATGTTGGGTGAAGAAATGGATCAGTCAAAAGCTTTGGCTGAAAGTATTCAGAGACTTCATACTAAGTATGACACCCTTCAAGATCAACATAACACTCTCTTATCTAATCATGAGAAGCTTTCTTATGAATTTCTTCAAAGAAAGCAAGACCTTGAGAAGCTAAAAGTGAGTTATGAAGATCTTCAGAAGGAGCGTGATTCATTACTTGCTCAACAAATCAGCGCTTCTCAGGAAGAATTTGTTCATCCATGCTTGAAGTGCATTGAACATGAATCTGCTAATTCTTCACCTGAATGTTCAAATGCTGCTAATGTTTCAAATTCTTCACATGCCTCTGCTATCACTAATTCCTCATCTGAGGACATTGCTAGTATCACTGACGATGCAGGGTTGAAGGAATTGTATATGACAGGCATGTACAAAAGCCTCAAAGGGCATCAGACTCTTTGTGATGTCCTTAAAAAGCAGATCCTCAACAGGAACCCTAGGAAAGAGGGTATTGCTTTTGAGAGGAAACTCAATGCTGATGGTACATATTGGAAGCCTGAGCAGTACCCCAAAACTACATGGGTTGCTGCAAAGGGAACTCGAGTTGATCCATCTAACCTATCTGGATATGCATGTGAATCTCCTCATTCTGATGATGAGTCATTTGACTCCAACTACAAACTATTCAAAAATCAGAATGGTGAAGTATTTGCTAGATATGTTGGCACTAACTGCAGGAACGGTCCCCCTATGAAGAAAATCTGGGTTCCCAAAAGATGCCTTGAAAATCTTCAGGTGAATGTCATCATGACGCCACCTGTGAAGAATAGGAACCCCAGATCAAATTCTTCATATGGACCAAATTCTTCATATGGATCCAAGTCCTCATACGGACCAAACTCCTCACATGGATCATATTCCTCAAAAGGATCAAAGTCCTCATATGAACATCATCGTGCTAACCTGTCTGTTTCGCAGGGAAGATCTAAGGATTATGGATATGTGCATTATTATTCAAATTATTATGTCCATAAGTCCTCGAAGAATTTCTCTGCTTACTCTTATGCTTATTCTAACCCCTCTTATGTGAAACAAAATGGACTAGCTTCTATGCCATCCTTCTCGTATGGAGCTCGCAGAATGATGAACTCTTTGCCACCCCTTCAGATGTGGGTGGTGAAGAAAAAGAACTAATCTCTTATGCAGGGTCAGGTCTCCAGACGTACGTAATAGTCTGAAGAATTTGCTGGAGACCTGAGCATGCCTGATAGGACGCAGGCTAATCATGAAGAAATGAACTTTCATTTCTCGCGTCCTCACACTGCTTTATCTGTTCTGTTGCTTGATGAAATTGATCTGATGAATTGATGTCATATTCTTCACTGATGAAGTATATGAGTTTGTAAGCTGCACTAATTCATCTGCAGGATGATCAACCCAAAGCAACTGAGTGAGTCCTCGATAGTGGATGTACAAATCACATGACTGGTGACAAGAATCTATTGATGGATGCTCCATTATCTCCGTCGCATCTGAAGCATATCATCTTTGCTAACAAAGGCAAAAGTCAGGTATTGGGTCTAGTTAAGGTTGCGATCACAAAGGATCGAGACATGGACAAAGTCATGCTTGTTGAGTCCCTAGGATACAACCTTATGTCTGTCTCAATGCTTTGTGATCTTGATATGGTTGTTGTCTTTGGCAAGTACCGTTGTGTTGTGGTTATGGAAGCTGACAATTCCAAAGTCTTCGAAGGCTTTAGGAGAGGAGACCTGTATATTGTTGATTTCTCTACAGGACCACAACCAGCCGTGTGTCTACTTGCAAAAGCTTTAGAAGGCTGGCTCTGGCATCGACGACTTGGTCATGCAGGCATGAGGAATTTGCACACGCTTGCGAAGAAGAAGCATGTCATTGGCATCGAGAATGTCAAATTCCTTAAGGATCACCTATGCGGAGCCTGTGAAGCTGGGAAGATGACAAAGGCCAAGCATCCAGCGAAGACTATCATGACCACTACTCGCCCATTTGAATTGCTTCACATGGATCTCTTCGGTCCTAATCATTATTCTGCTATTTCAAATGAAGCATCTCAATATGGCTTTGTTATTGTTGATGATTGCTCTCGTTATACATGGGTACACCTTGTTACTTACAAACATGAAGTGCAGGAAGTCATCAAACGATTTTCCTCGAGGGCTTCAACCAACTTTGGTGTGAAGATCAAACACATCAGAAGTGACAATGGCACCGAGTTCAAGAATTCTGGTCTCGATGACTATCTTGATGAACTTGGTATTACTCATGAGTTATCTGCTCCTTATACTCCTCAGCAGAACAGCGTTGTGGAGCACAAGAACAGGAGTCTTGCTGAGATGGCTCGCACTATGCTTGATGAATACAAAACGCCTCGTCGTTTCTGGACTGAGGCAATTGATACTGCGTGCCACATCATCAACAGAGTATATCTTCACAAATTCTTCAAGAAGACTGCCTATGAACTCCCCACTGATAAGAAACCCAATGTAAGTTATTTCAAAGTCTTCGGTGCTAAATGTTGGATAACAGATCCTCATCACAACTCAAAATTTGCACCGAAAGCACATGAAGGTTTTATGCTTGGTTACGGAAAGGACTCGCACACCTACAGAGTCTTCAACAACGTTCTTCACAAGGTTGTTGAAACTGTAGATGTGCGGTTCGATGAAACTAATGGCTCGCAAAGAGAGCACCTACCTACTGTGATAGATGAACCAGCACCTGAGGAAACTATCAAGTTCAAGGCTACTGAGGATGTCATTCCCACTAAAGAATCTGCTGAAGAATTCATTCTAGAACATGAAGAACGTCGAGCTAATGCACCTGAAGAAAATACTGAAGAAAATGGTGCTGAAGAGAATGCTGATCAAATTCTTCAACGACAACCAGCTCATCCTCGCATTGCAAAAGAAGTGCAAGTTGAAAAGATCATCAATGACATCAAAGCACCAGGTCCTCTGATATGCTCAAAAGCTTCACATTTATCTAACTTTTGTGGGCACTATGCTTTTGTCTCTATTACAGAGCCCACTAAGGTAGATGAAGCATTTCTGGAGCCTGAGTGGATTCAGGCCATGCAAGAAGAATTACATCAGTTCGAGCTCAACAATGTCTGGGAACTGGTCAAACGCCCAGATCCTCGCAAGCACAATATCATTGGCACAAAGTGGATCTACCGCAACAAGCAAGATGAAAATGGCCTTGTGGTGAGGAATAAGGCACGGCTTGTAGCTCAAGGCTACACACAGGTTGAAGGAATTGATTTCGATGAAACTTTTGCACCTGTTGCTAGACTTGAGGCTATTCGCATATTACTTGCTTATGCTAACCATCATGATATCACTTTATATCAAATGGATGTGAAAAGTGCATTCCTCAATGGTAATCTTGAGGAAGAAGTATATGTTGCTCAACCCCCAGGTTTTGAAGATCCAAAGAATCCTGACAAAGTCTTCAGACTCAACAAGGCCCTCTATGGCCTCAAGCAGGCCCCACGGGCATGGTATGATACCTTGAAGGAATTCTTCATGAAGAAAGGCTTCAAACCCGGTTCACTCGACCCTACTCTTTTCACTAAATCTTATGATGGTGAATTGTTTGTGTGCCAAATATATGTTGATGATATTATCTTTGACTGTACTGACCAACGCTATAGTGATGAATTTTCCTATATGATGAGTGAAGAATATCAAATGTCTATGATGGGAAAGTTGAAATTCTTCTTAGGTCTTCAAATTCGCCAACAACACAATGGCATATTCATATCCCAGGAGAAATACCTCAAGGATGTACTGAGGAAATTCGGCATGCAAGATTGCAAAGGTGTCAAAATTCCTATGCCCACAAATGGCCATCTGTGCACTGATGAAAATGGTATTGACTTCGATCATAAGGTATACCGCTCCATGATTGGTTCTTTATTGTACTTATGTGCATCTAGGCCAGATATAATGCTTAGTGTTTGCATGTGTGCCCGATTTCAAGCTACACCGAAGGAATCACACCATAAGGCTGTGAAGCATATTCTTAGATATCTAGCTCACACACCAACACTTGGATTATGGTACCCCAAGGGCTCGGCTTTTGATCTCAATGGATATTCTAACTCTGACTATGCTGGTGATCGTGTGGACCGCAAGTCAACATCTGGTACATGTCATTTCCTCGGATAATCTTTGGTCTATTGGTCCTCGAAGAAACAGAACTGCGTATCACTATCTACTGCTGAAGCTGAGTGCATTGCTGCTGGTTCTTGCTGTGCTCAATTGCTATGGATGAAGCAAACTCTCAAGGACTACGACGTCAACATGAAGAATGTGCCTCTCTTCTGTGACAATGAGAGTGCCATCAAGATTGCTCACAACCCAGTTCAGCACTCGAAGACAAAGCACATTCAGATTCGTCATCATTTTCTTCATGATCATGTGTTGAAGGGCGAGATTTCTATTGAGCATGTGAAGACTGAAGAACAGCTAGCCGATATCTTCACAAAGCCCTTGGATGAGAAGGGATTTAGCAAGTTGCGGTGTGATCTAAATATCCTAGAATCTTCGAATGTTCTTTGAAAAGGACACTCATCCTAACACTTATGCAAAATTGATGACTTAGATGTGCAACACATGAAGAAACATTTTTCTTCAATCAATGAAGAATAACACTCTTAGTGTGAAGAAATTAACGAAGAATTTGATTCTCAGAACCCTATGATAATTGTACGCGGTGTCTTAAATCATCATTCTTATACGGTGGGTCACGCCACCACCAAAAGTTGAAATTCCTCAATTGATCATATTCTTCAACTTTGCACTGTCTTCACTGTTTCCATCGTTTTTCTTCATTGGCTATATATATATATATAAGCTTATGTCCACTACGGCATTCACTTTTTGCTAATTCTTCAAGTTGGTTTTTCTGCTAAGTGAATGTGATCGGACCCTTCCCCTCTATGCTATACTCAACCCAATCTGTTCAGAAATTCTTCATGTGTGTTCTATTTGAAACTCGTTCAAAATCTTCACCGTGTTCTTGTCAGCTGAAGAAATTGCGAACGGAACGTTAAAACCTATCCTATCTAAATTTTCAGCTTTGCTGCTCAAACCGTTCCGCATCCCATGATATACTTATCCATTCACCCACGATCACACACGATCTCCACCTTTCAGTACATGGGTGACACATGTCATGCGAATGAGAAGGGTCGGGGGCACGTTCGTCCAATTTCTTCGGGCGAACAGTTTTTCAGCGTGGATATAAATACCCCTCCTTCCCTTCCTCACTTCCTTTACTCTGCTCGATCTCCAGCTCGAGCTTCTCAAACCCTAGCGTCGCCGCTACTTCATCGTCGCCGGTGAGGAAGAGCTTCACTGCCTCGACCTCGTCGCCGACGTACTCGCGCCGACTGCGGAAATCTTCACTCCGTCGCCGCCGTAGCCATCTTCCTCTGCTGAGTTAGGGCGTGGAAGATCTACACAGACGAACTTCACCTCTCCTCTTCACTGTTTGTCGTGTTCTTCATCCAGGGTAATTAAAAGTTAATTTTACTACCCTCATTGATTCGAATGATTATCTACAAAATCTTCAAAGGTGTTTTTCTTCATATCTTCACACACTAAACACCTCACAAGTCATCTGTTCTTGATTCGTTTCTCTAAGCATCATCTTTCTTCAAGATTCCTCAATTGTGTGGATCTTCGATCTATACAACTCTCGAACCTAAGACAAATAACGCTTAGTGAAATTCTTCAAGACTCATCTGGTCAAATTCCTCAAACTTGTTCTTTTTGAAAAATCTTCTGAGAACTCAAATTCCGCGCAACTATACTCTGTTCACAGGTACTCATGTCAGCTGCTGAATCACTAGTTTCTCATCAACTTAACTCATTTGCAGTGTTCCTCGAAGAAAAGTTGCATACTTCTTCAGAGAATTTAATTGTCCAAATTCCTCAACTGAAGAAAATGGCTGAAGGTAAGAAGCCACAGAAAGGAGGAAAGAGGCTTGAGGTTGTCGGTGTTCTGGGAACGGGGGTCCCCAGACTTGCCTGCCTGCGGCGTGGCTCGAGGAGGGGCCCAGCATGGCCCATCTTCATCAACACAGACCCAAGACCCTCGCGAGGGGTCAAGCCTCGCGGGGCGGACGACACGGAGCTTCCTCAGGCACGGCCTCATCAGGCTGGCTCGCGAGGAGGCGGAGAGATCAAGGCGGGGTACCTCACGAGGTGCCCGTGACGCAAGCCATGACGACCAAGGGTGCCAGGTGGGTGCCAGCCCGCGCAGTGTCCTCCTTTCCTCTTTGGTGCAAAGGGAGCAAGCGCAGGCGAGAGCATCAAGCAAAGGCACCCGTTTCGGTGCAACGAGACCAAGACCGGCCCAATGGCAGGAAGGAAGTCATCGTGGAGCCCAAGCCAGCGTCACCGCCAGAGCCTTTGGCAGGCGAGGACCAACTTTAGTCAGGATAAGTGTACCAGATGTTCCCCTTCAAAATGGCCAATTGTTGGCGCCCTTCCCGCTCAATATTTGGGAAGAGGCCCAGGGCCTTTGCCTATAAATAGGACTAGCCACCCACATGGTAGAGGAGATCGGATCGAAATCGGAGAGAGAATCGAGAAGAGAGAGAGAGAGAGAAGGGTGATTGAACTCCTCCCAGCAGTTCATCGCCCCAGCCAAGAACAGACCCTCGCGAGGCTGTTCTTCCTTGTATTGCTCATCATCATCAGCCCAAGAGGCAATCCACCACACCACACACTGGAGTAGGGTATTACACCACAACGGTGGCCCGAACCAGTATAAACTCCGTGTCTCTTGTGCTGTTCTTTCCATAGCTTAGATCTTAGCGCGGCGGTGGGGCGCAGGTAGGTAGAAGGCGAAATCTCCGCGCGCACCCCAGTGTTCGAATCTCATGGGTCTGGCGGAACCAGAAATCCGACATTTGGCACGCCGGGTAGGGGTGCGCCGGAATTCGTCTTCCACCACCCCGTTCTCCTCCGACCATCGCGTCCATGTCTGACGCTCGTCGGGCCCGTGCCGAGCGCCGGGCCGCTCTCGCTTCCCGCGTCGCCCATACAGCTCCTGTCGGCGGGCGTCCTCGTCGTTCCCCGTCACCTACCATCAACGCCGCCACTGGCCCGGCGGGGGACGAGCAGCAAGCGTCGTCTCAGCATCCGTCCGTGCGACAAGACGGCCGCACCGCTACTCCCTCGCTCACTCCAGCTGGTTCTTCGTCCCGCGCGCTCCGCGCACCCATGGAGGCTCGAGCTACGCTCATTGCGGCAAACGAGCTCCCGCGCTACCATCCCGTCGACGACGTCTATGAAGAATGGCTCGACCGCGTCGCCGAGCTCGTCCGCGCCGCAGGGGGCTCTCCTGTGCCGTCCGTTCCGCTGCACCGCACCCCGCCCCGCGTGGGTGACGAAGCTGCGGGGGCGCCCCAGCCGCCTCCTCCTCAAGAAGGCGCCATGTCTCCAAGGCGCGTGGCCCCTGGGCGGAACCCGCTCCGTCAGGTGCCAGCGCGACAAGAGCAGAGCTGCCAAGAAGTCCCTCGCCCGCAAGAAGCTGCCCGGGCGCTCCCTTCTCCAGCACGTCGCGACCATGTTCCTGCTCCCGCACGTCAAGACCCCGCGCTGCTCCCAGCTACGGCACGTGGGGACATGCAAGACCAAGCTCTCTGTCACCCAAGGCCTCCCGTGGCCACAACAGGCTGCCGTGCCTTCACCACCGAGCTACGCAGCGTCGCGTGGCCCGGCAAGTTCAAGCCAGACCCGCCTCCTCGTTACAATGGCACGGCCGACCCTGCGGAGTTCCTCCATCTCTATGAGCTGAGCATTGAAGCTGCAAACAGAGACGAGAAGGTCATGGCGAACTGGTTTCCCATGGCGCTCAAGGACGAGGCCCGCACCTGGCTCCTGAACCTGGCTCCAGGCACGATCTCCTCCTGGGACGAGATGCGCACCCGCTTCATCGCCAACTTCCAAGGTACTCGCGACCGGCCACCCGCCGTGAGGGACATGCGCCGCATCAAGCAACAACCCGGAGAGACGCTGCAGAAGTACATCCAGCGCTTCAACAACGCACGCCTCAAGATTCCCAAGGTGACCGAGGAGGCCATCATCTCAGCCTTCTCTGACGGCATGCGCGACGTCAAGATGAAGGAGGAGCTGGCGATGCATGAAGACCTGTGCACTTCCTTGGAGTTCTTCAACTTGGCAACCAAGTGCGCCAGGGCTGAAGAAGGGCGTCTCTCCCTCCTCGAGCTGCCTGCCGCGGACCCAGAAGAGAAGAAGCCCAAGGCCAAGGATGTGAAGCGCAAGGGGGCTGCCGTGCTCGCGGCAGAACCAGACACCAAGTGGGGCAGAGATCAGCCCGAATCTTCCAAGGGCAGTCGGTACTGTGTGTACCACGACCTCCACACCCACAACACCAACGAATGTCAAGAGCTCCGAGCCGTGCGAGAAGGAAGGATCGGCCGTCGCCCCGACCACGGTGACCGGGGCTACGGTCGAGGAGGAGGAAGGAACGCAGGACGCTGGGAAGACCGCTGCCCACGCCAAGGGTGGCGCGATCGACCTTGCGAGGATCGCTGGCAAGACCCGCCTCGCGAGGGAGACTGGAGGGATCAGCCTCGCGAGGATCGCCCGCCAGGCAACGCAGGCTTCCCTCCGCTGTCGCCGCAGCCAAGGAGAAACGAGGACGACCATCAGGACGAGGGGGCTGGGGGCTTCCAGGAGCTGCGCGCGATCGCCTGCATCCTGGGCGGGGCTCAAGCCCCAGCCTCTCAACGCATCTTCAAGCAGTTCGCTCGCGAAGTGAATGCAGTCCTCCCCAAGCTTGAAGCCACGCGCCCTCTCAGGTGGTCGGCATGCGCCATCATGTTCAGCTCAGGAGATCAGCTCAAGTGTGCGGCCACAGCCGGAGTCCTCCCGATGCTTTGTTCCCCAATCATCAGCAACGTGGTGGTCACCAGGACCCTCATCGATGGCGGGGCAGGGCTCAACGTCCTGTCCGTGGAAACATTCAATAATCTCCAAGTTCCCTACAACCAGCTTCAGCTAACCAAGCCTTTCTCCGGAGTCACCGACGGCTCCACGGTCCTGATTGGGCAGGTCCATCTCCCTATCACCTTCGGGGCACGCGACAACTACCGCACCGAGCTCATCGACTTCGACGTCGCTCACATTCGCCTGCCGTACAATGCCATCCTTGGGTACCCAGCGCTGGCCAAGTTCATGGCCGTAACTCACCACGGCTACAACGTCCTCAAGATGCCAGGAAGTGGCGGAGTCATCACGGTGCCCTGTGAAGAGAAGGACGCGGTGTGTTCCCTGGAACGAGCCTCTCAGGACGCATCGCTGGAAGACCCGGATCGTGGAAGTAGGAGGCTTCCCGAGACCGCCCCCAAGAAGAAGAAGACATCGTCCGGCCCGGCCCCTCAGGAGGTAGGCCCCTCAGGGCCCGCGCCTGCCCAGGGGGAACCTCCTTCCATCGCATAGGAAAGCGCGCCCGGCGCCCTCCTCAGGCAGGGCTCGAGGGCTCTCCCCTGGAGGGCCACCGACCTAGCTAAGGTCACGAGGGAGGCGCTTGGGCACCACATGGAGGCGTGTTTCGAAGCATGTTTCCCTCAAGAAGGAGTAAGGCAAGGAGGGCCAGACCCTCAGGAGTTCGTCAGCAAGGCCATTCAGGAGCTACAGGAGTCAAGAGTCGTGAGAGGCGGCCGCCGCCTACCAGCTGTGGCTCCCCATCCAGGCGAGGATGGTGGGATGCACATCTGCATCGACATACCAGGGCTCAATCGAGTCGCCTCTCTGGAGCGCCTCTGACCCTCGCGAGTGGGGCGCTGCGAAGGTCCACCATACAGCTACGTTCGCATGCCTTACGGCTTGCCGAACACGGCTGCCACGTACCAGCGCCTCATGAGGGGCATCATGGAGGCTCAAGAGGCCAGGCGTTCCGCAGCCCTGGCGGAGATGGAGATGGTTCGCGAGGAGCCACCAGCGCCTCCGGAGCCTCCCGAGGCCCCTGGGCCTGGGGGCTCATGAGGATCGGCTTCCGTAGCCCACCGAGTCTGCTACGCCAACACTCCTTCGTCCTCAACATCATCAGGTGACATCTTTCAAGTTTCATTTCCAGCTGGGAGCGCCCCCAGGGCTGCATTATTCCCAGGCCGCGTGGGTCCGTCCCTGCGGCATGTATCCCTTTTATTTTATGTTGTTAGCTTACCTTGTTGGGGGCGCCCCTCGGGCTGCATCATCCCCAAGTCGCTCGGGCCTGACCCAGTGATGTCCGCCTTCCCAGCATCTATTTGAATGAATCCACTCCTTTGCGGCTAATGTGTTTGACCTAGTTGCCCGCTCAACTGACGCCAACTGACGGAGCTGCTCCCAAACGGCACGACGCTTGCGCATGGGTCCGTCCCTGCAACGCCGACAAACCTGAATGGCTGAGCTATGGCCGCGGCAGCCCCGCATGGCGCCACCTCGTCAAGCTTTCAGTGCCTCATCGCCCCCCGAAGCAACGGCCAGGCCGAGCGAGCAATCGCAGGAGGTCCTGAGGGGCCTCAAGACCAGGACGTTCAAGAAGAAGCTGGAGGCCTGCGGCAGAGGTTGGTACGACGAGCTTCAGTCCGTGTTGTGGTCCATCCGCACAACCGCGACCAAGACGACTGGAGAGACCCCGTTCTTCCTGGTCTACGGAGCCGAAGCGGTCCTCCCTCACGAGGTCAGATGTTGCTCCGCGCGGGTCCTAGCGTTCGACGAGGCGTAGCAGGACGCCATGCGGGGGATGGACCTCGTGCTGGGGGAGGAACGTCGCCGAGAAGCCGCGCTGCGAGCGGTGAGGTACCAACAAGCGCTGCGACGATATCACTGCCGCAACATCCGCCCCAGAACTCTCGAGGTAGGAGACCTCGTGCTCAGGCGGGTTCTCTCCAGGGAGAGACTGCACAAGCTCTCTCCCATGTGGGAGGGCCCGTTCAAGGTTGTTCATGTTTCCAGGCCCGGCTCCACGCGCTTGGAGACTCAGGAGGGGGTGCCGGTCCAGAATGCATGGAACATCCAGCACCTCCGGAGGTTCTACCCCTAAAAAGGCCCAGAGCCTGTGAAGAAGGCGAATGCCTGTGAAGCTGTCGCGTTTTGGAAAAGGCCCAGAGCCTGTGAAGAAGGCGAATGCCTGTGAAGCTGTCGCGTTTTGGAAAAGGCCCAGAGCCTGTGAAGAAGGCGAATGCCTGTGAAGCTGTCGCGTTTTGGAAAAGTCCCAGAGCCTGTGAAGAAGGCGAATGCCTGTGAAGCTGTCGCGTTTTGGAAAAGGCCCAGAGCCTGTGAAGAAGGCGAATGCCTGTGAAGCTCTCGCATTTTGGAAAAGGCCCAGAGCCTGTGAAGAAGGCGAATGCCTGTGAAGCTGTCGCATTTTGGAAAAGGCCCAGAGCCTGTGAAGAAGGCGAATGCCTGTGAAGTTGTCGCGTTTTGGAAAAGGCCCGGAGCCTGTGAAGAGGGAAAATGCCCGTGAAGCCTGCTTCCCCCAAGAAAGGCCCGGAGCCTGTGAAGAAGGCCAACGCCTGTGAAGCTCGCCGCCCGTGACACTCTCACGCAATAATGAGTTGGGGCTGTACACGCCCCAGAGTCTCAGGAGCGCCGGCCTCAGGCCCTAGGGCTCCCTCCCATGCCCAGTGGCAGCACTTAGCTCCGCGCTGGTGAGAAGACGTCGAAGACTAGATTAGGTGCCGGACGCGGCTTTTTCATTTGCTTTTCGCAGTTGGCTTGTTCATTCTCATTCGAAGTTTTATTGAAGCTGTTGCCGTCTTTGGCTTGTGGTTCTTCGACTTTTCACTCTCCTGCCTCGATTTCTCTTATGCAAGGCTTTGCGAGGGGGGCAGCCGAGCGCCCTCGCGAGTGTTCCTGTCCTAGTCGTTCAAAGGTTTCGCGACCTGGGTCCATTACAGGAGCACCCCTCCAGTCCGTGCCCCACGGGCACCGCGACACAAACACAGGGCCTGGGTCGGTCGCCCCCCCCACGACTGGGGCCGGGAACTATCCACGCGCGGGCACGCAGCCGGAAGGCACGATAACGGAAGAAAAGCGATGATTAACAGCAATAACCCAAACATGCCCCCGCGGGGCTCCACGCTACTATCTTTTTATGCAGGAAAAAGGAAAAGAAAGAACAAATCAGGCGCAGCTTGCCTCACACCGGCCTGCAGGGAAGACTCGAGCTGCCTCCGAGGCTCAGGCAGACTCCCTCTTGCGCTTCAGCAAGGCGCGATGACGGGCAGGCATGCTACCACCTCCCAAGCAGGTATGACGGCGTGGAGGCTGACCGTGGCCACCGCTAGAGGAGTCGCCGCTTGAAGAAGAACCGGTGAAGCTTGGGGAACCCTAAGCGCCGCCAATCACGCGAGCGCTGTCCTCTCCATCATCACTGGGGCTGGGTTCCCGGCCGCGGTCGTCGTCCTCAGGGCAGCACCCTGCGCGGCGACCATCTTCCCCAAACACCCTCACGTAGAGGGTGGCATCGCCGTCAAACTTGAAGTGCAGGGTGCACCGACGGCTCAGGCCACGCGTACGGGCAAACGTCTGCCAACCGCGGGTCAAGGCCAGGCTCCCGGCTGCGGAGACCTCCAGTGAAGCCCATGAGGCCCGGCTGCAGCAACCATCTGCCTGAAGCCAGAGGCCGCCCGGGGCACCGGCCGGGAGCTCGCCGAGGAGGAAGCGAGGAAGTTGAAGCCGGGTGCTAGTCGGCTCCACCGACCACCCAACTAACTCCGACAGCACCTCTGCAGCGCGAAAGCGCGGCCTAGGGGAACGCGCGACTGAAGCGCGCCCCCCGACCGCAGAAGTCCGCCCGTCACCGTGCTGGAAATCATCTCCACGGCCGCGGGGAGCTGCCGTGGTGGCCACAGGATGTTTGCGAGGGCGCCCTCGGCCGCGCTTGGGCGGGGGAGAGGCAGGCTCAACCTGGCGAGCCTTCCCCTTCTCTGCGGCCGAGAACCTCCTCGACGGGGCCATGAAGAAGAAGGAAAAGCGAGGGGGGATGAACTAGAAGGGCGCGCGCCGATCCGTACTTATAGCCGGCGAGGGCCAACCGTCGGCCCCCACGATCGCAGGTAATCATGACCCGCTTTGCATGCAGGGACTTGTCCAATCCGCGCAGTTGCCGAGGCGCCGTGGGGAAGTGGAGACGCCCACGTCCAATCAACCGCCACGCGGCGCCCAAGGCCGCAGGCTGTTAGGGCCCGCGGCGGTTCGCTCTTGCCCTTTCGCCTCCCTGCACGGCCAAGTCCGGGCGCGCCTTGGGCCCGGGGGCTACTGTCGGCGTTCTGGGAACGGGGGTCCCCAGACTTGCCTGCCTGCGGCCTGCGGCGTGGCTCGAGGAGGGGCCCAGCACGGCCCATCTTCATCAACACAGACCCAAGACCCTCGTGAGGGGTCAAGCCTCACGGGGCGGACGACACGGAGCTTCCTCAGGCACGGCCTCATCAGGCTGGCTCACGAGGAGGCGGAGAGATCAAGGCGGGATACCTCATGAGGTGCCCATGACGCAAGCCATGACGACCAAGGGTGCCAGGTGGGCGCCAGCCCGCGCAGTGTCCTCCTTTCCTCTTTGGTGCAAAGGGAGCAAGCGCAGGCGAGAGCATCAAGCAAAGGCACCCGTTTCGGTGCAACGAGACCAAGACCGGCCCAACGGCAGGAAGGAAGTCATTGTGGAGCCCAAGCCAGCGTCACCGCCAGAGCCTTTGGCAGGCGAGGACCAACTTTAGTCAGGATAAGTGTACCAGATGTTCCCCTTCAAAATGGCCAATTGTTGGCGCCCTTCCCGCTCAATATTTGGGAAGAGGCCCAGGGCCTTTGCCTATAAATAGGACTAGACACCCACATGGTAGAGGAGATCGGATCGAAATCGGAGAGAGAATCGAGAAGAGAGAGAGAGAGAGAAGGGTGATTGAACTCCTCCCAGCAGTTCATCGCCCCAGCCAAGAACAGACCCTCGCGAGGCTATTCTTCCTTGTATTGCTCATCATCATCAGCCCAAGAGGCAATCCACCGCACCACACACTGGAGTAGGATATTACACCACAACGGTGGCCCAAACCAGTATAAACTCCGTGTCTCTTGTGCTGTTCTTTACATAGCTTAGATCTTAGCGTGGCGGTGAGGCGCAGGTAGGTAGAAGGAGAAATCTCCGCGCGCACCCCAGTGTTCGAACCTCAAGGGTCTGCCAAAACCCGAAATCCGATAGAGGTCAATACAGCGTTTGAGATCTCTGATGAAATATATGCTGGGTACTGCACACCTACTGAGGAAACCAAGAATGAGCGCAAGGTGCGCATTCAGAAGATAGAGAGGAGATGGGCTAGAGAGTGGAGGGAGTACAGATATGTCACTCCCAAGTACATGAAGAAATCCGCACTCAATCCTCCATGCCCAAGACGTCCATTGGCACCTGGCCAAATAGCTGATCCCACCAGCCTCAAGCGCGGTGAGGACTATCCTGACGAATGGGCCAAGCGCCAAGCCAAGTTGGCTAAGCAAGCCAAAGAAGCAGTGAGGAAATTCAATGAAGACTCTGCTGCTGCTGCTGCCTCTGCTGAGGCCTCTACTGTCAAGCCAAAGAAGGCTATGTCAAAGAAGCCTGCGCGCAAGCCAAGTGCTTCACCAACAATGCCCTCAAGGCCAAGCTCCTCAGCAATGCCCTCACGGCTAGAATCCTCAAAGCCCTCACAGCCAATTCCTCATGCTTCTCTTGCTCCCTCAAAATCCTCAGCTCCTCCAAAGTCCTCAGCTGTTCCAAGAAAGTCCTCAGCACCTGTGCATCTTGCCTCGTGCCAAAGGACTGCAGGCATGTCTATTGCCTCAGGAGCTTCAGCTAGTTCCTCAGCTGCACCAACTTCCTCAACGGGACCCTCTCTACTGAAGACTAAGGCCACTGCTAGACGAGGTCCTCGCCCTATTCCTCAGAAGAAGCAAGTCGCCTTCCAAGTGCCGTCTGATGAAGACGAAGCTGATGATGATGAACTTGCAGAAATCATCAGAGATAGGCAAGTCAGGGCCGCTAGAGCCAAGGCATATGTGCCACTGCTTTTGGATCCCAAGTTGATCCTCGAATACACTGATGTTTGGCACAAGGACCCCAACACTCCCATGCCTGATTTCAAGCTGACTCCTGGTCAAAGTCACATGCTGACTCACTTCATACAAGAAGAGAAATGGAAATTTGAATAGGGGAGGAGAGTGAAGAAAGCGCAGTACAAGAAAGAGCGCTTTCTAAAGCAAAACGTTCTGAAGCTTTCACCTGAAGAACTTGTTGCTCTCCAATCAGAAATCAAGAAACGGAGTGATGAATTTGATCGTTATTATGCTGACTGGCTGGGAGCCAAAGTCAGATTTATAAAGATAACAGAATAGTTCACCTCCAATGTTGTAGCCCCAACGCAACAGGAAATTCCTCGGGCTGAAGCATCTGCTCAGCCTACTGAAGAAAATGCCAGCACCACTGATGACAATCAGGCTGCTGAAGAAAACGTGAGTTCCAGGGCTGATGACTGCATTCCAGCCGCTGAAGAAATTGCCAGGGCACCCACTAGTGGTGCGCCTGAAGAAAATGAAGAAAATCAACCAGATTCCTCTGCTCCTCCTGCGCCTACACCAACTCCAATCCTTCTATCTGCATCAGATGTGAAGAAGACCAAGGCTGCGGAGCATGCAGCAGTAAAGAAAAGGAAAGTATCAGCTGCTTCAGATTCTTCAGCTCCGAAGAAGATGAAGCCTATGACAAGTTCATTTGCTAATCCCATTGATGTTGTTCCCATCTCGACCAGGCCATCAAAGGACCTTGTTCCTTTTGGTGAAGAATATGAGATCTCTAGCGGATTTGATGAAGAAAATCATTCTGCTGCTTCGTCGGAGTAGATTGATGAAGAAATTGAAGTGGATACGATCCCTTCAACACCTGTCATCTCCTCGCCCATGCCTCAGTTCACAGCTGAAGAGGCTGGCGTTGAAGAAATGGAAGATGAAGATGTGGACGTTGGCTGCTCCACACCAGTAATAAGTGATGAATTTTGGGAAAGTCAGCATCCAAACTCTCCAATGTTCACACCGTTGCAGCAAATACCTTAGTCGCCTGCACAAACTGTTCAAATGGGCTCTGAAGAAACTCACCCCACTTCATCTGTACATGAGGAAATTCCAGCCACTAGTGCTGAAGAAACTGTTGCTGCTGAACATCTGAAGACGCAGACTGCCACTGAAGAGGAACCAAAAATTCCTCAGCCTAAAGAACCTGAGATTGCGATTCCTGAGGTCGTGATGCAACTCACTGACACTCCTCTGCCCAAGCCAAAGGATCCATTCTCACGCAAGCAAAAGTTCAAGGCTGATGATTTCTTCGGCGAGCATGTATTCTTCGAAGACTACAACCCTTATAACTCTGCTTGCATTAGGAAGAGGCGTTTCTGGACTGCTAGTCAAGCCAATTTCTATTCCTCAGTGTTGTTCAACAAAAAGAAAATCTTCTATCATGAACATATTCCTCACGTGGATATGGAATCGCTGTCGTGCTTCACACCAGTCCTTAGTGTTCTTCACGACGCTGGACTGTTAAACTTTCGCTCTGACATCTGCGATTGGAATGAAGAACTGATTCTTCAATTCTATGCAACGCTGCACATCACAGGATATTCTGAAGATGTGAATTCATGGGTTCTGGACTGGATGTCTGAAAACACTCACTACACGGCACCAGCTTCTGAATTGCTTCGTGCCTTACCACTCAGTCCTCCCCTTGAAGAAGCTCCTTGCATCTACAGTGAACCTGAGCTTACAAATCACTACATGCAGGTGCTGATGAAACCTTTGAAGCCAGGTTAGGCACCAAGAACCAAATTCCTCATGAAGGAATTGCTTTATGTGCCCAGAACTGTCTATCATATTCTTATGAGGACAATGAGTCCTATCAAAGGCCACGACTCATCTGATGAGGAAATTGTTGGCATCATGAAGAATCTGGTATTCAACATCGTTCATGGCATTCCTGTCAATTATCATGATTTCTTCATGAGGACTTTGGCAAATGTTGCACTGTCTCCGTTTGAGCTGAAGCCTTATGCACCTTGGATTATGAGATTCCTCTGGACAAGGTCTTCACTCAACTACAAAGCTGATTTTCATAATCACCTCAGCTACATGCCCCCCATTCAAGTCCTCAAGCAGACCTATTCCTCAGTTGATGGAAAGGGCAAGGCACCAGCTGTTATAGATGAAGGCATTCATCCATTGGATGGTCAATTTCGCAAAGCTGCCTCTTATTCCACCAATGATGACTCTGCCAATGCACCCAAGTCTACTCCTCAAGCCACTGCTCCTCGTGTGATGACTGATCGTGAGCTTCTGCTTAGTCTTCACCAGAAGGTGGATCGAAATCATAAATGGGTTAAGCGTCAGTTTGGTTCATTTCTTCACAACATGACTGCTACACACAATGCAGTGAAGAAAAACCATTACTACCTCCATGAAGTCTTCGGTCGCACCTGGGCAATACTGTCACATCTGTATGGTGAAGAAGATCTGAAGAAAATGGGTCTCAAGGAAGATTTTGACTGGTCTGCACCTCCACCGAAGAAATTCAAGAAGGTCAAGGTTCCTTCTCTGGTGGCCAGCTCATATTCTTCATCGCGCGACACTGATGAAAATGAAGACTTGGACGACACTGCAGCAGGCCCTACTAAAACAAACGACCCTAACAACGCTGGCGCTCCTTCATCAACATGATATTCTTCAGGGGCTTTAGTCCTCATACTCGATCCTTTTGGTCATTTGATGACAGAGGGGGAGAATTTTGAGTTAGTCTTCAAGCGGGTCTTTCTATATGGGCATTTTTTTTCAAGTTACAACTCTCGTTCTTCTTAGACTTTATTGGATCGAGTTGTAAACTTAAACCCGATGGTGCTCTGATACTCCTGATACGTTTTTCTGCATGCTTATTCCTCATTAATATTATTGCACGCATGCTGAATTACATCAGTCACCATATTTCATCATGCATTTCAAATTCTTCATTGTTATATGTCAAATGCGTGTATGAATTACAAGATATAGGGGGAGATCTCCATGATTTAACTCTTCAAGTGTGCATTGCTTCAAAAGCAAATTCCTCACTACGCACATCTTCAGGGCGAGTTCTTCTATGTCTTGCAATCAAATTCCTCAATATCAGTATTTACACTTCATATGTTTATCCCCGTTGAAAACTTAACCTATATTGTCATCAATCAGCAAAAAGGGGGAGATTGTAAGTGCATCTAGTGCCCCTTAATGATTTTGGTGTATTGAAGACTTATAGGTTAAGGGACTAATGTGTTTATGAGTGTACACAGGTCTATAAGTCTATGAGGAGTCTGATATTTACAGAGAAAGTCGACCCCTAAAAATGAAGTTCTTCGTCTGAAAACTTTGGTATTCTGAAGACTTTGAAAGTGAAGAAATTGGTGTGACCTTGAAGACTTGGTATTCATTCGAGGAACATGAAGCGTGAAGACTTTTGTTTTCGTAGTTTCATTTTTCTCTTTCTTGAGTCATAGGAAACACCGTACTGTTAAAGGGGGTCGAGGAAATACTAAGGAAAAATTTCCATGTGATGCTCAACTCAAAATCCTACACCTACCAATCCCTTCGAGTGAAGCCATTGGAAATCTCATACAGTCCAGTCATATTCTTTAGTGACAGAGATGAAGTTCTTATGGTCTCTAAGAAATTTGTTCTGACTGAGGAGTTAGGAATTCGCCAGTGTGGATTGCCTACACAGTGAGGAACATGATAGCCCTGAGGATTTTGCTACTCAAAATTCCGACCGTTGCTGTGCTATGCGCCAGCTGTCCCAAAATATCTATCCACCTAACGGTCATATCATTGAAGGGCATTTATGTCTTATCATGTCGGGCTGCTCCCTAGGCTATAAATAGCTGCCCCCTACAACCACTAGCTGGTTGGCTGCTCCGAGAGAAACTGACCCTTGTCATTTGAGAGCAACCCATCCTCCGAGGACTTTGAGCAAAAATCATCAAGTGAGGAAAAACCCAAAACCCAAACACCTACAAACCCCAAGTGATTGAGCATCACTGAAGAGATTGATCTTGTGTGGATCCGACGCTTGTTACCTTTGAAGACTATGCTTCTTCCAGACGGTTAGGCGTCATGGTCTAGAGCATCCAAGAGGAATTGTGGATCGCCGAGTGACCAAGTTTGTGAAGGTTCGGAAGTCACCTGAAGACTTACCACGAGTGATTGGGCGAGGTCTGTGTGACCTTAGCTCAAGGAGAATACGGTGAGGACTTGGTGTCCTGAGCTGCGTGTTCAGGACTGGGTGTCCGGGACTGTGTGTCCTCGAGTTTAAATACTCAGCCGCCCCAACCAAACATACAACTGAGACAACGGTTGGAACTGGTCCACCAAATCATTGTCTTCACCAAGCTTACTGGTTCTATTCCCTCAACTCGTTCATTTCCTCATAATTGTGTTGTGTGTTTGTTCATATTTGTGTTTCAAGACTTCCTCAATTTCCTCAGTTCAATTTCTTCAGCCTGTTTGTCTTCATCATGTGCTTACGCTACCTGTACTCTGTGCCTGTCTTCATTTCATCATGATGACCATGCTTGTATTCTGTTTTGCTTACTTTTGAGTACTTATTCCGCTGCTAGTAGTTCTTCGCTAAGGAATTTCCTCACCGGCAAATTCCTCAGTGAAGAATTTCATAAAAATCGCATATTCACCTCCCCTCTAGTCGATATAACGCACTTTCAGCATGTTGCAGAAGCACAACCGTCATTCGCCGCTGACGTTTGTAACACTGCAGATGTTGCAAAAATCCACATCAAAAGCCGTTGATGCAAAACAAAAGGGCATCTCTATGTTCGAGCCCGGACGCCATGGCCATGTACATGGAGAAGCACAAGCTTAGGGCGGGCCCTTCGCGTCGTGCGTGTGCAGCCCAGCCGCGACTGCACCCCGCAACACACACACACGCTCCATCTAACCATGGTTGTTGTAGGTGTCACTACTATAGGATGGTCCAAACGCGACACTATGATTAGAGACCCTTCGACGAAACGGTGTGCGATGCCATAATCGCAAACGGTGGTGTAAAAGAACCTTCAAAAAAGGTGTAAAACATTTGCGATGGTGGAGCTATCAAACACGGTTCAGATTTTAGTTGCGTGTGCGATGAAGGGCATACAGTTCAGCTCAATGAATTGTTTGCGATGAGGCGGAACAAAAGAAACGGGCAGTCTGATGAAGGCGTGTGCGATATAGAGCATACGGTTCACTCAGATGAACTATTTGTGATTAGGCAACACAAAAAATGATCAGCCAGATCAAGATGTGTGTGATACGTGACAAACAGGTCCGTAATCAGAAATGTGTGTGAAGACCAATAATAACACAGACGATTGCTGCTAATAAGCCATGTGATTTGCTCTGTCTACAGTAGAATAACATGTGTATATATATAACTGAAATAAACATCCAATTACATAAGTGACTATACAGATCATTCACACACACCTCAATAAACAATTGCATGCATTCTAAAGTAGGAGAAATGATCGTCTAGTCATCTACTTCTTGTGACGCTCCCGCCACTGCTATGTGGCTCGATCCCACGCCTGGGTCAGGAAGAAGACAGTCCCTCATGTCAACAATTCGCATGTACATCTCATAGCTTTTGTACGCGTCCATGGCCGCGTACTTGACATGTTGTTCATCCAGTCTCTTATGTCGCACACTGTGCCACACGTTCCTGTCCTTATTGCTCTCATTCTTCATCTTCATGTAGTAGGGGTCGATGATGGCCGAGGCGAGGTCAACCAGGGAGTTCAGTTTGTTTTTGTAGCTGCCCCAGACCTTGTAGTGGCTTTGGATGTTGACAAGATTCAGGCATTTCAAGTCTGAAACCTTGAGCGCTTTTAGATCGTTGGCGGTGTCCACCGTAGCAAAACTGTAGTCGGAGCTGTTGATAAATCTGGAGAAACGCTCGCAAGGCCTTGTGGCAAGGTGGTAGTGGTAGACAAGGACGTCACGTCGCATGCACAACCGGGTGACGACAACCTTCTGATCGTGCCCGGCGCGACCGATGGTGTACTCGAGGTCGAAGCCGACCACTCGGTACTTGTCCTCGGCAAGGAACTGCTCCATAGTTTGTATGGAGCTCTCCACCGAGACCGGATCGTTTGTGTACACCACCGAGAGGGCCTTCCCCCTCACGTGGGTATCCACTACGTGATGCGTGGTGAACTGCCCGCTGTTGTCGTCGTCGGCCACTGGGAGCGCCATTGGAACTGCTGGATGTCCTCTCTATATGTCTCCTCGTGGGTGTGCTTATTGTGTCGTGTGAGATGAGAGATGAAGGTAAATGGCCGCAGGAATAAAAGGGGGCCGGGCGGCGTGGATTCTCGGCGCGTTCGCATGGCAGTTTTTGTAGCTGGTAACTGCATCGTCACGCCGCGCCCGGCGCAACCGCTTGCACACGAACGTGTGTGATCGTGCACCAGCCCCAAACACTGGCAACGCGCATGGAGGGACGAGGGCAGAGCACCCGGAGGGACGCGATAGTAGAGCGCGCGCGGAGGGACGTGAGTAGAGCACGCCGCGACCACCTGAACCGCAACTAACCACACGCATAGAGCAGTTGAACAGGAAGGAAATGGTCGCCTACAAGCCGGCCGACAGTTGCGTCGCTACGTAGAGAGCGGTCATGTGCTACCACCTCCGTCTAGTCTATAGTCTCCTTTATATTCTGTGCCATACTTTGCCCTCAAATTTAACCAACAAAATATTAATGTATGTTTTAAAAATTATATAATTGGAAACTATGTTCAAATACAAATCCAACTATATAATCTCTATCGCCGCCGTGCCCGCGACACATGCCGTCTCAGAGGCGAGGAATCAGGAGATCTACGAGGAGAACCACCGCTTTGAGAGGGGTCGTCTGAAGCAGTAGAGGGCGTTCAAGGTGAGCGTCGCTGAAGCTGCAACAGCGGCGGGCACTGTATTGCGGTTACCCAGCTCGTCGGTAGGCTCCTCCTCCGCTCCTCCTCCTCCGCCTCTTACTGAGCGCGCTTGGCAGAGGAGAGGCAGCCGGAAGTAGTACAAAGCCCCTCCGCAGTAGTAGTATTTAGGGGCTATTTTGTTCAGTTTATCTGACTATGGATGTGGTGGAACTGTATAACATACTTAAAATTAGCTACTATATATATAGTTGAACTAGCTATTTCAGTACGTGGTTGGCAACAATTGGGGAAAAGTTTGGTCGGTTCAGCTGTCGAGTTGAACTGTTTGTATAAATTAAGAATGACTACTTAATCTATGAATGAAATCTATGCTTAATTACTGAATTTATGTTGCAAAAATTAGATACTGCTAGTGATTTTTAGCTTCATATTTTGACAAATCGCAGTGTTACAAGGATTGACAAATCTTACCAAATTGTTTGTACGTGGTTGCACACGGGTCATCCAAAACAACCATTTGCGTTGAAGGGATGCACAAATCCTGCGCTGCTCTCACTTTGCGTACGGGTGTTCTATCTAAAAAATTTGCAATCAAGAGCAGCAGAAATCCTGCTCGGCACATTTTCATTTGGCTTCATGGGGAAGCTGTCGGTTTGCATACGGGAGTTCTAACTGAAATGTTTGCAATGATTTTTTTATATTTAAAAAGCAAATTAAACTGCGGCTTGGGTGCCATTAATGGAAAGGATGCGAGCAAGGCGGGCGACCATGGAAGTCAAAGGACTTGCTTCCCAGTGAGCCTGCGCAGCGTACAGCTCGGACGCTTCCCGGTGAGCCTGCACATTCGAGGACAGCTTGCACGCCTCTCGGTTAGCCTACGCACCGGATGGTGCTCGCACGCCTCCCGTTCAGTCAAGGTCAAGCAGCTGTCCGCACGACACCTCCTACAGCCATTAAAACCAAGACACGTGGCGTCGTGTGAATGCTTAACAGAATGCACACAATTTGAATTATACAAACATTTGAGATAGTAAAGTGGCAGCTATTTTTTCAAAATGCCTTTGTTGGCTGTCATTATTCGAGTGTGCCTTCTCTCAAAATGGACACGAAGAATACCACAACATGTCGGGTGCCATTCCATGATAGCATGCCAATTTCATGAATTTCAGACAAGTTTTGGATTTACCAGAATTAAAAAACCAGGCATCTCAATGTTTTGTCGGCAATCAACAATGTCCTGGTGTTTGAAATTCATTCCCATTTCTTGCATGGGACCTAAGCATGCACCCAAGGACACAGATTTGATTTTTCAACCAATTTATATGCACTGGAGCATGTGCATGTAGTTTAAATTTGAATTATGCACATAAATGCATTAAAAACTCAGTTAATGCATAAAAATGTCCAAACGAACCCCGAAAAATCACAAAAATTCACACAACATTCCTGTTGTTCTATGTTGACACGAGAATTTTTTTGGAAGCAATAAGAGGCAATGAATATTGTTTCGTCCCCAAAGGTGGGACGTTCCCTACAGAAACCATGATGCTTGTTGTGAGAACATGTGGTTTGTGAGAAGCATATACCCAAACCAGTCCCAAATGGGACAAATTTTTTGCCACGGCATGTTGATGCCGCTCCATGAAAGCATGCCAAGTTTCCTGAATTTCAGACGAGTTTTGGATTTACTAGAATTTAAAAACGATGCATCTCAATGTTATGCCGGCAATCAACGGTGCCCTGGTGTTTGAAATTCATTCCCATTTCTTGCATAGGACCTAACCATGCACCCAAGGACACATATTTGATTTTTCAACCAATTTATATGCACTAGAGCATGTGCATGTAGTTCAAATTTGAATTATGCACATAAATGCATTGAAAACCCAGTTAATGCATAAAATGTCCAAACGAACCCCGAAAAATCACAAAAATTCACACAACACTCCTGTTCTTCTATGTTGACATGAGAAAAAAATTGAAAGCAATAAGAGGCAATGGATATCATTTCGTCCCCAAAGGTGGGACGTTCCCTAACGAAAACCATCATGCTTGTTGTGAGAAGCTCCGATTTGTGAGAAGAATATACCCAAACCTGCCCCAAATGGGACAAAATTTTTACCACGGCATGTTGATGCCGCTCCATGATAGCATGCCAAGTTTCATGAATTTCAGATGGGTTTTGGATTTACTAGAATTTAAAAACCAGGCATCTCAATGTTTTGTCGGCAATCAACAGTGCCATGGTGTTTGAAATTCATTCTCATTTCTTGCATAGGAGCTAAGCATGCACCCAAGGATACAGATTTGATTTTCAACCAATTTATATGCACTGGAGCATGTGCATGTAGTTCAAGTTTGAATTATGCACATAAATGCATTGAAGACTCGGCTAATGCATAAGAATGTCCAAACGAACTGTAGCGACCCGACCTTAAACGGTCAAGTCTCTGTGCTTCAGTGTCATCCCTGGATCGGTAATGCTGACACAGTACTCAAGGATTTATAACAGAGTAGCAATCATACACTTATTACATCGAATGTCTCAAAAGAGAACTTATTACAATAAATATGGCTTAAGGCCATCTAATACGATAACAGCGGAAGGCTTGGAAGATAAAGTGAGTCCATCAACTCCAACGGCATAGCTGAGCTGCACGACAACGACCTAACGAACCTTACTCCTCGTCTGAAAAGTCTGCAACATAATACGTTGCAGCCCGAAAATGGGTCAGCACATGGAATATGCCGGCAATATAACACAGTAGAGCAAGAACGGTATAATGCTATCACTACATGCATATTTGGCGGGTGGAAAGCTCTATGGTTATAGTTTTTGCGAAAAGCCAATTTTTCCTACAACAAAGGAATATATCTTATTTAACTATCATGGTAGTTGAAACATCATTGAGAAGGTTCCTCCAACTCAATCCCAATTAAAATTAATTATCAACCCAACAATATTAATTTAGAGTGATGAGATACATATGATAATCCAAGTACTAGATACTCAAGATTTGTCCATACCGGGGACACGGCTAACCATGATTAGTTTATACACTCTGCAGAGGTTTGTGCACTTTTCCCCACAAGACCCGATCTCCTCCGTTGGATTTCTCGCACTACAGGGTGTTTGAGAAATGGATGACCAAGACACAGTCTTTCAGAAGCATTAACTCCTTACTCTGGGCAGACCATACCAACCTACATCCCTCTACCTGCTGATCCACCTCTTCAAGAGCTTCACGCAACTTACTCAACTGTGCTAGAGCCCATAATAGCTTGTGGCTGCACACGGAAGTTTCTAGCATGAAATATCTCAATTCCCTTTGAGCCTGGGTGGTGGACCATAGGATTGTCACACAGGTACTCCGGGATATCCTAGGACAACACTGGATTCTCTAGGTGCCCAACAAACAATCCACCCAGATGTGTATTTAAGTTGCCACCTTAAGTTGAACCATTAATTAATAATCTCACATCTGTCATGGATTTCACTCGCCCAAACCACGTCTACGAGCATAGCATAGCAATATAAGCATTACGTAGAAGTAACTCCCAAGGGTTTGATAATAACAGGGCAATAGGTTCTACCTCATCAACTACTTCCCAACCCACATGTTAAACACATCCTAATCATGCAATGTTAGAGGATTGGAGCTAATGCATAAAAACTGGGTGATAAAGAGGTATGATCAAAGTGTTACTTGCCTTGATGATGATCCGCAAAACCTAGAGACTCGTAGTAGCACGCTTCACACTCCAGGTGTTCTATCGCAAACAAACAATAGCATGCATAAGAAATCAAGCAAAGAAGCATGAGTAAATCTCAAATAAGAAGATCTAACCAGAAAGTTCAACTTAAGAACTCCAGTTTGCAAAAAAGAATCAAATCAAACGGAGCAACGAAACTCAAACTACGAAAGAAACAAGATCTGATTACTAATCTGGACCTAAGGTCAAATTTTACAGTACCAAAATCTTGTTCAAGTTGGTTAAACAGAAAGAGGGTTTCGAGACGAAGATCTAGGCGCTTGAATCGCCTGATTCCAACAAACGAGCGAAAAGATAAACTAAAATGAAAATCGGATCAGAAATCACGATCCAAAATAATCACGGATAATCCGAGAAAAAGAAAACTGACGAACAGGCTAACAAACGATCGTTCGCTGTCTGCTGCTAACGGGTGAACACCGTTCGTTAAAATGAACGTACAGACGAACGTCCGCTAATTAAACTAAACTGGGAAAAAAAATAAACTGATCTATTCTAAAAAACGAACCTAGGGTTTTTCTAAAAAGACTGGATTGGTCTTTTCTAAAAAAACGGCTGCGGCAACGGCAGCTTTACCTCCGGCGAGGTGGGGCTGCGGCTCCGGCGAGGTGGGGCTGCGACGGTGGGCGGCGCGGCGCGGCGGCACGCCGCAAAGGGCGGCGACGCGGCGCAGCTAGGCGGCGTCGTGTGGCGCTGCGGGGCGGGGCGAGGCAGGCGGCGGGGTTGGTGGTGGTGGGGGCTCCGGGGGCGGGGTATAAAAGGAGGGGTGCTTGCTTGGGGAGGGGGAAAGGGGGCGCGGCAGAGTCCTAGTCGGACTCGGCGTCACGGGTGGCGGCGGCCTGCCGGTCTCCTGGAAGGAGACGGCGGCGCGGGGCTAGCGGGCCGGCTCGGCTGGGCTTCGGCCTAGTCGGGCGCTGATACTTTTTTTAAAATAATTTCGCCGGAACTTAAATAAATCTTAGAAAATAAAATAAAAATCTAAAAATGCCAAAACAAATTTTCACCGTCTAAATAAAATATTTAGAACAAGATGAACATTTTCTTGGCCCTAAAATGCAACTTTGAAAAATGTGCAATTTTTCTAATTCAAATAAAATAGCTATAAACTCCGAATAAAATCAAATATTTGATTTTAATAATTGTTTTCCTCCAATATTTCATTTATTTTGGAGAAGTCATATTATCTCCTCTCATATATTTTAATATGAAATATTTTTTGTAGAGAAAAATAATTAAAACCAAAAATCCTCGTTTCAATATTTGATAAAACTCAAATATGAAAACTAAGAAATTCCCAACTCTCTCCGATGGTCCTTGAGTTGCTTAGGATTTCGAGGATCACGAGACGAAATGCAGTAAAATATGATGTGCATGAATGATCTATGTATAACATTCCAAATTGAAAATTTGCGATGTTACACGAACCCTGAAAAATCACAAAAACTCACACAACACTCCTGTTGTTCTATGTTAACACGAGAAAAAATTTGAAAGCAATAAGAGGCAATGGATATCGTTTCGTCCCCAAAGGTGGGACGTTCCCTACCGAAAACCATCATGCTTGTTGTGAGAAGCTCTGGTTTGTGAGAAGCATATACCCAAACCTGCCCCAAACGGGACACATTTTTTACCACGATATGTTGATGCTGCTCCATGAAAGCATGCCAAGTTTCATGAATTTCAGACGAGTTTTGGATTTACTAGAATTTAAAAACAAGGCATCTCAATGTTTTGCCAGCAATCAACAGTGCCCTGGTGTTTGAAATTCATTCCCATTTCTTGCATGGGACCTAAGCATGCACCCAAGGACACAGATTTGATTTTTCAACCAATTTATATGCACTGGAGCATGTGCATGTAGTTCAAATTTGAATTATGCACATAAATACATTGAAAACTCGGCTAATGCATAAAAATGTCGAAGCGAACCCTGAAAAATCACAAAAACTCACATAACACTCCTGTTGTTCTATGTTGACACGAGAAAAAAAATTGATAGCAATAAGAGGCAGTGGATATCGTTTTGTCCCCAAAGGTGGGACGTTCCCTACTGAAAACCAGCATGCTTGTTGTGAGAAGCTCCGGTTTGTGAGAAGCATATACCCAAACCTGCCCCAAATGGGACAATTTTTTTACCAGGCATGTTGATGCCGCTCCATGATAGCATGCCAAGTTTCATGAATTTCAGACGGGTTTTGGATTTACTAGAATTTAAAAACCGGGCATCTCAATGTTTTGCCGGCAATCAACGGTCCCCTGGTGTTTGAATTTCATTCCCATTTCTTGCATGGAACCTAAGCATGCACCTAAGGACACATATTTGATTTTTCATCCAATTTATATGCATTGGAGCATGTGCATGTAGTTCAAATTTGAATTATGCACATAAATGCATTGAAAACTCAGTTAATGCATAAAAATGTCCAAACGAACCCCGAAAACTCACAAAAATTCACACAACACTCCCGTTGTTTGATGTTGACACGAGAAAAAAATTTGAAATCAAGAAGAGACAATGGATATCATTTCGTCCCCAAAGGTGGGACGTTCCCTACTGAAAACCATCATGCTTGTTGTGAGAAGCTCTGGTTTGTGAGAAGCATATACCCAAACCTGCCCCAAATGGGACACAATTTTTACCACGGCATGTTGATGCCGCTCCATGATAGCATGCCAAGTTTCATGAATTTAAGACCGGTTTTGGATTTACTAGAATTTAAAAACCAGGCATCTCAATGTTTTGCTGGCAATCAACGGTGCCCCGGTGTTTGAAATTCATTCCCATTTCTTGCATGGGACCTAAAGATGCACCCAAGGACACATATTTGATTTTTCAACCAATTTATATGCACTAGAACATGTGCATGTAGTTCAAATTTTAATTATGCACCTGAAATGGCTAGAAAACCAATTTAATGTATAAAATGTTCAAACGAACCCTGAATAATTCCAATTCTTTTACGACACACATATAGTTGCATTTTCACTCCAGATAAAAGGTCTAGCAATTCACACACCGTCCATTGCCGTTGTGACCCCATTATGTAATTCAAATCAAGATGAAAAATCAAGTAGACCGCACACAGTTTATTATCAGCAACCGTGTGAGATGCAGCACAAAATATCCTGGAGCACCGTCGGTGTATAGTATGCCTATGGCTTACGCGAGAAGGTGCATCGGCTACAGTCCACAGTCGGCGTCTCAAGCATAGTAGCTCGCTCCCCAAATATCATTTCACTATTCAATCGTCGCCGGTGAAAGATGGGCACGTGGACTCGCGTCGTGAGGGCAACTTCAGAAGCCCACTCTGGCGAGAGCGCGGCCGCAGCAGCCATTCGCGTGCTAACAAGGTGCATGAGCGTGGCCGCAATCTACGATTGGGTGGCAAATGAAGGAAATATGCCCTAGAGGCAATAATAAAGTTGCTATTTATATTTCCTTACATCATGATAAATGTTTATTATTCATGCTAGAATTTTATTAACCGGAAACTTAGTACATGTGTGAATACATAGACAAACAAAGTGTCCCTAGTATGCCTCTACTAGACTAGCTCGTTAATCAAAGATGATTAAATTTTCTAGCCACAGACATGTGTTGTCATTTGATGAACGGGATCACATCATTAGAGAATGATGTGAGGGACAAGACCCATCCGTTAGCTTAGCACTATGATCGTTTAGTTTATTGTTATCGCTTTCTTCATGACTTATACATGTTCCTATGACTATGAGATTATGCAACTCCCGAATACCAGAGGAACACTTAGTGTGCTATCAAACGTCACAACGTAACTGGGTGATTATAAAGATGCTCTACAGGTGTCTCCGATGGTGTTTGTTGAGTTGGCATAGATCGAGATTAGGATTTGTCACTCCCGATTGTTGGAGAGGTATCTCTGGGCCCTCTCGGTAATGCACATCACTATAAGCCTTGCAAGCAATGTGATTAATGGGTTAGTTGTGGGATGATGCATTACAAAACGAGTAAAGAGACTTGCCGATAACGAGATTGAACTAGGTATGGTGATACTGACAATCGAATCTCGGGCAAGTAACATATCGGTGACAAAGGGAACAACTTATGTTGTTGTGCGATTTGATCGATAAATATCTTCGTAGAATATGTAGGAGCCAATATGAGCATCCAGGTTCCGCTATTGGTTATTAACCGGAGATGTGTCTCGGTCATGTCTACATAGTTCTCGAACCCGTAGGGTCCGCATGTTTAATGTTCGATGACGATTTGTATTATGAGTTATGTGATTTGATGACCGAAGTTTGTTGGAAGTCCCAGATGAGATCACAGACATGACGAGGAGTCTCGAAACGGTCGAGACGTAAAGATCGATATATTGGAAGGCTATATTCGGACATTGGAAAGGTTTTGAGTGGTTTGGGTATTTTTAGGAGTACCGGAGAGTTACGGGAATTCGCTGGGGGAAGTATTGGGCCTTCATGGGCCTAGTAGTGGAAGAGAGGAGGCAGGCCAAGGTGGGGCGCGCGCCCCCCTAGCCCAAACCGAATTGGACTAGGGGGGTGGCCCCCCTCTCCTTCTCTTCTTCCTCTCCTTCCTTTCTCTCCTACTTGGACTAGGAAAGGGGGAAACATACTCCTACTAGGAGTAGGAATCCCCCTTAGGGCACGCCCCTTGTGGCCGGCCCTCCTCCTCCCCTCCTTTATATATGGGGGAGGGCACCCCATAGACACACAAGTTGATCTTTTAGACGTGTGCGGTGCCCCCCTCCACAGAAACACATCTCGGTCATATCATCATAGTGCTTAGGCGAAGCCCTGTGCCGGTAACTTCATCATCACCGTCACCACGCCGTCGTGCTGATGAAACTCTCCCTCGGCCTCAACTGGAACAAGAGTTCGAGGGACGTCACCGAGCTGAATGTTTGCAGATCACGGAGGTGTGATAACCGACAAGTATAGGGGATCGTAACAGTTTTCGAGGGTAGAGTATTCAACCCAAATTTATTGATTCGACACAAGGGGGGCCAAAGAATATTCTCAAGTATTAACAATTGAGTTGTCAATTCAACCGCACCTGAAAGACTTAATATCTGTAGCAAAGTATTTAGTAGCAAAGTAACATGGAAGTAGCGGTAACGGTGGCAAAAGTAACAGTAATAGTTTTGTAGTGATTGTAACAGTGGCAACGGAAAAGTAACTAAGCAAATATCAATATGTGAAAAGCTCGTAGGCATTGGATCAGTGATGGATAATTATGTCGGATGTGATTCCTCATGTAACAGTTATAACATAGGGTGACACAGAACTAGCTCCAGTTCATCAATGTAATGTAGGCATGTATTTCGAATATAGTCATACGTGCTTATGGAAAAGAACTTGCATGACATCTTTTGTCCTCCCCTCTCGTGGCAGTGGGGTCCTATCGGAAACTAAGGGATATTAAGGCCTCCTTTTAATAGAGTACCGGAACAAAGCATTAACACTTAGTGAATACATGAACTCCTCAAACTATAGTCATCACCGGGAGTGGTCCCGATTATTGTCACTTCAGGGTTACCGGATCATAACACATAGTAGGTGACTATTGACTTGCAAAATAGGATCAAGAACTCACATATATTCATGGAAACATAATAGGTTCAGATCTGAAATCATGGCACTCGGGCCCTAGTGACAAGCATTAAGCATAGCAAAGTCATAGCAACATCAATCTCAGAACATAATGGATAGTAGGGATCAAACCCTAACAAAACTAACTCGATTACATGATAAATCTCATCCAACCCATCACCGTCCAGCAAGCCTATGACGGAATTGGTGATGGAGGAAGGTTGATGATGACGATGGCGACGGATTCCCCTCTCCAGAACCCCGAACGGACTCTAGATCAGCCCTCCCGAGAGAGATTAGGGCTTGGCGGCGGCTCCGTATCGTAAAACATGATGAATCCTTCTCTCTATTCCCCCCCGAACGTGAATATATAGAGTTGGAGTTGTGGTCGGTGGAGCCTCATGGGGCCCACGAGATAGGGGAGTGTACCCCAAGGGGGTGGGCGCGCACCCACCCTCGTGGACAGGGTGTGGGCCCCCTGGTGTTGATTCTTTCGCCAGTATTTTTATAAATTCCAAAAATATTCTCCTTGAAGTTTCAGGTCATTCCAAGAACTTTTATTTCTGCACAAAAATAACACCATGGTCATTCTGCTGAAAACAGCGTCAGTCCGGGTTAGTTCCATTCAAATCATGCAAGTTAGAGTCCAAAACAAGGTCAAAAGTGTTTGGAAAAGTAGATACGATGGAGATGTATCAACTCCCCCAAGCTTAAACCTTTGATTGTCCTCAAGCAATTCAGTTGACAGACTGAAAGTGATAAAGAAAAACTTTTACAAACTCGGTTTGATCTTGTTGTTGTAAATATGTAAAGCCAGCATTCAAGTTTTCAACAAAGATTATGAACTAACCATATTCACAATAAAATTTAGGTCTCATGTTTACTCATATCAATGGCATAATCAACTAGCGAGCAATAATAGTAAATCTTGGACGACAACACTTTCTCAAAACAATCATAATATGATATAACAAGATGGTATCTCGCTAGCCCTTTCTGAGACCGCAAAACATAAATGTCGAGCACCTTTGAAGTTCAAGGACTGACTAAACATTGTAATTCATGGTAAAAGAGATCCAGTCATACTCAATGTAAACTAATAGTAATGCATGCAAATGACAGCAATGCTCTCCAACTGGTGCTTTTTAATAAGAGGATGATGACTCAACATAAAAGTAAATAGATAAGCCCTTCGCAGAGGGAAGCAGGGATTTGTAGAGGTGCCAGAGCTCGATTTTGAAATAGAGATAAATAATATTTTGAGTGGTATACTTTCATTGTCAACATAACAACCAAGAGATCTCGATATCTTCCATGCTACACACATTATAGGTGGTTCCCAAACAGAATGGTAAAGTTTATACTCCCCCACTGCCAACAAACATCAATCCATGGCTTGTCCGAAACAACGGGTGCCTATAACTAACAACAATCCTGGGGGAGTTTTGTTTGCAATTATTTTAATTTAAGCATGGGACTGGGCATCCCGATTACCAACCATTTTCTCGTGAATGAGGAGCGAAGTCCACTCCTCTTGAGAATAACCCACCTAGCATGGAAGATATAGACAACCATAGTTTATACATGAGCTATTTGAGCATACAAAACAAAATTTCATTTGAAGGTTTAGAATTTGGCACATATAAATTTACTTGGAATGACAGGTAGATACCGCATATAGGAAGGTATGGTGGACTCATATGGAATAACTTTTGGGTTTTATGGAAGTGGATGCACAAGCAGTATTCCTGCTTAGTACAAGTGAAGGCTACAAAGAGACTGGGAAGCGACCAGCTAGAGAGCGGCAACAGTCATGAACATGCATTAAAATTAATCAACACTGAGTGCAAGCATGAGTAGGATATAATTCACCATGAACATAAATATCGTGGAGGCTATGTTGATTTTATTTCAACTACATGTGTGAACATGTGCCAAGTCAAGCCACTCGAATCGTTCAAAGGAGGATACCACCCTATCATACCACATCACAACCATTTTAATAGCATGTTGGCACGCAAGGTAAACCATTATAAACTCCTGGCTAATTAAGCATGGCATGAGCAACTATAATCTCTAATTGTCATTGCAAACATGTTTTATTCATAATAGGCTGAATCAAGAACCATGAACTAATCATATTTACAAAAACAAGATAGGTCGAGTTCATACCAGCTTCTCTCATCTCAATCAGTCCATCATATATCGTCATTATTGCCTTTCACTTGCACGACCAAACGGTGTGGATAATAATAATAGTGCACGTGCATTGGACTAAGATGGAATCTGCAAGCATTCAATACAAGGGAGAAGACAAGGTAATATGGGCTCTTGGTTAAATCAACAATAATGCATATGAGAGCCACTCAACATTTTCGTCATGGTCTTCTCCTCTCGACCCCCAAAGAAAAGAAAGGAAATAAAACTATTTACACGGGAAAGCTCCCAACAAGCAAAAGAAGAACGAGAAATATTTTTGGGTTTTCTTTTTAATTACTACTACAAGCATGCAAAATAAACTAGCTAAAAGATACGACTAATTTTTTTGGCTTTTCTTAAGGTTTTTCAAACACACAAGAAGAATGCTGGAAAAGAAAATAAACTAGCATGGATATTACAATGAAAAAGTATGAGCACCGACAACTAGCATGAGTGTGTGAACATGAATGTAATGTCGGTGAGAGATACATACTCCCCCAAGCTTAGGCTTTTGGCCTAAGTTGGTCTATGGCCATGGCTCACAGCTGCCCTCGCTGGCGTACGGAGGAGTGTCCTTTGGGTGCCACTGGTTGGCGATCTCCTCTGGATCCCACTGATAAACGGACTGCCGATAAGGGTCAAGTGATGGCTCCGGCTCAGGCTCTGGAGCTGATGTCAGGCTCCAGTATGCATGAACGGACTCTGGCAAAATGAGGTACGTGCCTGAAAATATGTTAAACAAAGAGGGCGCGGGCAAGGTAATAATCTCATAGTAGTTTTTATCAAAAATCAATCTATATTTAAGCATCTTCTTCTTATCTTTAACAATAAAATCATGTGCTACCATACTCTTATAATCTAGAAAAATAGGGGGCAGCAATTTTTCCTCTTTCTCATAATGCCTAATAGGTATCCTAAAGTGTGTAGCAAGGCGCGAAGCAAAGATGCCTCCAAAGATGGTACTCTTTGTTCGGTTCAGATTTAATCGTTTAGCAACAATAGCTCCTAGACTGAAAGTTGTATCACGAAACAAAGCATGGTGCAAAATAACAATATCAGGGGCACTGAGGTTTCCACTGTTCCCATGACCAATTAAGCATCTACTAGCAAATATTGCAAAGTAACGTAGAACAGGAAAATGTATGCTAGTAATTCTTGCATCAAAAACTTTCCTCGTTGCCCCTACAGCAATTGTGTCAATAAACCCCTCCACATCATTACGATGTGGTTCCTCTATGCTGCCCTCAAAGGGTATCTTACAGACCCGGCAAAAATCATATAGTGACATCTCCTTAACCTCATCATATAAATGAAATTCCACTAAAGGTGGTGATTTCTTAGCATGAAAGTGAAAATTTTGCACGAAGATATTAGTGAGGAGGAGATATTGTTCGCGTTGGTCGCGGAGGAAGTCGATGAGGCCTGCATTCTCAGCCAAATAATAAAAATCCTCATATATCCCGGCTGCTCTCAAGAACTCATCACAAGGCCATTCGCATGGCCGAACTACCGCAGTGCGAGGGAGATTATATTTGGGCTTCTTATTTTCTTCACTTTGCTTATCCTTCGAGCTTCGGCTCGAAGAGCCCCTCAACAATCTCTTCATCATTTTCTTTCTCTGAAAAATTTCTGAAATTTTTAGTGACTCAAAATAAAAGTGAACCAAACTCAACAAGATTGATAGCAACTACTCCTACAAGTGCCTAGAGGCCATATCATGCATTAAAACTACTTTTGACCACATAAATTTGACATGCAAGCTCAAGAACAGGGTCACCTAAGCAGCAAAAAAATTTCAATAAATAAAGCACTAGAACAAAAACTAATTGGACCATTGGAGGAGTCACATACCGAAGAACAATCCCCCGAAGCAATTTTGTGAATGGAGCTTTGAGCTAGGAGATCGAAAATGGCAGCAAGATGAGCTAGAACTCGGGCTTGAGCTGGTGGAGGATTTTTCTGGAGGAATACGAAGTGTGTGGGTGCAAGAATAAGTGGAGGGGGCCCACGTGGGGTCCACAAGGCAGGGGGCGCGCCCTGGACCCTCGTGGCCAGGTGGTGGGTCCCCCTGGTGTGTTCTCAGTGCCAATAATTCTTAAATATTCTAGAAAAAATCATATAAAATTTTTAGGACATTTGGAGAACTTTTATTTTCGGGGTATTTTTTAATGCAAGGATAATTCAGAAAACAGACAGAAAATACTATTTTTACTTTATTTAATCTAAATAACAGAAAGTAAAAGGAGGGTACAAAGAGTTGTGCTTTCTAACTTCATCCATCTCATGCTCATCAAAAGGAATCCACTAACAAGGTTGATCAAGTCTTGTTAACAAACTCTTTCTGAATCGCATGAAACCGGAGAATTTTCGAATAACACTAAGTTACCTCAACAGGGATATGCACATCCCCAATAATAAGAATATCATATTTCTTCTTGACAGTAGGAAGAGGAAATTCAAAACCTCCAATAGTAATCGTTGGAATTTTCCAATAGAATTGATAATCTGGACTTGAGGTTGTTTCCTTGGAAAGTGTACTGTATGCTCATTACCATTAACATGAAAAGTGATGGTGCCTTTGTTGCCCCTACAGTATTCAAAAAGGGTCTACCAAGAATAATAGACATACTATCGTCCTCGGGAATATCAAGAATAACAAAGTCTGTTAAAATAGTAACGTTTGCAACCACAACAGGCACATCCTCACAAATATCGACAGGTATAGCAGTTGATTTATCGGCCATTTGCAAAGATATTTTAGTAGGTGTCAACTTATTCAAATCAAGTCTACGATATAAACAGAGAGGCATACCACTAACACCGGCTCCAAGATCACATAAAGCAGTTTTAACATAGTTTCTTTTAATGGAGCATGGTATAGTTGGTACTCCTGGATCCCCTAGTTTCTTGGGTATTCCACCTTTAAAAGTATAATTAGCAAGCATGGTGGAAATTTCAACTTCCGGTATCTTTCTTTTATTTGTAACAATATCTTTCATATATTTAGCATAAGGGTTCATTTTAAGCATATCAGTCAAACGCATATGCAAAAAGATAGGTCTAATCATTTCAGCAAAGCGCTCAAAATCCTCATCCTTTTTCTTTGATGGTTTAGGAGGAAAGGGCATGGGTTTCTGAACCCATGGTTCCCTTTCTTTACCGTGCTTCCTAGCAATGAAGTCTCTCTTATCATAACGTTGATTCTTTGATTGTGGGTTATCAAGATCAACAGCAGGTTCAATCTCTACATCATTGTTATTGCTAGGTTGAGCATCAACATGAGCATCATCATTAACATTATCACTAGGTTCATGTTCATTACCAGATTTTGTTTCAGCATCAGAAATAGAAATATCATTGGTATTCTCAGGTGTGTCAACAATAGGTTCACTAGAAGCATGCAAAGTCCTATCATTTTTCTTTTTCTTCTTCTTAGAAGAACTAGGTGCATCAGCATTAGTTCTCTGAGAATCCTGCTCAATTCTCTTAGGGTGACCCTCAGGATACAAAGGTTCCTGAGTCATTTTACCCCCTCTAGTCATAACTCTAACAACATTATCATTTTTCTTATTATTTAATTCATTGAGCAAATCATTCTGAGCTTTAAGCACTTGTTCTACTTGAGTGGTAACCATAGAAGCATGTTTACTAATAAGTTTAAGCTCACCTTTAACTCTAGACATATGATCACTCAAGTGTTCAATCATATAAGCATTATGTTTCAATTGTCTACTAACATAAGCATTGAAGTTTTCTTGTTTAACAATAAAATTATCAAACTCATCCAAGCATTGGCTAGCAGACTTATTATGAGGAATATCACCTTCATCAAATCTATGGAGATAATTTACCTTTACTACCTGTGTCAGGTTATCAAGACCATGTATTTCTTCAATAGGTGGTAAATTCTTAACATCTTCAGCTTTAATACCCTTTTCTTTCATAGATTTCTTTGCCTCTTGCATATCTTCAGGACTGTGAAATAGAATACCCGTTTTCTTCGGAGTTGGCTTAGGAGTTGGTTCAGGAAGTGTCCAATCATTTTCATTACTCAACATATTATTCAATAGCAATTCAGCTTGATCAATAGTTCTTTCCCTGAAAACACAACCAGCACAACTATCCAGGTGGTCTCTAGAAGCATCAATTAGTCCATTATAAAAGATATCAAGTATTTCATTTTTCTTGAGAGGATGATCACGCAAAGCATTAAGTAATCGGAGAAGCCTCCCCCAAGCTTGTGGGAGACTTTCTTCTTCAATTTGCACAAAACTATATATTTCTCTTAAGGCAGCTTATTTCTTAAGAGCGGGGAAATATTTAGCAGAGAAGTAATAAATCATATCCTGGGGACTACGCACACAACCAGGATCAAGAGAATTAAACCATATTTTAGCATCACCCTTTAATGAGAACGGAAATAACTTAAGGATAAAGTAATAGCGAGTTTTCTCATCATTAGTGAACAGAGTGGCTATATCATTTAATTTAGTAAGATGTGCCGCAACAATTTCAGATTCATAACCATAAAAAGGATCAGATTCAACCAAAGTAATTAACTCAGGGTCGATAGAGAAATCATAATCCTTATCAGAAATACAGATAGGTGAAGTAGCAAAAGCAGGGTCATATTTCATTCTAGCATTCAAAGATTTTTTTCTTTCAGCTTAGCTAACCGTTTCTTAAGATCACATCTATCATTGCAAGCTAAAAAGTCTCTAGCAGTTTCTTCATCCATAACATAACCCTCAGGCACAACAGGCAATTCATATCTAGGGGAGAATCTTCATCATCACTTTCATCAATATTATCAGTTTCAATAATTTCATTCTCTCTAACCCTAGCAAGTTGTTCATCAAGAAATTCACCTAGTGGCATAGTATTATCAAGCATAGAAGTAGTTTCATCATAAGTATCATGCAAAGCAGAAGTGGCATCATCAATAACATGCGACATATCGGAATAAATAGCAGGTGTAGGTCTCGTAAGTTTACTCAAAACAAAAGGTGAATCAAGTGTAGAGCTAGATGGCAGTTCCTTACCTCCCCTCATAGTTGAGGGAAAATCTTGGTTCCTTTATCTTTCAAGTTCCTCATAGTGATCAACAGATATAAATCCCAAGTGACTCAAAGAATAGAGCTATGCTCCGCTGCAACGATGCCACAAAATAGTCTTGATAACCCACAAGTATAGGGGATCGCAACAGTTTTCGAGGGTAGAGTATTCAACCCAAATTTATTGATTCGACACAAGGGGAGCCAAAGAATATTCTCAAGTATTAACATTTGAGTTGTCAATTCAACCGCACCTGAAAGACTTAATATCTGCAGCAAAGTATTTAGTAACAAAGTAATATGGAAGTAGCGGTAACGGTGCCAAAAGTAACAGTAATAGTTTTGTCGTGATTGTAACAGTGGCAACGGAAAATAACTAAGAAAAGATCAATATGTGAAAAGCTCGTAGGCATTGGATCAGTGATGGATAATTATGTCGGATGCGATTCCTCATGTAACAGTTATAACATAGGGTGACACAGAACTAGCTCCAGTTCATCAATGTAATGTAGGCATGTATTCTGAATATAGTCATACGTGCTTATGGAAAAGAACTTGCATGACATCTTTTGTCCTACCCTCCCGTGGCAGTAGGGTCCTATCGGAAACTAAGGGATATTAAGGCCTCCTTTTAATAGAGTACCGGAGCAAATCATTAACACTTAGTGAATACATGAACTCCTCAAACTATAGTCATCACCGGGAGTGGTCCCGATTATTGTCACTTTGGGGTTACCGGATCATAACACATAGTAGGTGACTATTGACTTGCAAAATAGGATCAAGAACTCACATATATTCATGGAAACATAATAGGTTCAGATCTGAAATCATGGCACTCGGGCCCTAGTGACAAGCATTAAGCATAGCAAAGTCATAGCAACATCAATCTCAAAACATAATGGTTAGTAGGGATCAAACCCTAACAAAACTAACTCGATTACATGATAAATCTCATCCAACACATCACCGTCCAGCAAGCCTACGATGGAATTACTCACGCACAGCGGTGAGCATCATGAAATTGGTGATGGGGAAGGTTGATGATGATGATGGCGACGGATTCCCCTCTCCGGAGCCCCGAACGGACTCCAGATCAGCCCTCCCGAGAGAGATTAGGGCTTGGCGGTGGCTCCATATCGTAAAACGCAATGAATCCTTCTCTCTGATTCTTTTTCTCCCTGAACGTGAATATATAGAGTTGGAGTTGTGGTCGGTGGAGCCTCAGGGGGCCCACGAGACAGGGGGGCGTGCCCCATGGGGGGTGGGCGTGCCCCCACCCTCGTGGATAGGGTGTGGGCCCTCGGTGTTGATTCTTTCGCCAGTATTTTTTTATAAATTCCAAAAAATTTCTCCGTGAAGTTTCAGGTCATTCCGAGAACTTTTATTTCTGCACAAAAATAACACCATGGCAATTCTGCTGAAAACAGTGTCGGTCCGGGTTAGTTCCATTCAAATCATGCAAGTTAGAGTCCAAAACATGGTCAAAGTGTTTGGAAAATTAGATACGATGGAGACGTATCAAGGTGTTGTGCGTTCGGTACTTGATCGGTTGGATCACAAAGACGTTCGACTACATCAACCGTGTTACTAAACGCTTCCGCTTTCGGTCTACGAGGGTACATAGACACACTCTCCCTGCTTGTTGCTATGCTTCTCCTAGATAGATCTTGCGTGATCGTAGGAAATTTTTGAAATACTACGTTCCCCAACAGTGGTATCAGAGCCAGGTCTATGCGTAGATGTTATATGCATGAGTAGAACACAAAGAGTTGTGGGCGATAATAGTCATATTGCTTACCAGCATGTTATACTTTGATTCGGCGATATTGTTGGATGAAGCGGCCCAGACCGACATTACATGACCGCATTCATGAGACTGGTTCTACCGACGTGCTTCGCACACAGGTGCCTAGTGGGTGTCTGTTTCTCCAATTTTAGTTGAATCGAGTGTGACTATGCCCAGTCCTTGTTGAAGGTTAAAACAGCACACTTGACGAAAAATCGTTGTGGTTCTCATGCGTAGGTAGGAACGGTTCTTGCTAGAAGCCCGTAGCAGCCACATAAAACTTGCAACAACAAAGTAGAGGACGTCTAACTTGTTTTTGCAGGGCATGTTGTGATGTGATATGGTCAAGATGTGATGAGAAATAAATTGTTGTATGACATGATCATGTTTTGTTAAAGTTATCGGCAACTGGCAGGAGCCTTATGGTTGTCTCTTTATTGCATAAGATGCAAGCGCCATATAATTGCTTTACTTTATCGCTATGCGATAGCAATAGTTGCAAAAGCAATAGTTGGCGAGACGACCATGTGATGACACATTGATAAAGATCAAGATGATGGAGGTCATGGTGTCATGCCGGTGACGATGGAGATCATGACAGTACTTTGGAGATGGAGATCAAAGGCACAAGATGATAATGGCCATATCATGTCACATATTTTGATTGCATATGATGTTTATCTTTTATGCATCTTATTTTGCTCAGTACGATGGTAGCATTATGAGTGTTCTCCCTGAGTATGCACCGTTGCGACAGTTCTTCGTGCTGAGACACCACGTGATGATCGGGTGTGATAAGCTCTACGTTCACATAGAACGGGTGCAAGCCAGTTTTGCACATGCAGAATACTCGAGTTAAACTTGACGAGCCTAGCATATGCAGATATGGCCTCGGAACACTGAGACCGAAAGGTCGAGCGTGAATCGTATAGTAGATATGATCAACATAGTGATGTTCACCATTGAAAAATACTCCATCTCACGTGATGATCGGGCATGGTTTAGTTGATATGGATCACGTGATCATTTAGATGACTTGAGGGATGTCTATCTAAGTGGAGTTCTTAAGTAATATGATTAAATTGAACTTAAATTTATCATTAACTTAGCCCTGATAGTATTTGCATATCTATGTTGTAGATCAATAGCTCACGTATAGCTTCCCCGTTTTATTTATGATATGTTCCTAGAGAAAACTAAGTTGAAAGATGATAGTAGCAATGATGCGGACTAGGTCCGTGATCTGAGATTTATCCTCATTGCTGCACAGAAGAATTATGTCCTTGATGCATCGTGAGGTGACAGAACTATTGCAGGAGCAGATGCAGACGTTATGAACGTTTGACAAGCTCGGTATGATGACTACTTGATAGTTTAGTGCACCATGCTTTACGGCTTAAAACCGGGACTTCAAAAATTTGAAACGCCACGGTGCATATGAGATGTTCCAAGAGTTGAAATTGGTATTTCAGACTCATGCCCGAGTCGAGAGGTATGAGACCTCTGACAAGTACTTTGCCTACAAGATGGAGGAGAATAGCTCAACCAGTGAGCATGTGCTCAGAATGTCTGAGTACTACAATCGCTTGAATCAAGTGGGAGTTAATCTTCCAGATAAGATAGTAATTTACAAAGTTCTCTAGTCACTATCACCAAGTTACTAAAACTTCGTGATGAACTATATTCAAGGGATGACGAAAACTATTCCCCGAGCTCTTCGCGATGCTGAAATCGGCGAAGGTAGAAATCAAGAAAAGCATCAAGTGTTGATAGTTGACAAGACCACTAGTTTCAAGTAAAAGGGCAAGGAAAGAAAGGGAACTTCAAGAAGAATGGCAAGCAAGTTGCCACTCCCATGAAGAATCCCAAAGCTAGACCCAAGCCTGAAACCGAGTGCTTCTACTGTAAAGGAAATGGTCACTGGAAGTGGAACTGCCCTAGATACTTGGCAGATAAGAAGGATGGCAAAGTGAACAAAGGTATATTTGATATACATGTTATTGATGTGTACTTTACTAATGTTTATAGCAAACCCCTCAGTATTTGATACTGGTTCAGTTGCTAAGAATAGTAACTCGAAACGAGAGTTGCAAAATAAACAAAGACTAGTTGAGGGCGAGGTGACTATGTGTGTTGGAAATGATTCCAAGGTTGATAAGATCACCATCGCACACTCCCTTTACCTTCGGGATTAGTGTTGAACCTAAAATAAATGTTATTTGGTGTTTGTGTTGAGAATAATAAGATTGGATCATGTTTATTGCAATACGGTTATTCATTTAAGTCAAAGAATAATTGTTATTCTGTTTACATGAATAAAATCTTCTGTGGTCCTACACCCAAGGTGAATGGTTTATTGAATCTCGATCATAGTGATACACATATTCATAATATTGAAGCCAAAAGATGCAAAATTAATAATGATAGTGCAACCTATCTGTGGCACTGTCGTTTAGATCATATTGGTGTAAAGCGCATGAAGAAACTCCACGCTGATGGGCTTTTGGAATCACTTGATTATGAATCACTTGATGCTTGCGAACCATGCCTCATGGGCAAGATGACTAAGACTCTGTTCTCCGGAACAATGGAGCGAGCCACTGACTTATTGGAAATAATACATACTGATGTACGCGATCTGATGAGTGTTGAGGCTCACAGTGGATATCGTTATTTTCTAACCTTCACAGATGATTTGAGAAGATATAGGTATATCTACTTGATGAAACATAAGTCTGAAACATTTGAAAAGTTCAAAGAATTTCAGAGTGAAGTAGAAAATCATCGTAACAAGAAAATAAAGTTTCTACGATCCGATCGTGGAGGTGAATATTTGAGTTACGAGTTTGGTCTTCATTTAAAACAATGTGGAATAGTTTCGCAGCTCATGCCACCTAGAACACCACAGCGTAATGGTGTGTCTGAACGTCATAACCGTACTTTATTAGATATGGTGCGATCTATGATGTCTCTTACCGATTTACCACTATTGTTTTGGGGTTATGCATTAGAGACAGTTGCATTCATGTTAAAAAGGGCACAATCTAAAAATCCGTTGAGACGACAATGTATGAACTGTGGTTTAGCAAGAAACCCAAGTTGTCATTTCTTAAAGTTTGGGGTTGTGTTGCTTATGTGAAAAAGTTTCAGCCCGATAAGCTCAAGAGAAGTGCGTCTTCATAGGATACCCATAAGAAACTTTTGGGTACACCTTCTATCATAGATCTGAAGGCAAGATCTTTGTTGCTAAAGAGTGGATCCTTTCTAGAGAAGGAGTTTCTCTCGAAAGAAGTGAGTGGGAGGAAATTAGAACTTGATGAGGTAATTGTACCTTCTCTCGAATTGGAAAGTAGCTCATCACTGAAATCAGTTCCAGTGATGCCTACACCAATTAGTGAGGAAATTAATGATGATGATCATGAAACTTCAGATCAAGTTACTACTAAACCTCGTAGGTTAACCAGAGTATGATTCGCACCAAAGTGGTACGGTAATCCTATTCTGGAAGTCATGTTACTAGACCATGATGAACCTAAGAATTATGAGGAAGCGATGATGAGCCCAGATTCCGATAGATGGCTTGAAGCCATGAAATCTGAGATAGAATCCATGTATGACGACAAAGTGTGGACTTTGGTGGACTTGACCGATGATCGGTAAGCCATTGAGAATAAATGGATCTTCAAGAGGAAGATGGACACTGATAGTAGTGTTACTATCTACAAAGCTCGACTTGTCGAAAAAGGTCTTTTGACAAGTTCAAGATGTTGACTACGATGAGATTTTATCACTCGTATCGATGCTTAAAGTCTATCTGAATCATGTTAGCAATTGCCACATTTTATGAAATCTGATAAATGGATATCAAAACTGCATTCCTTAATGGATTTATTAAAGAAGATTTGTATATGATACAACCAGAAGGTTTTGTCAATCCTAAAGGTGCTAACAAAATGTGCAAGCTCCAGTGATCCATCTATGGACTGGTGCAAGCATCTCGGAGTTGGAATATACGCTTTGATAAGTTGATCAAAGCATATAGTTTTATACAGACTTGCGGTGAAGACTGTATTTACAAGAAAGTGAGTGGAAGCACTACAGACTTTCTAATAAGTATGTGAGAATGACATATTGTTGATCGGAAATTATGTAGAATTTTCTAGAAAGCATAAAGGGGTGTTTGGAAAGAGTTTTTCAAAGAAAGACCTCGGTGAAGCTGCTTACATATTGAGCATCAAGATCTATAGAGATAGATCAAGATGATTGATAAGTTTTTTCAAAGAGTACATACATTGACAAGATTTTGAAGTAGTTCAAAATGGAACAGTCAAAGAAGGAGTTCTTGCCTGTGTTGCAAGGTGTGAAGTTGAGTAAAGACTCAAAACCCGACCACGGTAGAAAATAGAAAGAGAATGAAAAGTCATTCCCTATGCCTCAGTCATAGGTTCTATAAAGTATGCTATGTTGTGTACCAGACCTATTGTGTACCTCACCATGAGTTTGGCAAGAGGGTACAATAGTGATCCAGGAGTGGATCATTGGACAGCGGTCAAAATTATCCTTAGTGGAATAAGGACATGTTTCTCGGTTATGGAGGTGACAAAAAGTTCGTCGTAAAGGGTTGAGTCGATGCAAGCTTTGACACTAATCCGGATGACTCTAAGTCTCAATCTGGATACATATTGAAAGTGGGAGCGATTAGCTAGAGTAGCTCCGTGTAGAGCATTGTAGACATAGAAAATTTGCAAAATACATACTGATCTGAATGTGGCGGATCTGTTGACTAAACTTCTCCCACAAGCAAAACATGATCACTCTTTGGGTGTTAATCACGTAGCGATGTTAACTAGATTATTGACTCTAGTAAACCCTTTGGGTATTAGTCACATGGAGATGTGAACTAATCACATAAAGATGTGAACTATTGGTGTTAAATCACATGACGATGTGAACTAAATTATTGACTCTAGTGCAAGTGGGAGACTGAAGGAAATATGCCCTAGAGGCAATAATAAAGTTGTTATTTATATTTACTTACATCATGATAAATGTTTATTATTCATGCTAGAAGTGTATTAACCAGAAACTTAGTACATGTGTGAATACATAGACAAACAGAGTGTCCCTAGTATGCCTCTACTAGACTAGCTCGTTAATCAAAGATCGAGATTAGGATTTGTCACTCCGATTGCCGGAGAGGTATCTCTGGCCCCTCTCGGTAATGCACATCACTATAAGCCTTGCAAGCAATGTGACAAATGGGTTAGTTGCGGGATGATGCATTAAGGAACGAGTAAAGAGACTTGCCGGTAACGAGATTGAACTAGGTATGGTGATACCGACGATCGATTCTCGGCAAGTAACATATCGGTGACAAAGGGAACAACGTATGATGTTGTGCGGTTTGACCAATAAATATCTTCATAGAATATGTAGGAGCCAATATGAGCATCCAGGTTCCGCTATTGGTTATTGACCGGAGATGTGTCTCGGTCATGTCTACATAGTTCTCGAACCCGTAGGATCCGCATGCTTAACGTTCGATGATGATTTGTATTATGAGTTATGTGATTTGATGACCGAAGTTTGTTCAGAGTCCCGGATGAGATCATAGACATGACGAGGAGTCTCAAAATGGTCGAGACGTAAAGATCGATATATTGAAAGGCTATATTCGGACATCGGAAAGGTTCTGAGCGATTCGGGTATTTTTCGGAGTACCGGAGAGTTACGGGAAATCGTCGGGGGAAGTATTGGGCCTTCATGGGCCTAGTAGTGGAAGAGAGGAGGCAGGACAAGGTGGGGCGCACGCCCCCCCTAGCCCAAACTGAATTGGACTAGGGGGGTCGGCCCCCCTTTCCTTCTCTTCTTCCTCTCCTTCCTTTCTCTCCTACATGGACTAGGAAACAGGGAAACCTACTCCTACTACGAGTAGGAATCCCCCCTTAGGGTGGGCCTCTTGTGGCCGGCCCTCCTCCTGTTGGGGAACGTAGTAATTTCAAAAAATTTCCTACGCACACGCAAGATCATGGTGATGCATAGCAACGAGAGGGGAGAGTGTGATCTACGTACCCTTGTAGATCGACAGCGGAAGCGTTAGCACAACGCGGTTGATGTAGTCGTACGTCTTCACGGCCCGACCGATCAAGCACCGAAACTACGGCACCTCTGAGTTCTAGCACACGTTCAGCTCGATGATGATCCCCGGACTCCGATCCAGCAAAGTGTCGGGGAAGAGTTCCGTCAGCACGACGGCGTGGTGACGATCTTGATGTACTACCGTCGCAGGGCTTCGCCTAAGCACCGCTACAATATTATCGAGGATTATGGTGGAAGGGGGCACCGCACACGGCTAAGAATATGATCACATGGATCAACTTGTGTTTCTAGCGGTGCCCCCTGCCCCCGTATATAAAGGAGCAGGGGGACGTGTGGCCGGCCAGGAGGAGGGCATGCCAGGAGGAGTCCTACTCCCACCGGGAGTAGGATTCCCCCCCTTTCCTAGTTGGAATATGATTCGGGAGGGGGAAAGAGGAGAGAGAGAAGGAAGGGGGGGCGCCGCCCCCCTCTCCTTGTCCTATTTGGACTAGGGGGGAGGGGCGCGCGGCCCAGCCCTGGCCACCTCTCATCTCTTCCACTAAAGCCTACTAAGGCCCATATACCTCCCGGGGGGTTCCCGTAACCTCTCGGTACTCTGGTAAAATCCCGATTTCACTCGGAACACTTCCGATATCCAAATATAGGCTTCCAATATATCAATATTTATGTATCGACCATTTCAAGACTCCTCGTCATGTCCGTGATCACATCCGGGACTCCGAACAAACTTCGGTACATCAAAATGCATAAACTCATAATATAACTGTCATCAAAACCTTAAGCGTGCGGACCCTACGGGTTCGAGAACAATGTAGACATGACCGAGACAGGTCTCCGATCAATAACCAATAGCGGAACCTGGATGCTCATATTGGCTCCCACATATTCTACGAAGATCTTTATCGGTCAGACCGCATAACAACATACGTTGTTCCCTTTGTCATCGGTATGTTACTTGCCCGATATTCGATCGTCAGTATCTCAATACCTAGTTCAATCTCGTTACCGGCAAGTCTCTTTACTCGTTTCGTAATACATCATTTTGCAACTAACTCATTAGTTGTGATGCTTGCAAGGCTTATGTGATGTGCATTGCCAAGAGGGCCCAGAGATACCTCTCCGACAATCGGAGTGACAAATCCTAATCTCGAAATACGCCAACCCAACATGTACCTTTGGAGACACCTGTAGAGCTCCTTTGTAATCACCCAGTTATGTTGTGATGTTTGGTAGCACACAAAGTGTTCCTCCGGCAAACGGGAGTTGCATAATCTCATAGTCATAGGAACATGTATAAGTCATGAAGAAAGCAATAGCAACATACTAAACGATCGGGTGCTAAGCTAATGGAATGGGTCATGTCAATAATATCATTCTCCTAATGATGTGATCCCATTAATCAAATAACAACTCTTTTGTTCATGGTTAGGAAACATAACCATCTTCGATTAACGAGCTAGTCTAGTAGAGGCATACTAGTGACACTCTGTTTGTCTATGTATTCACACATGTGTTGTGTTTCCGGTTAATACAATTCTAGCATGAATAATAAACATTTATCATGATATAAGGAAATAAATAATAACTTTATTATTGCCTCTAGGGCATATTTCCTTCAGTCTCCCACTTGCACTAGAGTCAATAATCTAGTTCACATCGCCATGTGATTCAACACTAATAGTTCACATCACCATGTGATTAACACCCATAGTTCACATTGTCATGTGACCTATACCCAAAGGGTTTACTAGAGTCAGTAATCTAGTTCACATCGTTTATGTGATTAACACCCAAAGAGTACTAAGGTGTGATCATGTTTTGCTTGTGAGATAATTTTAGTCAACGGGTCTGTCACATACAGATCCGTAAGTATTTTGCGAATTCTATGTCTACAATGCTCTGCACGGAGCTACTCTAGCTAATTGCTCCCACTTTCAATATGTATCTAGATCGAGACTTAGAGTCATCCAGATCTGTGTCAAAACTTGCATCAACGTAACTTTTTACGACGAACCTTTTTGTCACCTCCATAATTGAGAAATATTTCCTTATTCCACTAAGGATAATTTTGACCGCTGTCCAGTGATATACTCTTAGATCACTATTGTACTCCCTTGCTTAACACAGTGTAGGGTATACAATAGATCTGGTACACAGTATGGCATACTTTATAGAACCTATGGCTGAGGCATAGGGAATGACTTTCATTCTCTTTCTATCTTCTGCCGTGGTCGGGCTTTGAGTCTTACTCAATTTCACACCTTGTAACACAGCCAAGAACTCTTTCTTTGACTGTTCCAATTTTTGAACTACTTCAAAATATTATCAAGGTATGTACTCATTGAAAAAAAACTTATCAAGCATCTTGATCTATCTCTATAGATCTTGATGCTTAATATGTAAGCAGCTTCACTGAGGTCTTTCTTTGAAAAACTTCTTTCAAAACACTCATTTATGCTTTGCAGAATAATTCTACATTATTTCCGATCAACAATATGTCATTCACATATACTTATCAGAAATGTTGTAGTGCTCCCACTCACTTTCTTGTAAATACAGGCTTCACCGCAAGTCTGTATAAAACTATATGCTTTGATCATCTCATCAAAGTGCATATTCCAACTCTGAGATGCTTGCACCAGTCCATAGATGGATCGCTGGAGCTTGCACATTTTGTTAGCACCTTTAGGATTGACAAAACCTTATGGTTGTGTCATATACAACTCTTCTTTAATAAATCCATTAAGGAATGCAGTTTTGTTTATCCATTTGCTAGATTTCATAAAAATGCGGCAATTGCTAACATGATTTGGACAGACTTAAGCATCGCTACGAGTGAGAAAATTTCATCGTAGTCAACACCTTGAACTTTGTCAAAAAACCTTTTTGACAAGTCTAGCTTTGTAGATAGTAACACTACTATCAGCGTCTGTCTTCCTCTTGAAGATCCATTTATTTTCTATGGCTTGCCGATCATCGGGCAAATCCATCAAAGTCCATACTTTGTTCTCATACATGGATCATATCTCAGATTTCATGGCCTCAAACCATTTCGCGGAATCTGGGCTCATCATCGCTTCCTCATAGTTCACAAGTTCGTCATGGTCTAGTAACATGACTTCCAGAACAGGATTACCGTACCACTCTGGTGCGGATCTCACTCTGGTTTACCTACGAGATTCGGTAGTAACTTGATCTGAAGTTACATGATAATCATCATTAGCTTCCTCACTAATTAGTGTAGTAGTCACAAGAACAGATTTCTGTGATGAACTACTTTCCAATAAGGGAGAAGGTACAATTACCTTATCAAGTTTTCTACTTTCCTCCCACTCACTTCTTTCGAGAGAAACTCCTTCTATAGAAAGGATCCATTCTTAGCAACGAATGTCTTGCCTTCGGATCTGTGATAGAAGGTGTACCCAACAGTCTTCTTTGGGTATCCTATGAAGACATATTTCTCCGATTTGGGTTTGAGCTTATCAGGATGAAACTTTTTCACATAAGCATCACAATCCAAAACTTTAAGAAACGACAACTTTGGTTTCTTGCCAAACCATAATTCAGATTGTGTCGTCTCAACGGATTTAGATGGTGCCCTTTTTAACGTGAATGCAGCTGTCTCTAATGCATAACCCCAAAACGATAGTGGTAGATTGGTAAGAGACATCATAGATTGCACTATATCCAATAAAGTACGGTTATGACGATCGGACACACCATTATGCTGTGGTGTTCCAGGTGGCATGAGTTTGTGAAACTATTCAACAATGTTTTAATTGAAGACCAAACTCGTAACTCAAATATTTGTCTCCGCGATCAGATCGTAGAAACTTTTTTTTTCTTGTCACGATGATTTTCCACTTCACCCTGGAATTATTTGAACTTTTCAAATGTTTCAGACTTATGTTTCATCAAGTAGATATACTCATATCTGCTCAAATCATCTGTGAAGATCAGAAAATAATGATACCTGTCGCGAGCCTCAATATTCATCGGACCACATACATCAGTATGTATGATTTCCAACAAATCTGTTGCTCGCTTCATTGTTCCGAAGAACAGAGTCTTAGTCATCTTGCCCATGAGGCATGGTTCGCAAGCATCAATTGATTCATAATCAAGTGATTCCAAAAGCCCATCAGCATGGAGTTTCTTCATGCGCTTTACACCAATATGACCTAAATGGCAGTGCCACAAATAAGTTGCACTATCATTATTAATTTTGCATCTTTTTGGTTTCAATATTATGATTATGTGTCTCACTACGATCGAGATCCAACGAACTATTTTCATTGGGTGTGTAACCATATAAGGTTTTATTCATGTAAATAGAACAACAATTTATTATCTTACTTAAATGAATAACCGTATAAACATGATCAAATCATATTCATGCTCAACGCAAACACCAAATAACACTTATTTAGGTTCAACACTAATCCCGAAATTATAGGGAGTGTGCGATGATGATCATATCAATCTTGGAACCACTTCCAACACACATCGTCACTTCACCCTTAACTAGTCTCTGTTTATTCTGCAACTCCCGTTTCGAGTTACTAATCTTAGCAACTGAACTAGTATCAAATACTGAGGGGTTGCTATAAACACTAGTAAAGTACACATCAATAACATGTGTATCAAATATACTTATGTTCACTTTGCCATCCTTCTTATCCGCCAATCACTTGGGGTAGTTCCGCTTCCAGTGACCAGTCCCTTTGCAGTAGAAGCACTTAGTCTCAGGCTTAGGACCAGACTTGGGCTTCTTCACTTGAGCAGCAACTTGCTTGCTGTTCTTCTTGAAGTTCCCCTTCTTCCCTCTGCCCTTTTCTTGAAACTAGTGGTCTTGTCTACCATCAACACTTGATGTTTTTCTCGATTTCTACCTTCGTCAATTTCAGCATTACGAAGAGCTTGGGAATCGTTTCCGTTATCCCTTGCATATTATAGTTCATCACAAAGTTCTACTAACTTGGTGATGGTGACTAGAGAATTCTGTCAATCACTATCTTATCTGGAAGATTAACTCCCACTTCATTCAAGCGATTGTAGTACCCAGACAATCTGAGCACATGCTCACTAGTTGAGCGATTCTCCTCCATCTTTTAGCTATAGAACTTGTTGGAGACTTCATATCTCTCAACTCGGGTATTTGCTTGAAATATTAACTTCAACTCCTGGAACATCTCATATGGTCCATGATGTTCAAAATGTCTTTGAAGTCCCGATTCTAAGCCATTAAGCATGGTGCACTAAACTATCAAGTAGTCATCATATTGAGCTAGCCAAATGTTCATAACGTCTGCATCTGCTCCTGCAATAGGTCTGTCACCTAGCGGTGCATCAAGGACATAATTCTTCTGTGCAGCAATGAGGATAAACCTCAGATCACGGATCCAATCCGCATCATTGCTACTAACATCTTTCAACACAATTTTCTCTAGGAACATATCAAAATAAACACAGGGAAGCAACAATGCGAGCTATTGATCTACAACATAATTTGCAAAATACTACCAGGACTAAGTTCATGATAAATTTAAAGTTCAATTAATCATATTACTTAAGAACTCCCACTTAGAAAGACATCCCTCTAATCTTCTAAGTGATCACGTGATCCAAATCAACTAAACCATGTCCGATCATCACGTGAGATGGAGTAGTTTCAATGGTGAACATCACTATGTTGATCATATCTACTATATGATTCACGCTCGACCTTTCGGTCTCCGTGTTCCGAGGCCATATCTGTATATGCTTGGCTCGTCAAGTATAACCTGAGTATTCCGCGTGTGCAACTGTTTTGCACCCGTTGTATTTGAACGTAGAGCCTATCACACCCGATCATCACGTGGTGTCTCAGCACGAAGAACTTTCGCAAAGGTGCATACTCAGGGAGAACACTTCTTGATAATTAGTGAGAGATCATCTTAAAATGCTACCGTCAATCAAAGCAAGATAAGATGCATAAAAGATAAACATCACATGCAATCAATATAAGTGATATGATATGGCCATCATCATCTTGTGCTTGTGATCTCCATCTTCGAAGCACCGTCGTGATCACCATCGTCACCGGCGCGACACCTTGATCACCATCGTAGCATCGTTGTCGTCTCGCCAATCTTATGCTTCCAGGACTATCGCTACCGCTTAGTGATAAAGTAAAGCATTACAGCGCAATTGCATTGCATACAATAAAAGCGACAACCATATGGCTCCTGCCAGTTGCCGATAACTTGGTTACAAAACATGATCATCTCATATAGTAAAATTTAGCATCATGTCTTGACCATATCACATCACAACATGCCCTGCAAAAACAAGTTAGACGTCCTCTACTTTGTTGTTGCAAGTTTTACGTGGCTGCTACGGGCTTAAGCAAGAACCAATCTTACCTACGCATCCAAACCACAACGATAGTTTGTCAAGTTGGTGTTGTTTTAACCTTCATAAGGACCGGGCGTAGCCACACTCGGTTCAACTAAAATTGGAGAAACTGTCACCCGCTAGCCACCTTTGGGCAAAACACGTCGGGAGAACCAGTCTCGCGTAAGCGTACGCGTAATGTGGTCCGGGCCGCTTCATCCAACAATACCGCCGAACCAAACTATGACATGCTGGTAAGCAGTATGACTTATATCGCCCACAACTCACTTGTGTTCTACTCGTGCATATAACATCAACACATAAAACATAGGCTCGGATGCCACTGTTGGGGAACGTAGTAATTTCAAAAAAATTCCTACGCACATGCAAGATCATGGTGATGCATAGCAACGAGAGGGGAGAGTGTGATCTACGTACCCTTGTAGATCGACAGCGGAAGCGTTAGCACAACGCGGTTGATGTAGTCGTACATCTTCACGGCCCGACCGATCAAGCACCGAAACTACGACACCTCTGAGTTCTAGCACACGTTCAGCTCGATGACGATCCCCGGACTCCGATCCAGCAAAGTGTCGGGGAAGAGTTCCGTCAGCACGACGGCGTGGTGACGATCTTGATGTACTACCGTCGCAGGGCTTCGCCTAAGCACCGCTACAATATTATCGAGGATTATGGTGGAAGGGGGCACCGCACACGGCTAAGAATATGATCACGTGGATCAACTTGTGTTTCTAGGGGTGCCCCCTGCCCCCGTATATAAAGGAGCAGGGGGACGTGCGGCCGGCCAGGAGGAGGGCGCGCCAGGAGGAGTCCTACTCCCACCGGGAGTAGGATTCCCCCCCTTTCCTAGTTGGAATAGGATTTGGGAGGGGGAAAGAGGAGAGAGAGAAGGAAGGGGGGGCGCCGCCCCCCTCTCCTTGTCCTATTCGGACTAGGGGGGAGGGGCGTGCGGCCCAGCCCTGGCCACCTCTCCTCTCTTCCACTAAAGCCCACTAAGGCCCATATACCTCCCGGGGGGTTCCGGTAACCTCCCGGTACTTCGATAAAATCTCGATTTCACTCGGAACACTTCCGATATCCAAATATAGGCTTCCAATATATCAATCTTTCTTTCTCGACCATTTAGAGACTCCTCGTCATGTCCGTGGTCACATCCGGGACTCCGAACAAACTTCGGTACATCAAAATGCATAAACTCATAATATAACTATCATCAAAACCTTAAGCGTGCGGACCCTACGGGTTCGAGAACAATGTAGACATGACCGAGACACATCTCCGATCAATAACCAATAGCGGAACCTGGATGCTCATATTGGCTCCCACATATTCTACGAAGATCTTTATCGGTCAGACCGCATAACAACATACGTTGTTCCCTTTGTCATCGGTATGTTACTTGCCCGAGATTCGATCGTCGGTATCTCAATACCTAGTTCAATCTCGTTACCGGCAAGTCTCTTTACTCGTTTCGTAATACATCATTTTGCAACTAACTCATTAGTTGTAATGCTTGCAAGGCTTATGTGATGTGCATTACCGAGAGGGCCCAGAGATACCTCTCCGACAATCGGAGTGACAAATCCTAATCTCGAAATACGCCAACCCAACATGTACCTTTGGAGACACCTGTAGAGCTCCTTTATAATCACCCAGTTATGTTGTGACGTTTGGTAGCACACAAAGTGTTCCTCCGGCAAACGGGAGTTGCATAATCTCATAGTCATAGGAACATGTATAAGTCATGAAGAAAGCAATAGCAACATACTAAACGATCGGGTGCTAAGCTAATGGAATGGGTCATGTCAATCATATCATTCTCCTAATGATTTGATCCCATTAATAAAATAACAACTCTTTTGTTCATGGTTAGGAAACATAACCATCTTCGATTAATGAGCTAGTCTAGTAGAGGCATACTAGTGACACTCTGTTTGTCTATGTATTCACACATGTATTATGTTTCCGGTTAATACAATTCTAGCATGAATAATAAACATTTATCATGATATAAGGAAATAAATAATAACTTTATTATTGCCTCTAGGGCATATTTCCTTCACCTCCTCCTCTCGTCCTTTATATACGGGGAGGGGGCACCCCATAGACACACAAGTTGATCTTTTAGCCGTGTGCGGTGCCCCCCTCCACAGGAACATACCTCGGTCATATCGTCGTAGTGCTTAGGTGAAGCCTAGTGCCGGTAACTTCATCATAATCATCACCATGCCATCGTGCTGACGAAACTCTCCCTCGGCCTCAACTGGATCAAGAGTTTGAGGGACGTCACCGAGTTGAACGTGTGCAGATCGCGGAGGTGCCATGCGTTCGGTACTTGATCGGTTGAATCACGAAGACGTTCGACTACATCAACCGCGTTACTAAACGCTTCTGCTTTCGGTCTATGAGGGTACGTAGACACACTCTCCCCGCTCGTTGCTATGCTTCTCCTAGATAGATCTTGCGTGATCCTAGGAATTTTTTTGAAATACTATGTTCCCCAACAGGAAAGGCAGCCCAAACGGCCGCCATTGCTTCTCAGGTGGCGGCAGCAACATCTGCCTCGGGGATAGCAACCGGCGAGAGCGGCACAACAGCTGTCCGTTCCGCAGCGGCGACCTTAGCCCTGATGGAGGCCGCCCACGACCATGTCGATGCCGCCCACGCCCAGCTCCTGGTGGTCACTGCACAAATCAAACTAAGCTTCTCCGACAATGGCGGCAACCCACGGCCGAAGAGCTGGCAATCGCCGAGAGCATTCGAGCAGCAGTCCGTTCCTCTGCCGCATACCTTGCGACGATGGTGCCCGTCCAAGACCAGATCACGTCCGCCCACGCCCAGCTCGTGGCGGCCTTTTCCAAAGAGATGGCGGACGTGGATGGCAAGATGCTTGCCGAGTATGGTGCGATGGATGCCATGGAGCCCCTTCCCCAGGAAACCGTCTGGCGCGAGCTGGACATGGAAGCGGAGGCGGAGACCGACGAGCACCAGTTGTAGTAGTACTCTTTGTTTTGTTTAATTAAGAGCATCAGTCTTTAATTTGTTAGAGTAATGTTTAGGTCAGCTAGATCTGTTTAATTGCTGAACTTGCTCGATTAAGAAGTGTAGGTGTGTTGTAGTCTCCTTTGTGTACCCAAATTATGCAATGACATGGATGACCACTGTAACCATGGAAATTTGAACCAAAACTTTTAACGTTCAAACCCATCACACACGGGTGAAGCTATCTGAATCGTTTGTGATGTCCACATATCGTACATAGTTCTGAATAAGGGACCGTGTCTGATGACACTTTGTGCGCCAGTTTTTTGGCTGAAGCGATTCTAAATTTTTGGCTTCCGCGGAAATATCTACCTCCCCGCCCCCTCCCCCTTACCAAAAGCCACATCCCCCTCTTTCTGCATCCCTTTCCAAGTTGAAACCTTCACTCCTTGCTTACAGTGTCGCCTCCTCGTCGGCGACCCTCCTTCACGCTACTCGGCCTCGTCTATCCAGGCATGTAATCAACACCCGACCCCCATCCTCCTCCTCCTTCCACATCCCACATGTCCCGACCACTGGCGCGAGCGCGACACCTTCCACCCAAATCACCGACCCCTCCACCAAATAAGCGCCGCCCTAAGCCATGGTGCACGCAGTATAGCCAGGATCTCAAGGAGCATTTGGAAGCGGAGAAGCAAATCGCGGCCGCACGCACGGATGAGGTTGCGATGGCTGCCATTCGTGCCGACCCCCATATCTTGGAGGAGCACCTTGCCATTTGCTAGCTACGCCGGTTAAGCATGCTCGGTTTACCCGTTGCGTGCTTTCCTTCACAAATTCTAGCGAATTGTGCTATCTAATTTTACCATGCAATATGTTGCTCTAGTAGTGTATATGTTCTATATGTCGTGCAGTGTGGTGCTCACCTATTAACTGTTTCGTTAATTAGTTGTCATCTTCTGTTAACTATTTAGTTCAATTCTGCAAATGTGATATTCAATTCTTTAGGCTGCAATTTTGTATTGTCTTCCATGTGAGAAAAAATCGAATTTATCTTTACAAAATACATTAGAAACGAATACAATTGCTATATTTCCAAGTTGTCAAGGATGCTTGGTTTGGTTATACATTATGCAATGTGGTGCTCAGTTAACGTTTGGTTCATTTGTGTAGTGGTGTTTAGTTAATTGTTTGGTTCAATTCTGCAATGTGATGTTCAATTGTTGTGGGTGCATTCTGTTATTGTATACCATGTGAGGAATAAATTGAATTTGGCTGTAGTAAATACATGAGAAACAAATACAATTGCTACAATTGGTTGTAGTTAACTGTTTGGTTAACTGTCTGATCTTCTATTAGGAGGATATTATATTATGCAATGTGATGCTCAGTTAATGTTTGGTTTATTTGTTGTGGTGTTTTGTTAACTGCTTGGTTCAATTCTGCAATGCAATGTCCAATTGTCGTGGGTAGAATTTTGTATTGTCGTGCATGTGAGGAATAAATCAAATTTGGCTGCACTTAATACATGAGAAACATATACAAATGCTATATTTCCTAATTCTTAATGATGCTTGGTTTGAGTAAATGGGTTTTCTGTGTGGTTGAATTCATTTGATGAATCTGCAATGTGCTTATTTTTTATCAACATATTTTACTGATAGCATGCGAACCCTTACTTAATCTGATGACTAACTACCTTATATGTGTTGCAGGGAAACAATGGGAAGCACTGATGTTTACAATCGAGGTTAGCACGTGCATGGTCCGTTCTCTAATAGCACATTATTGTGCAATTGCAGAAACCATTCTAATATTTTGATTTTTAATAATTTGGCGTTACACATGTAGGTCCTACTGTCAGAGGTTTTGACCCACTGTTCGACCCTTTTGCATATGGAGAAATGAGTTGCCCATGAATATCAATGGAATCAAGAAACTCAGAAAGATTGTTAGGATAAAGAAATTAGCGACAAAAAACAACAAGATCTTTGTCTGCACAATAAAGAAGACATCAGTTCACTACAAGATGGTACTAACTATTATACCTTACCTTTTTTTATTCATTTGCCTTATTTCCAATATAGAGAAAATATTTATGCACATCCTTATTTTCAAGCCTTTCCAAAGCAGTTCACTGATGATTACTTCTCAAACCACCTCTATGGTCAGGAGGCGAGGAAGGTATTCATACAACACCCACAGTTCAATATTTAAGTGTTCCTGAAGGGGACGAAGGACGAACGGTCAATCATCCGCAGACACTGGCCTAAAGTTGCAAAGACCTTCAACATGAATGAAGGCTCAATATTCGCCTTCCGCTTCAGCAGTTTTCCAGATGAGATGCATCTGTCTATATACCGTCTATGATGCTAATTTCGAAAGGTTCTACATGTTGCATATGGAACTTGCTGCTGGTGCAGCTGTGTAATGGGGTAGCTGAGTGCTGAACCTATATCATGTTGTACTCTGATGTATTTCAATTATGAAATTCTGCTTCCTTAATATGAAAATGAAATATATTATGTGCTTAATATGAAATGTCAATTAGATTAATAAATATATTATGAATAATCAGATAATTAGCCTGCTAATGGCGAATTAGCCTGCTAATTGGGTTTTGTTATTTCAAATGATTGTTGAAAAAATACCGTGGGCGATGACCTCAGGCAATGCACACAATTTTTAGGAATAAACCGTATTGGATCAATGAATAATCACACACGGCGTTCTCTTGAAAACTGTTTGTGTTAGGCCACCTTGCGCAAACGTTTATCACATAAAAATTGTGTGTGATGGACAACCTTTGCCACACAGTTTCTTTTACAGACCGTGTGTGATACATTCAATAACGCAAACGATTTAACGGGAAAAAATGTGTGTGATGTACCTGTGAATGGAAATGTTTTTTTTAGAGTGACTGTGTGGAATGTGCATACGAACGGAAATGTTTAGCGGTGACTGACTGTGTGGAATGTACTTGCGACCGGAAACAATTTCGTCGTATAATTGTATTTTTTAGCTCTACTGTACGTGTTTCCGTATTTGAGAGCTCGCCTGTCGCACACATTCTCATTTTACCGAGCGTGCGTGCCAGGAGGGCATATCCCCGACGGTTTCTGGGTCGTGTGGGAAGGACCCCCCTATCGCCCATACTCACTTAGCGACGATTCCAAATGTCGTCGCGGAAAGGGGTTAAAAACCGTTTGTTTAGAACCGCACGCACCAGTGTGTGTAATACGTTTGAAGAAGAAAGAAGGTGCGATAAGATTGGGAAGAGGAGGAGATAAAGTTCATGCGCCAACATAGATACATGTAGCATAGAGAAGGTGGTGGAAGGGCGATGCGTTTTCAGCCGCCCGGACAGAATCATTTCCCACTAATTCTTGAATTTTTTCAAATTCATGATTTTTTTTCTGAAATTGTGTTTTTATAATTCATGAATTTTACTAAAATTATGAATATTTTTTCAAATTTGAGGTTTTATTTTAAAATTAAACCTTTTCAAATCCATGAACCTTTTGATATCCAAAATATCCCGTTAAAAGTCAACTGTAAACGTGGTCAACTCTACAGATCAAACATAAAAACTCAGGTGAGAACAACAGGCGAAAAAAACATTCACTATAGGGGCCCGCTGATACGGCAGCCTTCGGGCTCTATAGGGCATCGTGGCTTCGCACATGACGCAGCTTACCCTGGGCCGACCCATCTGAGGTGCCTTCGCTTCGCGAGGTAAAATTTCGCAAAGATATCAAAAATTGTGATTTTTTAAATTCATGAACTTTATCAAAATTATGAAGGTTTTTTCAAACTTGAGGTTTTATTTTAAAAAATAAACTTTTTCAAATCCACAAACTTTTTGATACCCATAATATTCTGTTAAAAGTCAACTATAAATGTGGTCAACTCTACAGATCAACCATAAAAACCTAGGTGAGAACAGAGGCGAAAAAAACATTCGCTACATGGGCTGGCCGATACAGAAGCCTTCGCGCTCTGTAGGGCATCGCGGCTTCGCACGGGGCGCAACTTACCCTGGGCTGGCCCATTTGCGGTGGCTTCGCTTCGTGAGGTAAAATTTTGCAAAAATAGTTTGCGTCATGAACTTTTTTAATTTTTAAAAAAATTCTTACTAATTATGGGTGCCTCGCGCACTGTCAGATATAGAAAAATCTAGCGTCTGAGTGTTCCTCTACGTTTGCAACAAAAGTCTTGTTGCATAAACATTTGGAACAAGGGTTGTGTTGCAGAAACCTTTTATAACATAGGTCATGTTGCAGATTTTTTTTCTGTCTTCACTTTTTTTACAACACCAATGATGTGGTGGAAGAACTTTTGCAACATAGGGAATGTTGCAGAAATTTTTGCAATGAAAATGATGTGCATAAGCACCAGTACCATTGTCGAAGCATGTCGTAGAAGCACAACCATCATTCGCTGCCGACGTTTGTAACACTGCAGATGTAGCAAAAATCCACATGAAAAGCCGTTGCTGCAAAACAAAAAGGCATCTCTATGTTCGAACCCGGACGCCATGGCCATGTACATGGAGAAGCACAAGCTCAGGACGGGCCCTCTGCGTCGTGCATGTGCAGCCCAGCCACGGCTGCACCCCGCAGCGCACACACACGCTCCATCTAACCATGGCCGTTGCAGGTGTGTAGTACCTTTGAAGAAGAAAGAAGGTGCGATAAGATTGGGAAGGGGAGGAGATAAAGTTCATGGGCCAACATAGACACGTGTAGCATAGAGAAGGTGGTGGAAGCGCGACGCGTTTTCGGCCGCCCGAACAGTATTATTTCCTACTAATTATTGGATTTTTCCAAATTCATGTTTTTTTTAAATTCATGAACTTTATTGAAATTATGAAGGTTTCTCAAATTTGAGGTTTCATTTTAAAAAATAAACCTTTTCAAATCCACGAACTTTTTTATATCCAGATTATTCTATTAAAAGTAAACTAAAAAAGTGGTCAACTCTAGAGATCAACCATAAAAACCCAGGTGAGAACAGCGGGCGTAAACAACATTCACTACAGGGGCCCGCCCATATAGCAGCCTTCGGGCTCTATAAGGCATCGCGGCTTCGCACAGGGCGCAGCTTACCATGGGCTGGCCCATTTGAGGTGCTTTCGCTTCGCAAGGTAAAATTTCGTACATATCAAAAATTGTGATTTTTTTAGAATTCATGAACTTTATCAAAATCATGAAGGTTTTTTCAAATTTGAGGTTTTATTAAAAAAATAAACCTTTTCAAATCCACAAAATTTTTGATATGCATAATATTCTGTTAAAAGTCAACTGTAAATGTGGTCAACTCTACAGATCAACCATAAAAACCCAGGTGAGAAAAAAACATTCGCTACAGGGGCCGGCCCATACAACAGCCATAGGGCCCTATAGGGCATCGCAGCTTCGCATAGGGCGCAGCTTACCATGGGCCGGCCCATTGGAGGTGCCTTCGCTTCGTGAGGTAAAATTTCACAAAAACGGTTTTCCTTAGGGATCAAACCCACCACCTCTTGCAGATGCAAATGCCGCGATAGCCACCGAGACTAACTCGCCCAAGTGAAAGAATGAGAACACGAATCCTAAAGAACCAAACAGTGGCGACAAAACTTTAAAACCAGTTCGCAAAATTTCCAAAAGAAACTTTTGTAAACATTTTTTTGGAAAAACAATAATCAAAATGAAAACATGAACTTTTTTAATTATGAACAATTTTTACAAAAATAAAAGGCATTGCAATTCCCCCTAACATTTGTTGAACTGGTGAACAAATTTTGCAAACATGAACAATTTTTTAATTTGTGAACAAATTTCGAAAACATAAAAATTTGTTGAATTTTAGAACAAATTTGAAAAACAGGAATTTTATTGAACTTGTGGACAAATTTTGAAACATGAACATTTTATGAATGTGCGTACAAATTTGAAAAAGGGAACAAGTTTTTGAAAACCTTGAACATTTAAGTTTGTGAACAAAAATTTATAATGCGAACTTTTTATGAAAATAGGGAAGCAAATTTTGAAATACTAAACTTTTTTGAAATTTCTGAACAAAATTTGAAAACAGAAACATTTTACGAAAATATGAACAAGATTTAGAAATTCGAAAAAAAATCCAAAATATTTGTTGACAAATAGAAAATGATATTGAAGAAAAATTAAAAAGTTGAAGAAATAAAAAAGGCAAGAAAAGAAAAAGCAAAAAATAAGAAAAAAACAAAACAAAAACAAAAAAGAAGCTGAAAAAGGAAAAAAAAACATTCAGGAACCTTGTAAAACATTTTCAAAACCAGAAAAACGGACTAGAAACATCATAAAATGTTCCCAAAACCGGCATTGCTGCAACTCTGAACGGCTTGGCCCACCCAGAAAGGTCGCTCGCTCGCTTATGCGAAACAGCGATAACTTATCGCAAGGAGCGGCAAATAGCGTTATCCTTTGCGTATAACACGCTGGAAAACAGCGCGCGTACCCGCAGCTACTCCTTGCGCCTTTCTGGGCTGGCTCATGTATTGGACTGGATGGCCTGTTTCTATCATTCCGATTTTTATTTTTGGTTTTTCGTTTTTTATTTTCAAAATATTTAGGGATTTCAAAAAGTTCCTAAGTTTAAAACATGTTCAGGAAATCAGAAAAATGATGATGATTTCGAAAAAAGTTCAAAAACTAAAATAAATATTCAGAACAACATAAAATGTTCGTAATTCAAAAAATTATACATGATTTAAAAAAAATAGGGAAATCAAAAAATGTTCACAACTTAGAAAAGAGTTAGCATATTCAAAAAATGTTCATGAATTTGAAACAAATATTGTCGAATGTCAAAAAGTAGCATGATTTTCTTTCACATGTTCGCCAAGATTTGAAAAAAGTTTGCCACTTCAGAAAATGTTCTCACATTTCAAAAAAAATCAAGTCTTCAAAAATGTTTGTTCCGAAAAAACACTAGTTAAGAATTCCGAAAATATTCATGCATTTCAAAAAATGTTCATCTATAAAAAATGTTCGTGAATTTCAAAAATTGTTTGCAAATTCACAAAAATGCATCATTAGTTCATGATTCGAAAAATGTTCCGAAATTTGTAAAGAATGTTCATGAATTTGAAAAATGTTCATCATTTCAACAATATGTTCATGAATTCCCAATGTTTATAATTTTAAAAAATGTTCGTCAATTTGTAACATGAATTTTAAAAATATTCATTATCTCAAAAATGTTAATATTTTCGAAATATACGTTCATGAGTTCAAAATATGTTTATAATTTTAGAAAAAAGCTTCATTCATTACAAAAATGTTCCTATTATTTCAAAAAAAAAGTGTGTTGATTCGAAATATGTTCACCTATTCGAAATATATGTTCACGGGTTTCAAAAAATAAGATGACTTTTTGCATAAAAATGAACTTAAAAAAATTGTTCGTCAATCCAAAAAATCTCCAAGTATTTTACAAAATGTTCACAAATATGCAATATATTCACTATTTCGTAAAGCATTCAAGGTAAAAAAATATTCTTGATTTTCAAAAAGTATTCATGACAAGAAAATCTGTTCATATATTTGAAAGTGGGCTGAAAAAAAGAAAAAAAGGCAAAAAATAAAAAAGAAAAATTGGAGAAAGAAAACGAAAAATAGAATAGAAAATAAAAATAAAAATAAAATGTCAACAAAAAAGGAAAAGGAAAGAAAAACCGAAATAAAAAAACAAAAAAATGGTGACGAAAGGAATCACGAACTGGGCCGTCCAAAAAGGTGTGTGTGGGGTGGTGGTGGGGGGGGGGGAGGCAAACCGCGCGGAAAAGCATTAACCACTAGGACATTCTCAGTTTGTTGATAACTGTTGGAAACAAATCTCATTTCACCTATCATTAAGTACTCCCTCCGTCCGAGAATACTGTCATCAAAAATAAAAAAAGAATGTATCTAGAACTAATATACATGTAGATACATCCCCTTTTATTCATTTTGATGACAAGTATTTTCGGACAGAGGGAGTACAAAAATTAAACATATACTACCAATATATACTCACTATAATTATATTTGAATAAAGAAAACATAGATTTGAACAAGCATTCGCAAAAAAAACGAATTGAAAGAAATAAACAATTTTCCAAAAGGTTTGTACCAATTTGAAAAAGGTTCACTGAATTTGGAAAAAGTTCATCAATTTTTACAAAGGAAAAAAAGAAAAACAAAAACAAAAAAGAAGCTGAAAAAGGAAAAAAAAACATTCAGGAACCTTGTAAAACGTTTCAAAACCAGAAAAACGGACTAGAAACATCAGAAAATGTTCCCAAAACCGGCATTGCTGCAACGCTGAACGGCTTGGCCCACCCAGAAAGGTCGCTCGCTAGCTTATGCGAAACAGCCACAACTTATCGCAAAGAGCGGCAAATTGCGTTATCCTTTGCGTATAACACGCTGGAACACAGCGCGCGCACCCCCCAGCTACTCCTTGCGCCTTTCTGGGCTGGCTCATGTATTGGACTGGATGGCCAGTTTCTTTCATTCCAATTTTTATTTTCCGTTTTTTGTTTTTTATTTTCAAAATAATTAAGGATTTCAAAAAGTTTCTAAGTTTAAAACATGTTCAGGAAATCAGAAAAATGATGATGATTTCGAAAAAAGTTCAAGAACTAAAAGAAATATTCAGAACAACATAAAATGTTCGTAATTCAAAAAATTATTCATGATTTAAAAAATTTAGGGAAATCAAAAAATGTTCACAACTTAGAAAAGAGCTAACATATTCAGAAAATGTTCATGAATTTGAAACAAATATTGGCGAATGTCAAAAAGTTAGCATGATTTTATTTAACATGTTCGCCGAAATTTGAAAAAAGTTTGCCACTTCAGAAAATGTTCTCACATTTCAAAAAAAAATCAAATCTTCAAAAAGGTTTGTTCCGAAAAAAAACTACTTATGAATTCCTAAAATATTCATGCGTTTCAAAAAAATTTCATCTATAAAAAATGTTTGTGAATTTCAAAAATTGTTTGCAAATTCACAAAAATGCATCATTAGTTTAAAAAATATCACGATTTAATAAATAAATAATTTTTGTGATGTGATTTCATAATATGTTGATGATTTGAAAAATGTTCCGAAATTTGTAAAGAATGTTCGTGAATTTAAAAAATGTTCACCATTTCAAAAATATCGATTTTGTAAAAAATCCATCGATTTTGAAATATGTTCATCGACCTTGAAGAAATGTTCATTGATTTTTCGAAAAAAACACGAATTTGTAAGGTTCACGTATTTAGCAAAAAATGAGAAAAAACTGAACACAACAGTTCCCAGAAAAAACAAAAAAAAAGAATGAAGTTCCATGAACTATTGAGGATAAATATGGAAAACGATGTGAGTATGCACAATCAATCGAGATGGCCTAGTGGTTACTACGTGTTGCTTTGAATTAAAAGGTCTCTAGTTTGAATCTCTGCGATTGAATTTTGACATAGGAAAAGAAGAAATAGTTAAACGGGTCGGTCCAGTCGCGGGAGGGAGTGTTTCCTGTAGGCGCCCGTTAGCAAAAATGGCCTGTAACGGGCGTCTGCAGCGCCAAATAGGGTGGCGCTCTAAACGTCGGTTGAGGCTACTGCCGCTCGCTAGCGAGCCATAGCGGGCCGGTCCAACACCTACTCAAAATGGAGAACATGAGTGAAAACAAAGGCAGACCTGGGATTCAAACTCAACAAGTCAGGTCTGCAACCTAACACACTAAACCACTGGAGCAAACTCGCTTTGTTTTCTAATAACAGAAAATAGTCTAATTAACCTTGCTTTTAATATCATGTTACCTTGAATTTGAAAATTACTTGAAAATTCAACGATTTTTAGGAAAAGTTCACAAAGAAAATGAAAAAGTTCATCGACTTTAAAAAAAGTTCATCAAATTTGAAAAAAAAAGTTCATCCATTGGACAAAGTTAATTGAATTTCAAAAAGTTCATCAATTTGAAAAAGGTTAATTGAATTTGGAAAAAGTTCATCAATTTTTAAAAAAAGTTCACAAATTTGAAAAAAGTTCACCGCTTTTGAAAAAGATGTTCATCGATTTTGAAAAGAGTTCACCAATTTTGAAAAAAAGTTCATTGATTTTAAAAAAATCACAAACTTAAAAAAAGGTTCACAAATTTTAAGAAAAAGTTCATCAATTTTTTTTAAAAAAATCATCAAAGTTGAAAAAAGTTCATCAATTTGAATAAAAGTTCACCGTTTTTTTAGAATAGTTCATCGGATTTGGAAAAGGTTCATTGTTGGCGCTGCCTCCTCGCGCGGCGCCTCTTCTTCTTCCTCGTGTGGCACAACTCTCTCTTCTCTCTTTCATGGTGTCTCATAAGAACACACAAGACTAGGAGAAACACACACGTACACACATGTAGCAAGGGAGACCAAGAGCTTTGTTGTGAGGCCATTCCCTTGGTGTACACAATGCTACATTTTTCTCCAGCCCTCACGGCAAAGCTCTTGTGGTCTCCCTTGGTACATGTGTGTGTGTGTGTGTGTGTGCTCCTAGTCTTGTGTGTTCTTATGAGACACCATGAAAGAGAAGAGAGAGTTGTGCAAGACGAGGAAGAAGAAGAGGCGCTGCGCGAGGTGGCGGCGCCAACAATTGGTTTCAGAGCTAGAAAATAGTTTATTAAATTTGGAAAAAATTATCGATATTGAAAACAGTTCACCGAATTAGAAAACATCATAAAATTCGATGAACTTTTATCGTCGAATTAGAAAAATGAAAATGGAAAAGAAAACCAAAAAAGAAAAAGAAAAGGAAAAAGAAATAGAAAGAGAAAAGGAATAAAAAGGTTGTACATGGTCACCTCTGTGTCTTTGGTGTAGTGGCTATCGTTGCTAGCTTCAACTTGTAAGTGCATCTAGTGCCACCCCTAGTTGGTTTTGGAGTATTGACAACAAACCTAGTTGAGGGACTAATGTGTTTGTGAGAATTGCAGGATAACACAGGTAGAAGTCCCTCATTGATTCGGTTTTACTACCAGAGATGACCCCTAAAAATGTATGAAGACATTGAAGCCAAAGGTGGTATATGAAGATATTCACATTGAAGACTATGACAAAAGAAGACACGTTATGAAGCCTATGGAGCTCGAAGACTTAGATCTTTCGTAGTTCCTTTTCTTTTGTGTTGAGTCATAGGAACCACCGTACTGTTAAGTGGGGTCCAGGAGAACCAGTCAGAATGACTGAAGTGATGCCTAAACCAAAAACATATGTCTTCGAGTGAAGACAATGAGAGCGAATCTTGTCCAGAGCCGGACAAGTCAGCTTTGCTTGTAGCCCAAGTAAAGTTGCCATGAGAGTTTGAAATTTGACCGTTGAGACACGTGTCAATTCCTTAGTGACCCAGGGTCATTTCGGACAAATCAGGTCGGGTTGCCAAGTGGCTATAAATAGCCCACCCCCTACAACCATAAATGGTTGGCTGCTCAGATTTCAGTGCACGGCTTTTGTCGTTTGAGAGCAACCCACCTCGAAGCCTTTGAGAGAAAATTCCTAGCGAGGAGAAAAGCCCTAACCACCCAGAGCCAGAGAACATTGGGCATCACTTAAGTCTTCATGTCTGTGTGATCTGAAGACTTATTACACTTGAGGACTGTGAATCCTCCAGACGGTTAGGCGTCACATTCAGAGCATCCAAGAGACATTGTGGATTGCCAGTGAACGAAGTCTGTGAAGGTTTGGGAGTCTACCTTGAAGACTTACCAGAGTGATTGGGCGAGGACTATGTGACCTTAGCTCAAGGAGAATACGGTGAGGACTTGGTGTCCTGAGCTGCGTGTTCAGGACTGGGTGTCCGGGACTGTGTGTCCTAAGGTTTAAATACCTAGCCGCTCCAACTAGACGTACAGTTGTCACAGCAACTGGAACTGGTCCAACACATCATTGTCTTCAACGAGTCACCGGTTTCATCTTCACTTCCTTTTTCTTACTATTACTCATTGTGAAGCCATTGCATGCTTGCTCTATCTTTTGTCTTCACAACGTGAATGTATGATCTGTTTGGCTTCATAACTTCTTCCTACCTGATCCTTATTACACTGCAGCTGTTTGTCTTTGTGCTTTCACTCTATTGAATACTTGACCATGGCTTGCCTAGTGTAATCTGACTTCCGCTGCATAGTAATAGGCAAAATCTTCGCTGTTTGTCTTCATAACTCCCACGTTTTGAAGACTTTCATAAAAATCGCCTACTCACCCCCCTCTAGTCGATATAACGCACTTTCAATTGGTATCAGAGCAAGGTGCTCCCTTGTTCTGTGTGGTTCGGTTTAACCACCTGGAGTTTTAGCTATGTCGATTGCAGGGATAATCAAAGTCTCCGCTGCGTGCCCCGTCTTCGATGGAACTGAATATCCCTACTGGAAGAATAAGATGCGCATGCATCTTGAAGCCATTGACGTCGACCTATGGTATGTCGTCGAGAACGGCGTTCCCAAGGCTGGAGAAGGTGTCACTGCTGCTGATGTCAAGAACTTCACTCAACTGGACTCTACTGCCAAAAATATCATTTGTGGTCATCTGACAAAAGGACAGTATGGCCGTGTGAGTGCCTTGAAGACATCCAAGCTGGTCTGGGACTGGCTCTCTAAGGTCAATGAAGGCATCTCAACCCAGAGAGATCAGAGAATCAGTGTTCTTCGCAACCTCTTCAACCGCTTCAAGCGAAATGACAATGAGAATGTCCAGCACACATTTGACCGGCTCACTGACATCACAAATGAACTTCAAGCCCTCGGCGCCACTGAGATCACCAAACATGAAATCGTCAAGACGCTGCTGAGATCACTTGATAGTTCGTTTGACATCCTAGCCCTGATGATTCAAGAACGTCCTGATTTCAAGACACTCGATCCGTCTGACATACTTGAGAGGCTCAACACACATGAGTTCCAGCTTTCTGAGAAAAGAGATATCTACGGTCCAAACTATGGGCGAACTCGTGCCTTGAAGGCAAAAACTGTTTCCTCATCTGAAGAAGAATCTTACAGCAGTTCTGATGATCCTGAAGACATTGGAAGGGAACTTGCAATGCTAGTGAAGAAGTTCCAAAAATTCACCAAGAAGAAAGGCTTCAGAAAATCTTCACGATCAAGCTCAAGGAATGATGAAGTTTCTGCTCATGACTACAAGAAGAGAACATGTCACACGTGCAAGAAAACTGGACACTTCATCCCTGAGTGTCCACAGTGGGACAATGAGAACAGAAGGAAGAAGAAGAGCAAGGAATATGATTCTGACGACAAGAGGAAGAAGAAATACTCAAAGTCTTCTTCCAAGTCTTTCTCAAAGTCTTCATCACACAAGAAGAGCTCATCTGGCAAGGCACGTGCGTTTGTTGGCAAGGAAATGGATTCAGAGGAGGAGTCCGCTTCTGAGGAGGCAGAGGTGGAATCTGAGGAGGAGTCTGATTCTGGCATTGCGAGTCTGGCTACAGCATACGTCGCCAAGTCCATCTTCAACACTAAAGACAATGACTTCATCACCGACACTGATGCAAATGACAAGAACGACTCCACTCCTACCTACTGCTTCATGGCACGCGGTGCCAAGGTAAACACACGCACTACTCGCTATCAAACATCTAGTGACGATGACTCTGACTGTGATTCAAAACCCAGCTACAAAACACTTGCTAAAATTGCAACTGAATAACAGAAAGCTATGGAACATATTCAAAAACTGTTAGACATAAGCGATGATCTATTGGGTGCTGAAATGACTCGATCTGAATCCTTAATTGAAGACATAAAAAATCTTCACGTTAAGTATCAGGAACTTGAAGATCGTCCTGGTACTCTCCCAACAACTCATGAAAATCTTTCCTATGATTATCTTCAAAGGAAGTAAGAACTTGAGAAATTGAGAGTGGCTCATGAAGATCTTCAAAAGGAAAACGAATCACTTCGCGCCGAACAGATCAGTTCCGCTCAGGAAGGATTTGAACCACCATGTCTTAAATGCATTGAGCGTGATAATGCTACTTCTGTTGCTGAATGTTCCACTGCTACTGCTATTGCAATATCTTCAACTATTGATGTGGTAACTAACCCCTCTGTGGAGGATACCACTGCTATTGCTGATGAGAATGCTAGGTTGAAGACATTGCTTGAAACAGGGATGTACAAAAGTCTTAAAGGACATCAGACATTATGTGATGTCCTCAAGAAGCAGATTCTGAACCGAAACCCTAGGAAAGAGGGTGTTGGGTTCGTAAGGAAAATAAATGCAGATGGCTCTTACTGGAAACCTGAGCAGTACCCCAAAACCACATGGGTTGCTGCAAAGGAACCTTCAGCAGATCCATCCAATTTATCTGGCTTCACATGTGCTAACCCCATTATTATTGATGAATCCTTTGATGCAAACTATAAACTATTTAAGAATCAGAATGGTGAAGTGTTTGCCAGGTACATTGGTACTAACTGCAGGAATGGACCGCCTATGAAGAAGATCTGGGTTCCGAAAAAGTGTCTGGAAAATCTTCCTGTGAATGTCTTCATGACACCTCACTTGAAGAAGACAAACCTCAGACCAAAGGCTTCATACGATCCAAAGGCTTCATACAAACAGAGGACTCACCTGAGTCACACTAACGCAAATGTTTTGCAGGGAAACCATACTCAGGCATATGAATATGAGAGCGGTTCATCGAACCGTCATGTTCATATGACCAAGAATTATTCTGCTTATTTCTATGAGTATTATTGTCCACCTGCAAGACTGTTTGCTAAGGCTTCAAAGCCAAAATTCTCAGATGCTGCACTTAGACTCATTGCTTCTAAGCCACCCTTGAAGATGTGGGTGGTTAAGAAAGCTTAACTCTCTTTTGCAGGGAAAGGTCTCCAGCAGAAAAACAAAATCTTCTGACGCTATTGCTGGGGACCTTAAAAATCTTGTAGGGCGCAAGATAAAATGCCCGAATGGCATCATTATGTACTTCGTTCCTGAATCGCATGCTACTCTCCCTATTAGTCCTAATCTGGATCTAAGTTTTCATAACCCACTGGTTCGTCAAATGTTTTTGCTTCACAATTCTCTTGGTGAAGCCTATCCCCCTAACTACACTATAGGGTACGACACCAGCGTCTTCAAAGTCTTCAGAATGGATTATTAACAGTGGGTGTACAAATCACATGACTGGCAAAAGAAGCCTTCTTATGGACTCAACCTTACGTCCATCCAAAAAGAGCCACATCACATTTGCTGACACTGGTAAAAGTAAGTGAAAGTGCGTTATATCGACTAGAGGGGGGGTGAATAGGTGATTTTTATGGAAGTCTTCAAAACGTGAGAGTTATGAAGACAAACAGTGAAGATTATGCCTATTACTATGCAGCGGAAGTTAGATTACACTAGGCCAGCCATGGTCATGTATTCAATAGAGTGAAAGTGCAATGACAAACAGCTTCAGTGTAATAAGGATCAGGTAGGAAGAAGTTATGAAGCCAAACAGATCATACATTCATGTTGTGAAGACAAAAGATAAAGCAAGCATGCAATGACTTCACAATGAATAACTGTAAGTAAAAGGAAGTGAAGATGAAACCAGTGACACATTGAAGACAATGATTTGTTGGACCAGTTCCAGTTGCTGTGACAACTGTACGTCTGGTTGGAGCGGCTAGGTATTTAAACCAAAGGACACACAATCCCGGACACCCAGTCAAGGACACTTAGTCCAAGACACCCAGTCCTCACCGTTTTCTCCTTGAGCTAAGGTCACACAGACCTCGCCCAATCACTCTGGTAAGTCTTCAAGGTAGACTCCCAAACCTTCAGAGACTTCGTTCACTGGCAATCCACAATTTCTCTTGGATGCTCTGAACGCGACGCCTAACCGTCTGGAGGATGCACAGTCCTCAAGTGTAATAAGTCTTCAGATCACACAGACACGAAGACTTAAGTGATGCCCAATTTACTCTGGCTCTGGGTGGTTAGGGCTTTTCTCCTCGCTAGGAATTTTCTCTCAAAGGCTTCGAGGTGGGTTGCTCTCAAACGACAAAAGCCGTGCACTGAAATCTGAGCAGCCAACCGTTTATGGTTGTGGGGGTGGGCTATTTATAGCCACTTGGCAACCCGACCTGATTTGTCCGAAATGACCCTGGGTCACTAAGGAACTGACACGTGTACCAACGGTCGAATTTTGAACTCACACGGCAACTTTACTTGGGCTACAAGTAAGGCTGACTTGTCTGACTCTGGACAAGATTTTCTCTCATAGTCTTTGCTCGAAGACATAGGATTTGAATTAGGCATCACTTCAGTCATTCTGACTGGTTCTCCTGGACCCCACTTAACAGTACGGTGGTTCCTATGACACAACATGAATGAAATAAAACTACGAAGATCTAAGTCTTCGAGTTCCATAAGCTTCATAGGGAGTCTTCTCATGTCATTGTCTTCAATATGAATATCTTCATAAACCACCATTGTCTTCAATGTCTTCGTACATTTTTAGGGGTCATCTCTGGTAGTTAAACCGAATCAATGAGGGACTTCTACCTGTGTTTTCCTGCAATTCTCACAAACACATTAGTCCCTCAACTAGGTTTGTCGTCAATACTCCAAAACCAACTAGGGGTGGCACTAGATGCACTTACAATCTCCCCCTTTTTGGTGATTGATGACAAACTAGTTGAAGTTTTCAACGGGGAACATAATTTGTGAAATTGTAAAGGAATTGTCTTCATAAGTTGCAAGGGCTCCCCCTGAAGATGTGCATATAAGTAATTTTGCTTCTTGAATGCAAATGCACATGGCAGGTTGTACTTGTGGAGATCCATTTCAACTTATGATGACAATCCACTATGCATGTGAAAGTATATGAAGATAATGACATGCATAATGGAAAATGGACGTCTGCAGTATGAGATGAGTGCGGAATTTATCGTCGCACATGCGGAATTTATCTTCGCATAACGGAGTGACAAACAGGTAGCAGACGGCCATCAAGGCTAAGTGTTACAACTCAAAGAAGCAAATGTAGCAAAAACGAGAGTTGTAAGCACGAAGCAAAATGTAGCAAAAAATATGAAGGCACCCGCCCATAGTGACCCGCTTGAAGACTAAAACATCATATGCTTCTCCCCCTTTTGTCAGGAATGACCAAAAAGGTTTGAATACATAGAGTTTTCTACGCGTTCCCAGGCGCAGCAGGGTCGGTGGAGTTGTTTGGCGGCGGTGCAGACGAGCTTGGTGCAGATTCGACGCGCGTTGAAGCAGGTGGAGATGATGTCGCGTCGTCTTCTTCTTCAATAATCCGGGCAGACACGGTGGCAGCAGAAGAAGAGAACTCTGACTCTTCAAGTGATGGTGTGCTTCGCATCACAGCTCTTCTTGGAGGCGTGGAGTCAAATTTGAATCTCTCTCTGAAGCCATCCTCTTGCAGGTCAGCTTCATTGCTCATCATGGTGAGGCCTTTCCAAGTGCGGCGACAGGTCTCGTGTGCGGCAAACGCATTCTTGGTTGCCAGATTTCTGATGCGATTGACGTCTTGCATGATGCTTCTCATCTGCCTTTTGAGCCAGTCGTGATGCCTGTCTTGCTTTTGGTGAAGAGCCACAAGAAGCTCTCGATCATTGAGTGAACGAGCGCGCTTTTTGGGTCTCTTTGCAGCTGTGCTGTTAGTGGCTTCAGTTGATGCAGGGGCACGTGTGGTGCCAGCCATTGGATACACTCGGGAGAGAGCTTCAACACCTTCAATATTTTGAGTGAAGCTCTGGTGTTCTGCATTTTGAAGACTTAATGGTTGCTTGGCAGGCTCTGGATATATTGCTTCAGCAGATGTGTCCACATCTGGCAGAAATATCCTATGGTTGCGTGCTGAGGGTTGATAGGAGATTGCAGAGTGAAGCTTGATCAACCTCATAACCCACGGAGCATAGAATTTCAATCCAAACAGTTCTGAGGCAGACGCTGCAAATTGACGGATGAAGAGATCCTATGCGTTGAAGCATTTGCCATGAAGAATGCAAAAGATGAGAGTCTTCATTGCACCATTAATCGTTGCATATCGAGAGTGTCCCTTAACGGGCCAGAGAGTCCGCCTTATGATGTGATATATTGTTCTAGGCAGGTACTCTAAGTCTTCAACGAAGAACCGAGTTGGATAGGGTGCATTAGGAGGCAATGGCTTCATCATTGAGAGCATCTGACTCATATCTGGCTCAGGACGCTGAAATATGCTCTCAATTGCTTCAGCATGGAGTTGGCACCCTTCTTCAAAGAATTCGCCAGGAGTGGGAAGGCCGGTAAGCTCAATTATGTCGAAAGCATTGGCTTCATGATGGACATTGCCGGTCATCCACTCCAGGATCCATGTCTTCGGATCTCTGTTATAGCCTTTGATATGCAAGGTGGCATAGAACTAGAGCAGAAGCTCTTCGTTCCAGTGCTCTTCATCGGTGATAAAAGGCAGCAGACCCACTTGCTTGAAGCAATCCAGTGCTTCTTCCAGACCAGGCAGACCAGCAACAGCTTCAACCTCAAGGCGCTTGTGAGGAAAGATGCGGCCTTGGTTGTATAGGATGCATGAATAATAGCTGCGCTGTTGATGGCTCCAGAACCTATCTGATACAATCCGTTCCCTTGAATAAGGGTTCTTTGAGCGGTCGAAAAACGTGTTATCTGCCCTGAAGCCGTTGATGTTGAAGGAACCAGGAGCTGATGCAGGACCTGGGAACCTTGGCAGTCGTGGGATCGGCTTCTGGACCTGGGCCTGTGCGTAATATGATAGTTGAATTGTGGTCCGGCAGCAGACTCAGGGACAGAATGTTCAGGAGCAGTAGCTTCATTGTCTTCTGAAGCTGTTGTTTGGGAGGGCTCCACATTTGCTTCGTTGTTTGTGGCAGCCTCAACATTTGCAGCCTCCACACGTGTAGTGGGAGGGACGAACTCAGGCACGTTCTCCTGAAGAACTGCTTCTTGTTGGTGCGGGGAAGTTTGAGCTTGTGGTATTTCTGCATACTCTTCGGCTGGTGCAGCCGGAATGTCGTCAGCAGCCTGAGCCCTTGGCCCTTTGCGAAGCCTACGGAATGTAGGCGCCGGTGGAGTTGCAGTGGGTTGGTGCTCATCTTCCTCCTGTGGGCGATCTGCCCACGATGCATCTTGTGTGATTGGCGTCAATGGACGACCAATACTGATCAGTTCGCTTGTCTCAAGCTGAGGAAGGGCTGCATCACCTTGCACATTGTCTTGGAGACAAATGTCTTCAGTAGCGTTGGGTTCGTCTGCTGGAATGTCTTCAGCGTGCGGAGTCTCTATGAAAGCAGGCTCGTGCACAGTCAACTGATGATCTGCGTCAGGATAGCGGACGGAGAGGGGTTCAACTATCAAGGGCTCTGTGGGAGCAGCCCGAGATTTCTTGGTCTTGCACTTCTTGATGGTGGGTTCAGAAGGAGAGGCTTCAGAGTGTTTTCTCTTCTTAGCTTCAGCCTCTGCAGTCCGTGTCTTCTTGAGCTGTGAGGCGGTTGATCGACTCTTTGGCTTCGAGCCAGTCTTTGCAGTGGGGAAGACAATCGGAGCAGTTTCTGACCTTGGCGCTTCTGGTTCAGGCACAACAGGCTTCTTTTTCTTCTTCGAGGCCATCCTGGGGTCAATGCCGGGACGCCCAAGTGCCTTGCGCTTCTCTGCCTCATTGTAGGCCTGCACGCAGCGATCAGCCAGAGTCTTCATGCGCTCTCGCGAGCCTTGAGCTTCGGCACGCGTCTTCAGAAAGTTCTCTTTCAGATCGTGCAACATGATCTTGAAGTTTTTCACTTCTTGCACGCTGAGCTTGGCCACGTGCTTCTTGAATTGAGACTTTTCAAAATGAATTTTCTGTTTCAGTTCAACAATGCGCTGGGCTATTGCAAGTTCTGAAGCAATTGTGCCTTGAAACGCAACACTGAGGCCTATGGGCAGCTGCAGATCGTTGAAGCTGATGTCCGGTGAGGCAAACCATTCATCGATGAAGTTGTGGATGATGGTGACATCAAACAGAGGCAGATTGTTGAAGATTTCATCCTCCTCCTTGCTCTTGATGAGCTGCTCAAGAGCATCATCTCCAAGATCTTCATCGCTTGACAGATCAATGGTTTCGCAGTGCAGAATGTCAGCAGCTGTGAGCTCTTTGCCTGTGTGTGGCTGAGGCTTCTTGGCTTCTTGGGGCTTGGACACTCGTGATAAGCCTTCAGAATGCACACTGGCTTCAGGAGGTGCAGTTGCCAATGGCTTCACTCTTGAGATTTTGGGAGAAGCGGCTGGCTTTGAAGCTTTTGGCTTCTTCTGCTTTGACTTCGGCGCAGCAGGGGCGTCATCTGACTCAGTATCTGCTGGAGGGTCATTCACAGCAGTCCCTTGGACTAGGATGCGAGTGATGAGGCCTGCTAGATTGGCATACGGCCCGATGATATTGGGATCGGCGTCGCGTGTGCCATCTGCCCTTGGTGAGGAGGGACCAGGGTTGAAGTCAAGCCCAAATTTCTTCTTATTTATCTTCGCTGACTGTTGTGCAAACTGAAAGTTGCGCTTGAAGAGATTATCATCGCGGCACCAGAGAAGTGATGACGGATGAGCTTCAGCTGGCTGTGGTCCTCTCACCATGCATGGATAGAAGCCTAGAGCAATGGCTTCGACTCTGGACCTGGGTACGAGATTTTTGTATAATACGTCTCCCCACGATCTCTTGATGGCGCACTTCTCCGCATATTCCTGAGTGACGAAGCGGTATTGAAACCATTGCTCTGCCCAATATCTTCGAATCCATTGGATTCGTGTCTTGCGCTGACCATAGCTTTCTTCAGGATCAGTTTTATACATCTCTGCCAATTCATCAGGCAGATCTTTGGACGTTTCACCACGTCTCTGTCTGCCTCCCTTCCTTACTGCTGTTTCTGAAGCCATGAATCTTAACTTGGAAGGATTCAAGATGTTCAAAGTCTTCAAAGGCTTCCTTTTGCTTGACCAACAAGAACTGGCTTCAGGAGAGTTGATGTGATGCTGCAAGTATTCTGCAAATGAATGCAGACTATGAGAACCAAAGGATTCTCCCACGGACATGTACCTATGACAGCATTAAGGTGCGAGGGAAGGGGAAGAGGTCATATGCATTCTCAGAAGATTTTGAAGAAAAATCGGTTTAGAAGACATTGACCTCATCGTGCGAAGACATTCACTTATAGATAAGAAGTTGGTTCCAGATTTGTACGAACCCATAGATTAGTACAAGTGAGGAATCTAACTGCTTTATGAAGCACAAATGAATATACTAGGCATGTTATGAGATGCAGCGAGAGATCTAACTGGTGTGAAAAGAAACTTCTAACGGTTGAAAGTGACAGAACCAAGAGATCAAAAGAGGCTGTAAAAGAGGTTTTATTTACCCCACTGGAACTGCTAGACGAAGTGGGAGTTGAGGCCGAGCAGTTCGATCCTCCGTGCCCTAACTTGGCGACGGAAGACACCTACGGCGACGGCGGAGAGAGCGATGTCCGCTGTCGGCGTGAAAACGGCGTCGGAGAGGTTGCGGCAGTGAAGCGCTTCGTCCCCGGCGTCGTCGAGAGCTAGCGGTGGCGCTAGGGTTCGTGCGAGGGTGGAAGAAGAGATAATGACCGCAGTGAATCGTGTATTTATAGGGATAGAGGCGGCACTGTGTTATTACGCAGGTGCCCCTGGCGGTTCGCATTTGAGGCACGCGTGGCCAGTTAGAGGAAGATTGGGGTTTGTTCCACGTCCCACGCACGCCTAAATTGTCGGGTGGTCGTTCCTACTTCTCCGGATCTTATGTGGAGGAATGAGCATTGAAAACGGACTTTTATGGTTGTCTCAATGTCTTTAGCTGACAAGGACACAGTGAAGACATTTAACAGTTTCAACAGAATGCATATGACTTGGAGAGATAGAGTTTGAGATAGAAAGCATAGAGAGGTTAGGGTCCGATCACATTCACTTAGTTCAAACGATTCAACCAAGAAGACATAGCTATAAGTGAATGCTGTAGAGGACAGAACATCAGTACATATATATATATATATATATCTATATAATCAACGCAGTGAAGATAATCATGAAGACATATTAAGATTGAAGCCAAACCAAATGTGAAGACATTGAGAGGTAACGCCATGAGTGAAACACTTCAAACTCGAACGTTTGGTGGTGGCGTTACCCACCGTATAGGAAGAATTAGACCCAGACACGGCTCACAATTATCGTGGCGCTCCGAGTCAAATTCCATATTAATATATTCACACTCAGAATGTATGTCTTCATTGATTGAAGATATACTTTACTTTGTGTGTTGCACATCTAAGTTATCAATATGCATAAGTGTTAGGATGTGTGCCTGATCACAGGACATTTGAGGATTCCAAGATATTTAGCTCACACTGTTACTTGCAAAATCTCTTCTCATCCAAGGGCTTGGTGAAGATATCTGCCAATTGCTCTTCAGTGTTGACGTGTATGATATCAATATCTTCCTTCACAACATGATCTCTGAGAAAATGATGACGAATTTCAATGTGCTTTGTCTTCGAGTGCTGAACTGGGTTGTTGGCGATCTTGATGGCGCTTTCGTTGTCGCAGTAAAGTGGTACTAGCTTCAGATGAATGCCATAATCCTTGAGTGTTTGCTTCATCCACAGAAGCTGAGCGCAGTAAGATCCAGCAGCAATGTATTCAGATTCAGCAGTGGAGAGAGATACACAGTTCTGCTTCTTTGAAGACCAACATACAAGTGATCGTCCCAGAAAGTGACATGTGCCTGATGTAGACTTGCGATCAACTTTGTCACCAGCATAATCAGCATCCGAAAATCCAACCAAATCAAACTCTGAGCCCTTTGGATACCATAATCCTAGAGTTGGGGTGTGAGCCAAATATCGAAGAATTCGCTTCACAGCTAAGTGATGCGACTCCTTTGGTGCCGCTTGAAATCGAGCACACATGCAAACACTAAGCATGATATCTGGCCTAGATGCACATAAATAAAGCAAAGACCCAATCATGGAGCGGTATACCTTTTGATCGAACTCTTTACCATTGTCGTCAGGACCCAGATGATGTTTGGCTGGCATTGGTGTTGTGAAGCCTTTGCAGTCTTGCATACCGAACTTCTTCAGGCACTCTTTAAGATATTTCTCTTGAGATATGAAGATGCCATTGCGTTGTTGCCGTATTTGAAGACCGAGGAAGAACTTCAGCTCCCCCATCATGGACATCTGATATTGCTCTTGCATCATATATCCAAACTCTTCACTGTACTTCTGATTGGTGCAGCCGAAGATAATGTCATCCACATATATTTGGCACACAAACAGTTCACCATCATATGTCTTCGTGAAAAGAGTGGGATTCAGGGAACCAGGTATGAAGCCTTTGCTCCTCAGGAAGTATTTGAGTGTGTCATACCAGGCCCTAGGGGCTTGTTTGAGGCCATACAGTGCCTTGTTGAGCTTGTATACCATGTCAGGATGTTTTGGATTTTCAAAGCCAGGCGGTTGTGCAACATACACTTCTTCTTCAATCTTGCCATTGAGAAAGGCACTTTTCACATCCATTTGATATAGAAGTATGTTATGATGATTTGCATAGGCTAGCAGAATGCGTATGGCTTCAAGCCTAGCCACGGGAGCAAATGTTTCATCAAAGTCAATGCCTTCCACTTGAGTATATCCTTGAGCAATGAGACGAGCTTTGTTTCTGACAACTTGACCATGCTCATCTTGTTTGTTGCGGTATATCCATTTGGTGCCTATTATGTTGTGCTTCCGTGGATCAGGACGCTTAACCAGTTCCCATACATTATTCAGCTCAAACTGTTGAAGCTCTTCTTGCATAGCTTGAATCCATTCAGGTTCCATGAAGGCTTCTTCAACTTTCTTGGGTTCTGATATTGAGACGAATGCGAAATGCCCACAGAAGTTTGTTAGCTAAGTTGCCCTTGAACGAGTGAGTGGACCAGGTGCATTGATGCTGTCAAGTATTTTGTCAATCTGTACTTCATTTGCAACACGAGGATGTATAGGGCGAAGACTTTGCTCGTGCTGATCTGAGTTGTCATTTGGAGGTATATCTTCAGGCTGAGCATTGTCTTCATGTGGATCAGGTGCTGAGATGATAAGTTCTTCTTCAGGATGAGCTTCAGAAGGTACAATCTCTCCAGTTCCCATTAGCTTGATTGATTCACTAGCTGGAACTTCATCTAGCACATTTGGCAATTGCTCTCTTTATGATCCATTGGTTTCATCAAACCGTACATCCACTGTTTCGACCACTTTGTAATGGAAGAGATTGAAGACTCTGTAGGAGTGTGAATCCTTTCCATATCCAAGCATGAAGCCCTCATGTGCTTTTGGTGCAAACTTTGAGGTGTGGTGTGGGTCCTTGATCCAGCATTTTGCGCCAAATACTCTGAAGTAACTGACATTTGGCTTCTTGCCAGTTAGAAGTTCATAAGATGTCTTGTTCAGAAGCTTGTGAAGATAAACACGATTGATTGTATGGCATGCAGTATCAATGGCTTCAGTCCAGAATTTTCTTGGAGTCTTGTATTCATCTAGCATTGTTCTGGCCATCTCAATGAGTGTTCTGTTCTTGCGTTCGACGACGCCATTCTGCTGTAGCGTGTATGGAGCTGAGAATTCATGTGTGATGCCCAAGGTATCCAGATATGTATCAAGGCCAGTGTTCTTGAATTCAGTGCCATTGTCACTTCTGATGTGCTTTATCTTGGCGCCAAAATTGTTCATAGCTCGATTTGCGAAGCGTGTGAAGACATCCTGCACTTCAGTCTTGTAAAGGATTATGTGCACCCAAGTATATCTAGAATAATCATCAACAATTACGAAGCCATAGAGGCAAGCAGAAGTAGTAAAAGTTGAGTAGTGAGTGGGACCGAAAAGATCCATGTGGAGCAGTTCGAAGGGTTGTGTAGTAGTCATGATTGTCTTCGAAGGATGTTTTGCCCTTGTCATCTTCCCTGCTTCACAGGCACCGCATAAGTGATCTTTCTTGAACTTGACGCCCTCGATGCCTATGACATATTTCTTCTTCGCAAGGGTGTGGAGGTTCCTCATGCCAGCATGCCCAAGCCTTCGATGCCAAAGCCAGCATTCTGAAGCTTTTGCAAGAAGACATACTGCAAGTTGTGGTCCTGCTGAGAAATCTACCACATACAAATCACCTTTCCGATACCCTTCAAACACTAGAGATTTGTTAGATTCCATTAGCACCAGGCAACGATATTTTCCAAACATTACAATCATATTCAAATCGCAAAGCATTGAGACAGACATTAAGTTGAAGCCAAGGGATTCAACAAGCATGACTTTATCCATGTGTTGATCCTTTGAGATTGCAACTCTACCTAGACCCAATACCTTACTTTTACCAGTGTCAGCAAATGTAATGTGGCTCTTGTCGGATGGACGTAAAGTTGAGTCCATAAGAAGGCTTCTTCTGCCAGTCATGTGATTTGTACACCCACTGTCAATAATCCATTCTGAAGACTTTGAAGTCGCTGGTGTCGTACCCTACAGTGCAGTTAGGGGGATAGGCTTCACGAAGAGAGTTGTGAAGCATAAACATTTGATGAACCAGTGGGTTATGAGAACTTAGATCCAGATTAGGGCTAATAGGGAGAGTAGCATGCGATTCAGGAGCAAAGTACATAATGATGCCATTCGGGCATTTTATCTTGCGCCCCACAAGATTTTTAAGGTCCCCAGCAATAGCATCAGAAGATTTTGTTTTTCTGCTGGAGACCTTTCCCTGCAAAAGAGAGTTAAGCTTTCTTAACCACCCACATCTTCAAGGGTGGCTTAGAAGCTATAAGTCTAAGTGCAGCATCTGAGAATTTTGGCTTTGAAGCCTTAGCAAACAGTCTAGCAGGTGGACAATAATACTCATAGGAATAAGCAGAATAATTTTTGGTCATATGAACACGATTTGATGAACCGCTCTCATATTCATATGCCTGAGTATAGTTTCCCTGCAGAACATTTGCATTAGTGTGACTTAGGTGAGTCCTCTGTCTGTATGAAGCCTTTGGTCTTAGGTTTGTCTTCTTCAAGTGAGGTGTCATGAAGACATTCACAGGAAGATTTTCCAGACACTTTTTCGGAACCCAGATCTTCTTCATAGGCGGTCCATTCCTGTAGTTAGTACCAATGTACCTGGCACACACTTCACCATTCTGATTCTTAAACAGTTTATAGTTTGCATCAAAGGATTCATCAGTGATAATGGGGTTAGCACAAGTGAAGCCAGACAGATTGGATGGATCTGCTGAGGATTCCTTTGCAGCAACCCATGTGGTTTTGGGGTACTGCTCAGGTTTCCAGTAAGAGCCATCTGCATTAATTTTCCTCACGAACCCAACACCCTCTTTCCTAGGGTTTTGGTTCAGAATCTGCTTCTTAAGAACATCACATAGTGTCTGATGCCCTTTCAGACTTTTGTACATGCCTATTTCAAGCAATGTCTTCAACCTAGCATTCTCATCAGCAATAACAGTGGTATCCTCAGGAGAGGGGTTAGTTACCATGTCAACAGTTGAAGATATTGCAACAGTAGTAGCAGTGGAACATTCAGCAACAGAATTAGCATTATCATGCTCAATGCATTTAAGACATGGTGGTTCAAATCCTTCCTGAGCGGGACTGATCTGTTCGGAGCGAAGTGACTCATTTTCCTTTTGAAGATCTTCATGATCCGCTCTCAACTTCTCAAGATCTTGCTTCTTTTGAAGATAATCATAGGAGAGCTTTTCATGAGTAGTTGAGAGAGTCTCAAGACGATCTTCAAGTTCCTGATACTTAACGTGAAGGTTTTTTATGTCTTCAATTAAGGATTCAGAACGAGTCATTTCGGCACCCAACAGATCATCGCTTCTGTAACAGTTTTTGAATATGTTCCATAGCTTTCTGTTGTTCAGTTGCAATTTTAGCAAGTGTTCTGTAGCTAGGTTTTGAATCACATTCAGAGTCATCGTCACTAGATGTTTCATAGCGAGTAGTGCGTGTGTTTACCTTGGCACGGCGTGCCATGAAGCAGTAGGTAGGAGTGGAGTCGTTCTTGTCATTTGCGTCGGTGTCGGTGATGCAGTCATTGTCTTCAGTGTTGAAGATGGACTTGGTGACGTATGCTGTAGCCAGACTCGCAATGCCAGAATCAGACTCCTCCTCAGACTCCACCTCTGCCTCCTCAGATGCGGACTCCTCCTCTGAATCCATCTCCTTTCCAACAAACGCACGTGCCTTGCCAGATGAGCTCTTCTTGTGTGATGAAGACTTTGATGAAGACTTGGAAGAAGACTTTGAGTGTTTCTGCTTCTTCTTGTCGTCAGAATCATATTCCTTGCTCTTCTTCTTCCTTCTGTTCTCATTGTCCCACTGTGGACACTCAGAGATGAAGTGCCCAGTTTTCTTGCACTTGTGAGATGTTTTCTTCTTGTAGTCATGAGCAGAAGCTTCATCATTCCTTGAGCTTGATCGTGAAGATTTTCTGAAGCCTTTCTTCTTGGTGAATTTTTGGAACTTCTTCACTAGCATTGCAAGTTCTCTTCCAATGTCTTCAGGATCATCAGAACTGCAGTCAGATTCTTCTTCAGATGAGGAGACAACTTTTGCCTTCAAGGCTCGAGTTCGCCCATAGTTTGGACCGTAGATATCTCTTTTCTCAGAAAGCTGAAACTCATGTGTGTTGAGCCTCTCAAGTATGTCAGACGGATCGAGTGTCTTGAAATCAGGACGTTCTTGAATCATCAGGGCCAGGATGTCAAACGAACTATCAAGTGACCTCAGCAGCGTCTTGACGATTTCATGTTTGGTGATCTCGGTGGCGCCGAGGGCTTGAAGCTCATCTGTGATGTCAGTGAGCCGATCAAAGGTGTGCTGAACATTCTCATTGTCATTTCACTTGAAGCGGTTGAAGAGGTTGCGAAGAACACTGATTCTTTGATCTCTCTGGGTTGAGATGCCTTCATTGACCTTGGAGAGCCAGTCCCAGACTAGCTTGGATGTCTTCAAGGCACTCACACGGCCATACTGCCCTTTGGTCAGATGACCACAGATGATATTCTTGGCAGTAGAGTCCAGTTGAACGAATTTCTTGACATCAGCAGCAGTGACACCTTCTCCAGCCTTGGGAACGCCGTTCTCGACGACATACCATAGGTCAACATCAATGGCTTCAAGATGCATGCGCATCTTATTCTTCCAGTAGGGATATTCAGTTCCATCGAAGACGGGGCAAGCAGCGGAGACTTTGATTATCCCTGCAGTCGACATAGCTAAAACTCCAGGTGGTTAAACCGAATCACACAGAACAAGGGAGCACCTTGCTCTGATACCAATTGAAAGTGCGTTATATCGACTAGAGGGGGGGTGAATAGGCGATTTTTATAAAAGTCTTCAAAACGTGAGAGTTATGAAGACAAACAGTGAAGATTATGCCTATTACTATGCAACGGAAGTTAGATTACACTAGGCCAGCCATGGTCATGTATTCAATAGAGTGAAAGTGCAATGACAAATAGCTTCAGTGTAATAAGGATCAGGTAGGAAGAAATTATGAAGCCAAACAGATCATACATTCATGTTGTGAAGACAAAAGATAAAGCAAGCATGCAATGACTTCACAATGAATAACTGTAAGTAAAAGGAAGTGAAGATGAAACCAGTGACACATTGAAGACAATGATTTGTTGGACCAGTTCCAGTTGCTGTGACAACTGTACGTCTGGTTGGAGCGGCTAGGTATTTAAACCAAAGGACACACAGTCCCGGACACCCAGTCAAGGACACTTAGTCCAAGACACCCAGTCCTCACCGTTTTCTCCTTGAGCTAAGGTCACACAGACCTCGCCCAATCACTCTGGTAAGTCTTCAAGGTAGACTCCCAAACCTTCACAGACTTCGTTCACTGGCAATCCACAATTTCTCTTGGATGCTCTGAACGCGACGCCTAACCTGGAGGATTGCACAGTCCTCAAGTGTAATAAGTCTTCAGATCACACAGACAGAAGACTTAAGTGATGCCCAATTTACTCTGGCTCTGGGTGGTTAGGGCTTTTCTCTCCTCACTAGAATTTTCTCTCAAAGGCTTCGAGGTGGGTTGCTCTCAAACGACAAAAGCCGTGCACTGAAATCTGAGCAGCCAACCGTTTATGGTTGTGGGGGTGGGCTATTTATAGCCACTTGGCAACCCGACCTGATTTGTCCGAAATGACCCTGGGTCACTAAGGAACTGACACGTGTAACGGTCGATTTGAACTCACACGGCAACTTTACTTGGGCTACAAGTAAAGCTGACTTGTCTGACTCTGGACAAGATTTTCTCTCATAGTCTTCGCTCGAAGACATAGGATTTGAATTAGGCATCACTTCAGTCATTCTGACTGGTTCTCCTGGACCCCACTTAACAGTACGGTGGTTCCTATGACACAACATAAATGAAATAAAACTACGAAGGATCTAAGTCTTCGAGTTCCATAAGGCTTCATAGGGAGTCTTCTCATGTCATTGTCTTCAATATGAATATCTTCATAAACCACCATTGTCTTCAATGTCTTCGTACATTTTTAGGGGTCATCTCTGGTAGTTAAACCGAATCAATGAGGGACTTCTACCTGTGTTTTCCTGCAATTCTCACAAACACATTAGTCCCTCAACTAGGTTTGTCGTCAATACTCCAAAACCAACTAGGGGTGGCACTAGATGCACTTACAGTAAGGTATTGGGTCTAGGTAGAGTTGCAATCTCAAAGGATCAACACATGGATAAAGTCATGCTTGTTGAATCCCTTGGCTTCAACTTAATGTCTGTCTCAATGCTTTGCGATTTGAATATGATTGTAATGTTTGGAAAATATCGTTGCCTGGTGCTAATGGAATCTAACAAATCTCTAGTGTTTGAAGGGTATCGGAAAGGTGATTTGTATGTGGTAGATTTCTCAGCAGGACCACAACTTGCAGTATGTCTTCTTGCAAAAGCTTCAGAATGCTGGCTTTGGCATCGGAGGCTTGGGCATGCTGGCATGAGGAACCTCCACACCCTTGCGAAGAAGAAGCATGTCATAGGCATCGAGGGCGTCAAGTTCAAGAAAGATCACTTATGCGGTGCCTGTGAAGCAGGGAAGATGACAAGGGCAAAACATCCTTCGAAGACAATCATGACTACTACTCAACCCTTCGAACTGCTCCACATGGATCTTTTCGGCCCCACTCACTACTCAACTTTTACTACTACTGCTTGCCTCTATGGCTTCGTCATTGTTGACGATTACTCTAGATATACCTGGGTGCACATAATCCTTTATAAGACTGAAGTGCAGGATGTCTTCAGACGCTTCGCCAATCGTGCTATGAACAATTTTGGCGCCAAGATAAAACACATCAGAAGTGACAATGGCACTGAATTCAAGAACACTGGCCTTGATACATATCTTGATACCTTGGGCATCACACATGAATTCTCAGCTCCGTACACGCCACAGCAGAATGGCGTCGTCGAACGCAAGAATAGAACACTCATTGAGATGGCCAGAACAATGCTAGATGAATACAAGACTCCAAGAAAATTCTGGACTGAAGCCATTGACACTGCATGCCATACAATCAATCGTGTTTATCTTCACAAGCTTCTGAACAAGACATCTTATGAACTCCTAACTGGCAAGAAGCCAAATGTCAGTTACTTCAGAGTATTTGGCGCAAGGTGCTGGATCAAGGACCCACACCACACCTCAAAGTTTGCACCAAAAGCACATGAGGGCTTTATGCTTGGATATGGAAAGGATTCGCACTCCTACAGAGTCTTCAATCTCTTTCATTAAAAAGTGGTTGAAACAGTGGATGTGCGATTCGATGAGACAAATGGTTCACAAAGAGAGCAACTGCCAAATGTGCTAGATGAGATTCCAGCTAGTGAATCAATCAAGCTAATGGGAACTGGAGAGATTATACCTTCTGAAGCTCATCGTGAAGAAGAACTTATCATCTCAGCACCTGATCAACATGAAGACAATTCTCAGCCTGAAGACATTCCTCCCAACAACAACACAGATCAGCAAGAGCAAAGTCTTCGCCCTGTACATCCTCGTGTTGCCAATGAAGTGCAGATTGATAGAATAATTGACAGCATCAATGCACCTGGTCCACTCACTCGTTCAAGGGAAACTCAGCTAGCAAATTTCTGTGGGCACTTCGCATTCGTCTCAATATCAGAACCCAAGAAAGTTGAAGAAGCCTTCATGGAACCTGAATGGATTCAAGCTATGCAAGAAGAGCTTCAACAGTTTGAGCTGAATAATGTATGGGAACTGGTTAAGCGTCCTGATCCATGGAAGCACAACATAATAGGCACCAAATGGATATACCGCAACAAACAAGATGAGCATGGTCAAGTTGTCAGAAACAAAGCTCGTCTCGTTGCTCAAGGATATACTCAAGTGGAAGGCATTGACTTTGATGAAACATTTGCTCCCGTGGCTAGGCTTGAAGCCATACGCATTCTACTAGCCTATGCAAATCATCATAACATACTTCTATATCAAATGGATGTGAAAAGTGCCTTTCTCAATGGCAAGATTGAAGAAGAAGTGTATGTTGCACAACCGCCTGGCTTTGAAAATCCAAAACATCCTGACATGGTATACAAGCTCAACAAGGCACTGTATGGCCTCAAACAAGCCCCTAGGGCCTGGTATGACACACTCAAATACTTCCTGAGGAGCAAAGGCTTCATACCTGGTTCCCTGAATCCCACTCTTTTCACGAAGACATATGATGGTGAACTGTTTGTGTGCCAAATATATGTGGATGACATTATCTTCGGCTGCACCAATCAGAAGTACAGTGAAGAGTTTGGATATATGATGCAAGAGCAATATCAGATGTCCATGATGGGGGAGCTGAAGTTCTTCCTTGGTCTTCAAATACGACAACAACGCAATGGCATCTTCATATCTCAAGAGAAGTATCTCAAAGATTGCCTGAAGAAGTTCGGTATGCAAGACTGCAAAGGCTTCACAACACCAATGCCAGCCAAACATCATCTAGGTCCTGACGACAATGGTAAAGAGTTCGATCAAAAGGTATACCGCTCCATGATTGGTTCTTTGCTTTATTTATGTGCATCTAGGCCAGATATTATGCTTAGTGTTTGCATGTGTGCTCAATTTCAAGCGGCACCAAAGGAGTCGCATCACTTAGCTGTGAAGCGAATTCTTCGATATTTGGCTCACACCCCAACTCTAGGATTATGGTATCCAAAGGGCTCAGAGTTTGATTTGGTTGGATTTTCGGATGCTGATTATGCTGGTGACAAAGTTGATCGCAAGTCTACATCAGGCACATGTCACTTTCTGGGACGATCACTTATATGTTGGTATTCAAAGAAGCAGAACTGTGTATCTCTCTCCACTGCTGAATCTGAATACATTGCTGCTGGATCTTGCTGCGCTCAGCTTCTGTGGATGAAGCAAACACTCAAGGATTATGACATTCATCTGAAGCAAGTACAACTTTACTGCGACAACGAAAGTGCCATCAAGATTGCCAACAACCCAGTTCAGCACTCGAAGACAAAGCACATTGAAATTCGTCATCACTTTCTCAGAGATCATGTTGTGAAGGAAGACATTGATATCATACACGTCAACACTGAAGAACAATTGGCAGATATCTTCACCAAGCCATTGGATGAGAAGAGATTTTGCAAGTTACGGTGTGAGCTAAATATTTTGGAATCCTCAAATGTCCTGTGATCAGGCACACATCCTAACACTTATGCATATGATGACTTAGATGTGCAACGCACAAAGTAAAGTATATCTTCAATCAATGAAGACATACATTCTAAGTGTGAATACATTAATGTGGAATTTGATTTCGGAGCGCCACGATAATTGTGCGCCGTGTCTGGATCTAATACTTCCTATACGGTGGGTAACGCCACCACCAAACGCTCTATTTTGAAGTGTTTTACTCATGGCGTTACCTTGCAATATCTTCACATTTGGTTTGGCTTCGAACTCAACATGTCTTCATGATTATCTTCACTACGTTGATTATATAGATGTATACATACTAGTGTTCTGTCCTCTACAGCATTCACTTATAGCTATGTCTTCTTGGTTGAATCTTTTGAACTAAGTGAATGTGATCGGACCCTAATCTCTCTATGCTTTCTATCTCAAATTCTATCTCTCCAAGTCATATGCATTCTATTGAAACTGTCGAATGTCTTCACTGCGTCCTTGTCAGCAGAAGATATAGAGACAACCATAAAGTCCGTCTTCAATGCTCATTCCTCCACATAAAATCCGGAGAAGCAGGAACGACCGCCCGACAATCCAGGCGTGAGTGGGATGTGGAACAAACCCCAAACTTCCGCAAACAGGCCACGCGTTCCTCAGATGCGAATCGCCAGGGGCACCTGTGCCTATAAATTCACACTTACCGCGGTCATTATCTCCTTCTTCCACCCTCGCACAAACCCTAGCGCCACCGCTAGCTCTTGACGACGCCGGTGACGAAGCGCTTCGCTGCCGCAACCTCTCCGACGCCATCCTCACGCCGACCGCGGACATCGTTCTCTCCGCCATCGCCGTAGGTGTCTTCCGTCGCCAAGTTAGGGCACGGAGGACTGAACTGCTCGGCATCATCTCCCACTTCCGTCTAGCAGTTCCAAGTGTGGTAAATAAAACTTCTTTTTACAGCCCCTTTTGATCTCATGGTTCTGTCACTTTCTACCATAAGAAGTTTATCTTCACACAAGTTAGATCTCCCAATCTGCATCTCATAACATGCCTAGTATATTCACTTGTGCTTCATGAAGTAGTTAGATTCCTCACTTGTACTGATCTGTGGGTTCGTACAAATCTGGAACCAACTTCTTGTCTATGAGTGAATGTCTTCGCACGATGAGGTCAATGTCTTCTAAACTGATTAATCTTCAAAACCTTCTGAGAATGCATATGACCTCTTCCCCTTCCCTCGCACCTTAATGCTGTCACAGGTACATGTCCGTGGGAGAATCCTTCGGTTCTCATAGTCTGCATTCATTTGCAGAATTCCTACAGCATCACATAAATTCTCCTGAAGCCAGTTCCTGTTGGTCCAGCAAAAGAAAGCCTTTGAAGCCTTTGAAAGTTTTGAAGCCTTTCAAGTTAAAGTTTATGGCTTCAGAAGCAGAAGCAAGGAAGGGGGGCAGACAGCGACGTGAAGGAACTTCCAAAGATCTGCCTGAAGACCTGGCAGAAATGTATAAAACAGATCCTGAAGAGAATTATGGGCAGCGCAAGACCCGAATCCAATGGATTCAACGCTATTGGGCTGAACAATGGTTCAAATACCGCTTCACAACCCAAGAGTATGCTGAGAAAAGTGCCATCAAAAGACCGTGGGGAGACATCTTATACAAAAACCTTGTACCCAGGTCCAGAGATGAAGCTATTGCCCAAAGCTTCTATCCATGCATGGTTCGTGGGCCACAGCCTGATGATGCACATCCGTCGTCACTACTCTGGTGTCGTGACGACAATCTATTCAAGCGCAACTTCCAGTTTGCCCAACAATCAGCGAAGCAGAACAAGAAGAAGTTGGGGTTAGACTTCAACCCTGGTCCCTCAGCACCAAGGGCAGATGGCACACGCTACGTAGAACCCAATGTCATCGGTCTGTATGCCAATCTTGAGGGCCTCATCACCCGCATCTTAGTCCAAGGGACTGCTGTGAATGACCCTCCAGCTGACTCTGAGTCTGATGAAGCTCCTGCTGTACCGAAGCCAAAGCAGTCAAAGAAGCCAAAAGCTTCAAAGCCATCCCCTTCATCAAAAATCTCAAGGGCGAAGCCATTGGCAACTGCACCTCCTGAAGACAGTGTGCAGTCTGAAGACGTATCCCGCGTCTCCAAGCCCCAGAAGGCCAAGGTGCCTCAGCCACACACCGGCAAAGAGCTCACAGCTGCTGCCATTCTGCGCAGCGAAGCCATTGATCTGTCAAGTGATGAAGATCTTGGAGATGACGCTCTAGAGCAGCTCATCAAGAGCAAAGAAGAAGCTGAAATCTTCAACAATTTGCCTCTCTTTGATGTCGCCATCATCCATAACTTCATCGACGAATAGTTTGCCACACCAAACATCAGCTTCGAAGATCTGCAGCTGCCTGTTGGCCTCAGCGTCGCCTTCCAAGGTGCAATTGCTTCAGAACTTGCCATTGCCCAGCGCATTGTTGAACTGAAGCAGAAAATTGATCATGAAAAGGCTCAGTTCAAGAAGAATATGGCCAAGCTCAGCATGCAAGAAGTGAAGAGCTTCAAGACCATGTTGCATGAGCTCAAGGAAAATTTTCTGAAGAAGCGTGTAGAAGCTCAGGGCTCACGTGAGCGGATGAAGTCTCTGGCTGAAAGATGTGTACAAGCCTACAATGAGGCTGAGAAGCGCAAGGCACTTGGGCGTCCTGGCATTGACCCCAAGATGGCCGCGAAGAAGAAGAAGAAGCCTGCTATGGCTGAACCAGAGGCACCTAGGCAAGAAGCAGTTCCAATTGTTTTCCCAACTGCAACGACTGGCTCGAAGCCAAAGAGCCGGTCAACAGCTTTAGAGCTCAAGAAGACAAGAACTGCCTCTCCTACTGCCCCCAGCAAGAAGAAGCGAAAGATCAAGAAATCTCGGGCTGCTCCCATAGAGCCCTTGATAGTTGAACCTATCTCTATGGTTCACCCCAACGCAGAACGACAACTGACAGTTCATGAGCCTGCTTCCACAGAGGCTCCTGAAGCTGAAGACATACCAGCAGCTGACCCCATCGCTGCTGAAGACATTGGTCATCAGGAAAATGTACAAGATGATGCAGCCCTTCCTCAGTATGAACAAAGCGAGCTCATCAACATTGGCCGTCCTCTGATGCCAATTGCACAAGATGCGTCATGGGCAGATCGCCCTCAAGAGGAAGAAGACAATGAGGCCCACCCCACTCCAACCCCACAGGCGTCGTCTGCATTCCGCAGGCTTCGCAAAGGTCCAAGGCCTCAAGTCTATGCTGAAGACATTCCGGCTGCATCAGCCGCAGAAGACGCACCACAAGAGCCTACTCCTATGCTCCACCAAGAAGAAGTTCTCCAGGAGAACGTGCTTGTGACTGACCCTCCAGCTAGTCAAGCGGAGGCTGAAAATGTTGAGGCTGCCACAACCAACACTGAAGCCAATGTGGAGCCCTCCCCACCAAAAGCTTCAGCAGACAGCGAAGCTACTGATCCAGACACTTTTGTTTCTGAGTCTGCTACAGGTCCTCAATTTGATTACCATGTTGAGCACAGGCCTCATGTCCAGAAGCCAGTCCCAAGGCTGCCAAGGTTCCCAGGTCCTGCATCAGCACCTGGCTCCTTTGACATCAATAGCTTCAAGGCAGACAATACGTTCTTCAACAGCTCCAAGAACCCCTATTCAAGGGAAAGGATTTCATCAGATAGGTTCTGGAGCTATCCTCAGCGCAGCTACTATTCATGCATCCTATACAACCAAGGTCGCATCTTCCCGCACAAGCGCCTTGATGTTGAAGCCATTGCTGGTCTGCCCTGCTTAGAGGAAGCACTGGATTGCTTCAAGCAAGTGGGTCTGCTGCAGTTTATAACTGATGAAGAGCACTGGAATGAAGAGCTTCTGTTGCAATTCTATGCCACCCTACACATCAAAGGATACAACAGAGATCCGAAGACTTGGGCTCTGGAGTGGATGACCGGCAATGTCCATCACGAAGCCAATGCATTCGATATCATTGAGCTCACCGGCCTGCCCACTCCTGGCGAACTCTTCGAGGAAGGGTGTCCACTACACACTGAAGCTCTTGAGAGCATATTCCAGAGGCCTGAACCAAATATGAGTCAGATGCTCTCCATGATGAAGCCATTGCCCCACGATGCTCCTTATCCAACAGAGTTCTTCGTTGAAGACTTTGAGTACCTGCCCAGAACCATCTATCACATTATCCGGCAGACTCTCTGGCCTATTAAAGGGCACTCTCCAAATGCCAAGATCGAGGGTGCAATGAAGACTCTGATATTCTGTATCCTTCATGGCAAATGCTTCAACGCACAGGATTTCTTCATACGCCAACTCGCTGCATCAGGCTCAGATCTGTTTGGTTTAAAGTTCTATGCTCCTTGGGTAATGAGACTGATCAAGCTTCACTCTATGATCTCATATCAACCCTCAGCCCGCAACCATCGGATCTTCTTGCCAGATGTGGATACCTCTGCTGAAGCTATATATCCTGAGCCTGCCAAGCAACCTTTGAGTCTTCAGAATGCAGAACACCAGAGCTTCACTCAAAACGATGAAGGTGTTGAAGCCATCTCCATGGTGTATCCTTTGGCTGGCACTACACGTGCGCCATACCCTGCTTCAACTGAAGCCACTAATAGTGCAACTGCTTCCAGACCCAAGAAGCACGCTCGTGTTCTCAATAACCGAGAGCTTCTTGTGGCCCTTCATCAAAAACAAGATAGGCATCACAACTGGCTAAAGCGTCAGATGAAAAGCCTCTTGGTGGATGTTAATCGTCTTCGAAATCTTGCCACCAAGAATGCTTTCGTCACTCATGAAACCTGTCGTCGTACATGGAAAGGGCTATCAATGATGTGTACTGAAGCTGAACTTGAAGAGGATGGCTTCACTGAGCGATTCAAGTTTGACACCACACCTCCTAGAAGGGCTGTGATGCGCAACACACCATCACTTGAAGACTCTGAGTTTTCTTCATCTGCTGCCACAGTCACTGCCAGAATCATTGATGAAGAAGACGATGCTACATCACCGCCACCTGCTTCAACACCTCCAAGCTCTTCTGCACCACCAAACACCTCCAACGACCCTGCTGCTCCTGGGAACGAGTAGACACTCTATGTCTTCAAACATTTTTGGTCCTTGCTGACAAAAGGGGGAGAAGCATATGGGTTGATAGTCTTCAAGCGGGTCCATATGGGCGGGTGCTTTATGTTTTGCTATATTTTGCTTCGTGCTTACAACTCTCGTTTTTGCTTCATTTGGTTCTTTGAGTTGTAACACTAAAACTCGATGGTCGTCTGCTACTTGTTTGCCACCCTGTTTGCGAAGATAAATTCCGCATGTGCGAAGATAAATTCCGCACTTATCTCATTCTGCAGACGTCCATTTTCCATTATGCATGTCATTATCTTCATATACTTTCACATGCATAGTGGATTGTCATCATAAGCTGAATTGGATCTCCACAAGTACAACCTGCCATGTGCATTTGCATTCCAAAAGCAAATTAACTTATATGCACATCTTCAGGGGGAGCCCTTGAAACTTATGAAAACAATTCCTTATCCTTTACAATTTCACAGACTATATTCCCCGTTGAAAACTTCAACTAGTTTGTCATCAATCACCAAAAAGGGGGAGATTGTAAGTGCATCTAGTGCCACCCCTAGTTGGTTTTGGAGTATTGACGACAAACCTAGTTGAGGGACTAATGTGTTTGTGAGAATTGCAGGATAACACAGGTAGAAGTCCCTCATTGATTCGGTTTTACTACCAGAGATGACCCCTAAAAATGTATGAAGACATTGAAGCCAAAGGTGGTATATGAAGATATTCACATTGAAGACTATGACAAAAGAAGACACGTTATGAAGCCTATGGAGCTCGAAGACTTAGATCTTTCCTAGTTCCTTTTCTTTTGTGTTGAGTCATAGGAACCACCGTACTGTTAAGTGGGGTCCAGGAGAACCAGTCAGAATGACTGAAGTGATGCCTAAACCAAAAACCTATGTCTTCGAGTGAAGACAATGAGAGCGAATCTTGTCCAGAGCCGGACAAGTCAGCTTTGCTTGTAGCCCAAGTAAAGTTGCCATGAGAGTTTGAAATCTGACCGTTGAGACACGTGTCAGTTCCTTAGTGACCCAGGGTCATTTCGGACAAATCAGGTCGGGTTGCCAAGTGGCTATAAATAGCCCACCCCCTACAACCATAAATGGTTGGCTGCTCAGATTTCAGTGCACGACTTTTGTCGTTTGAGAGCAACCCACCTCGAAGCCTTTGAGAGAAAATTCCTAGCGAGGAGAAAAGCCCTAACCACCCAGAGCCAGAGAACATTGGGCATCACTTAAGTCTTCATGTCTGTGTGATCTGAAGACTTATTACACTTGAGGACTGTGAATCCTCCAGACGGTTAGGCGTCACATTCAGAGCATCCAAGAGACATTGTGGATTGCCAGTGAACGAAGTCTGTGAAGGTTTGGGAGTCTACCTTGAAGACTTACCAGAGTGATTGGGCGAGGACTATGTGACCTTAGCTCAAGGAGAATACGGTGAGGACTTGGTGTCCTGAGCTGCGTGTTCAGGACTGGGTGTCCGGGACTGTGTGTCCTAAGGTTTAAATACCTAGCCGCTCCAACCAGACGTACAGTTGTCACAGCAACTGGAACTGGTCCAACACATCATTGTCTTCAACGAGTCACCGGTTTCATCTTCACTTCCTTTTTCTTACTATTACTCATTGTGAAGCCATTGCATGCTTGCTCTATCTTTTGTCTTCACAACGTGAATGTATGATCTGTTTGGCTTCATAACTTCTTCCTACCTGATCCTTATTACACTGCAGCTGTTTGTCTTTGTGCTTTCACTCTATTGAATACTTGACCATGGCTTTCCTAGTGTAATCTAACTTCCGCTGCATAGTAATAGGCAAAATCTCCGCTGTTTGTCTTCATAACTCCCACGTTTTGAAGACTTTCATAAAAATCGCCTATTCACCCCCCTCTAGTCGATATAACGCACTTTCACAACTAGCAGGTCGCGAGTTTGAAATGTTCTCAGTACACTTTTTTGCATCGATTTTAAACAGGAAAATGGAGGTAATATAGGCCGGCCCAGCGCAGCGCGAGGGTGTGCGCCCGTTTGTGTAGACTGAAGGAACGGGCGCAGAGGGCGCCGTTTAGGATTTGATCTATTTCTCGCCTTAAGCTAGTGGAGAGGCTGCTCTCGCTGAGTGTTTTTCCTCTTGCCGCTTCGATTGTGCCGGCCCATTCGCGCATACATATGGGGAATTAAAAGAGCTGATGAAAAGGGAGAAGCAAGGTTCAATGGAATTTCCTAACGGACGCTTGCTGCATCAAATTGTCAAGGCTTCGCACAGAGGTGAGTGAACTAGCGATCAAGATCAGCCGGCCCAATAACGAGATAGTGCACGCGCTACAGCTTCCGGTTTTGGGAACCTTCTGGAGGGTTCCCTAACGGTTTTGGGAACCTTCTAGAAGGTTCATGAACCGGGTTTTCACTGGTTTTTTCTGTTTCTTTTCTTCTTTTTCTTTTTCTTTCTTTGTTTTTCTGTTTCTTTATTTCATTTTCAATTCCTCTTTCTTCTCTATTTATTTCTTTTTGTTCTCAAGAATTTCAAATTATTTTCCAAAATTCTAAAAATGTCCCGAAGTTCAAAAAATGTTCTTATTATTAATTTTTGTTTACAAATTCAAAAAATGTTCTACATTTTCTCAAAAATGTTCCCGTATTATATAAAATGTTCGCTTTTCAAAAAATGTCTGTAAGTTCAATTTTTTTTCATGTTTTCAAATTATGTTTGGGAGTTTCAAACAATCTTCCAATTTCAAAATTTGTTCACCAATTTCAAAAAATGTTCATGTTTTCAAATTTTATTGGGAGTTTCCATAAATGTTTCCGTTTAGAGAATTGTTCGCAAATTCCAGAAAATGTTCATGTTTCAATTTTTGTTCGGAAGTTTCGAAAAATGTACACAAGTTTTAAAAACTGTTCATGTGTTCAAGTTTTGTTCGGGACTTTCAAAAAAAATTCCCAGTTTTAAAAATTGTTCGAGTATCCAAAAATTATTTTCAAATTTGAAAAATGTTTGGGTTTTCAAATAAAACTTTCATGTTTTCTATTTTTGGGAGATTTTACAAAAATGTTCCAGTTTTTCAAAAAATGTTTGCATTTTTCGAATTGTTGAGTTTTTCAAATTCTATTCACAATGTCTAAAAGTGTTTGCTGTTTCATACAACCTTCATGTCTTTTTCTCAAAAAATACGTTTTGCGTACAAAATTTAAAAGATGTTCGGATATGCGCTCGGTTTTGATATGTTGTGCTGCATTGAAAACCAGGAATCTCCCTAGCTGAACTGGCTAGCTGTATTTCTTTGAAGCGTCAGGTCTCAGGTTCGAACCCTGCTTAGATTATTTTTCTTCTCGAGCGCTGCATTTTTTTCGTTCAGTACTGGTCGCTAGGCATATGGGCCGGCCTAGTCGGGAGACCCGACTGTGCGTCCGGTCGACATTCTGCCGCAAAGAGCCGCAGATAGAACCTCTCAGGTTCAAAATCATGTTAGTGATAAGTTGTACGTACACGTCGTAGTTGAGGCTATTTCAAAAGCTGCGCCAGCTTGTTATTTTTCTTCTCGAGCGCTGCATTTTTTTCGTTCAGTACTGGTCGCTAGGCATATGGGTCGGCCTAGTCGGGAGACCCGACTGTGTGTCCGGTCGACATTCTGCCGCAAAGAGCCGCAGATAGAACCTCTCAGGTTCAATCCCTGCAAGGGCTATCGCGGGTGCTGCAACCACTCCAACGAAATCATGTTAGTGATAAGTTGTACGTACACGTCGTAGTTGAGGCTATTTCAAAAGCTGCGCCAGCTTGCTATTTGCCGACCTGCGCGCCAAATAGGAGTGACCCTCCCTAATTTAGAAGAAGCGCTAGTCTACAGTGTTTTTGCACAGTGGGCTCGCCCGACAACATGGTCAACAGTTTTCGGAACCTATTAGGCACCAGTTTTGTGTCTCAAATAAAAAGAACAAGTTTTGAAGCGTTAGTGATCAGCATTGAAACAATTCTCGGAACCTTCTATGAGCTGTTTTAGAAAACTTCCAATAGGTTCTGTTCGGTTTTTTTCTATCAGATTTATTTTGTTTTGTTTTTTCCCATTTCCCCTTATCTTCTCACTTTCCTTGTAAAAACAAGAGGGACATTTTCTGATATGTTATGAACATTTTCTTAAAATTACGCAAAGAAAATTTTACATTTTTATGACCATTTTTAAAACAAGTGAAGGTGTTGTTGGTATTTATTTTAATTGGTTATAAACATTCTTTTATATGTCATGAACATTTTTCAAAAACTGCGTAGACAATTTTTCACATTTTCATGGAAAAGTCATTAGATGTGCGGATATTTTTGTAAATGTTGTGAATGTTTTTAAAGGTTACGAACATGTTTTTTTGATATGTAACCATTTTTAAAAAATTATACAAACAAACTTTTAAATTTGATGAACATTTTTTAAATGTCATGTATAAAAAATGTTCAAATGTCATGAGCACTTTATTAAAATTGTGTGGGCATTTGTTTCAGCTTGAACATTTTTTTAATACACAAAGGTTATTATATGCAAAAAAATAATATGAAAATTATTTCAAATATATATATTTTTAGAGAATTCGCAATATATTTGACATAAAAGTAAAACAAAAAATAAACATATGAATTAAAACACCAACTAGTGATCCTACACAACTTTGCTATAGTTCTTGCAACATGTGCCTCACCCGTTTAACCTCATGTTGTAGTCGAGACGCGAGAGAAGTACGTCGGTGGAGCAACAGGGGGCTCACGAGGGTGGAGGGCGCGCCTGGGGGGGGGGGGTAGGCGCGCCCCCTACCTCCCTATTGGTTGCTTGACGTAGGGTCCAAGTCTCCCGGATCATGTTCGGTGAGAAAATCACGTTCCCGAAGGTTTCATTTCATTTGGACTCCGTTTGATATTTTTTTCTTCGAAACCCTAAAATAGGCAAAAAAAAACAGCAATTCTGGGCTGGGCCTCCGGTTAATAGGTTAGTCTCAAAAATAATATTAAAGTGGAAAATAAAGCCCAATAATGTCCAAAACAGTAGATAATATAGCATGAAGCAATTAAAAATTATAGATACGTTGGAGACGTATCACAAGCTAAAATAGCTAAAGCAGCTTCTTTTTCGAAAACATAACCCTCAGGAATAACAGGCGATTCATATTTATTAGGGGGAGAGTCTTCATCATCACTTTCATTAATATTATCAGTTTCAATATTTTCATTCTCTCTAACCCTAACAAGTTGTTTATCAAGAAATTCACCAAGTGGCATAGTAGTATCAAGCATAGAAGTAGTTTCATCATAAGTATCATGCATAGCAGAAGTGGCATCATCAATAACATGCGACATATCAGAACGAATAGCAGAAGCAGGTTTAGGTGTCGCAAGCTTACTCAAAATAGAAGGTGAATCAAGTGCAGAGCTAGATGGCAGTTCCTTACCTCCCCTCGTAGTTGAGGGATAAAACTTGGTTTTTGGATCTCTCAAGTTCTTCATAATGATAAGCAGATATAAATCCCAAGTGACTCAAAGAATAGAGCTATGCTCCCCGGCAACGGCGCCAGAAAATAGTCTTGATAACCCACAAGTATAGGGGATCGCAATAGTTTTTGAGGGTAGAGTATTCAACCCAAATTTATTGATTCAACACAAGGGGAGCCAAAGAATATTCTCAAGTATTAGCAGCTGAGTTGTCAATTCAACCACACCTGGAAACTTAATATCTGCAACAAAGTATTTAGTAGCAAAGTAATATGATAATAGTGGTAACGATAGCAAAAGTAATGTTTTTGGTATTTTGTAGTCATGATAGCAATAGCAATGGAAAAGTAAATAAGCGAAGAACAATATATGGAAAGCTCGTAGGCAATGGATCGATGATAGAGAATTATGCCGAATGCGGTTCATCATGTAACAGTCATAACCTAGGGTGACACAGAACTAGCTCCAATTCATCAATGTAATGTAGGCATGTATTCCGAATATAGTCATACGTACTTATGGAAAAGAACTTGCATGACATCTTTTGTCCTACCCTCCCGTGGCAGCGGGGTCCTAGCGGAAACTAAGGGATATTAAGGCCTCCTTTTAATAGAGTACCGGACCAAAGCATTAACACATAGTGAATACATGAACTCCTCAAACTACGGTCATCATCAGGAGTGGTCCCGATTATTGTCACTTCGGGGTTGCCGGATCATAACACATAGCAGGTGACTATAGACTTGCAAGATAGGATCAAGAACTCTCATATATTGAAGAAAACATAATAGGTTCAGATCTGAAATCATGGCACTCGGGCCCTAGTGACAAGCATTAAGCATAGCAAAGTCATAGCAACATCAATCTCAGAACATAGTGGATACTAGGGATCAAACCCTAACAAAACTAACTCGGTTACATGATAAATCTCATCCAACCCATCACCGTCCAGCAAGCCTACGATGGAATTACTCACGCACGGCGGTGAGCATCATGAAATTGGTGATGGAGGATGGTTGATGATGACGATGGCGATGGATTTCCCTCTCCGGAGCCCCGAACGGACTCCAGATCAGCCCTCCCGAGAGGTTTTAGGGCTTGGCGGCGGCTCCGTATCGTAAAACGCGATGAATCCTTCTCTCTGATTTTTTCTCCCCGAAAGCAAATATATAGAGTTGGATTTGAGGTCGGAGGAGCTCCAGGGGGCCCATGAGGTAGGGGGCGCGCCCTGGGGGGCAGGCGCACCCCCACCCTCGTGACTAGGGTGTGGGCCCCCTGGTCTTCATCTTTTGCAAGGATTTTTATTATTTCCAAATAGACGTTCCGTGAAGTTTTAGGTCATTCCGAGAACTTTTGTTTCTGCAAATAAATAACACCACGGCAATTCTGCTGAAAACAACGTCAGTCTGGGTTAGTTCCGTTCAAATTATGCAAGTTAGAGTCCAAAACAAGGGCAAAAGTGTTTGGAAAAGTAGATATGACGGAGACGTATCAGGAGGAAACACGTGTTGCCTCACCGTTGGGACAGATGTCATCCACTCATTGGACAGGAGGCGTCTATGATAGGTCGACACGTGGCACGGCCCAACAGTGGCCCATTCCGGTGAAAAAGGCTGGCCCAGTAAAAAATAGCAGGCCGGCCCATATAAGGTCTACTTGTGCCAGGTCCATTTAAGCCCACGGCCCATACGAGATGTGCCAATTCGGCCCGTCAACAACCCATTAAAGATTTGACACCATTGCAGCCCATCGTCAGTTCAATCCCGTTAACAACCCGCTATTATTGACCCGATGAGATTTCGGCCTGTTAACGGCCCATTCAGTGGATGGACCAATTTTCACGATGTACATCTTTCGGCCTTTTAGCGACCCATTTAAATATTGGGCTAATTTCCGGTCCGGTGTGTCTTTCAGCCTGTTGACGGCCCATAAATCAGTTGGGCCATTTGTAGTCGGACCTGAGTTTTAGCCTTTTAGCGACCCATTTAAGTGTTGGGCCAATTTACGGCCCGGTGTGTCTGTCAACCTGGTGACGACCCATATATCTGTTGGGCCATTTGTAGTCGGACTTGAGTTTTGGCCTTTTAGCGACCCATTTAAGTGTTGGGCCAATTCCTGGCCCTGTGTGCCTTTCAGCCTGTTAACGGGCCATAAATGAGTTGGGCCATTTGTAGTCGAACCTGAGTTTTTGCCTTTTAACGGCCCATGCCCTTCATGGTCCAATACCAACCCAGTTTCTCTTTCGGCTTGCTCAAGGCCCAAAACACAGTTGGGCCATTTACATACGACTTAACTTTCAGCCTCTTAGCGGCCCGTGCTCTTCATGGTCCAGTACAAGCCCACTGTCTCTTTCGGCCTGCTAAAGGCCCACAGTATTGTTGAGCCATATGTAGCCCGAACTTAGTAACGACCTGTTAACGGCCCGTGAAATCAATTGGGCCCACCTGTTGCCCGCTTCGATGTCAGCCTGTTAACGACCCGGGAGTTAAGAGGGCCGACCTGTTGGAAATATGCCCTAGAGGCAATAATAAATTGGTTATTATTATATTTCCTTGTTCATGATAGTCGTTTATTATCCATGCTATAATTGTATTGATAGGAAACTCAAATACATGTGTGGATACATAGACAACACCATGTCCCTAGTAAGCCTCTAGTTGACTAGCTCGTTGATTAATAGATGGTTACGGTTTCCTAACCATGGACATTGGATGTCGTTGATAACGGGATCACATCATTAGGAGAATGATGTGATGGACAAGACCCAATCCTAAGCCTAGCACAAAGATTGTGTAGTTCGTTTGCTAAAGCTTTTCTAATGTCAAGTATCATTTCCTTAGACCATGAGATCGTGCAACTCCCGGATACCGTAGGAGTGCTTTGGGTGTGCCAAACGTCACAACGTAACTGGGTGGCTATAAAGGTACACTACAGGTATCTCCGAAAGTATCTATTGGGTTGGCACGAATCGAGACTGGGATTTGTCACTCCGTGTAACGGAGAGGTATCTCTGGGCCCACTCGGTAGGACATCATCATAATGTGCACAATGTGACCAAGGAGTTGATCACGGGATGATGTGTTACGGAACGAGTAAAGAGACTTGCCGGTAACGAGATTGAACAAGGTATCGGGATACCGACGATCGAATCTCGGGCAAGTATCGTACCGCTAGACAAAGGGAATTGTATACGGGATTGATTGAATCCTTGACATCGTGGTTCATCCGATGAGATCATCGTGGAACATGTGGGAGCCAACATGGGTATCCAGATCCTGCTGTTGGTTATTGACCGGAGAGTTGTCTCGGTCATGTCTGCATGGTTCCCGAACCCGTAGGGTCTACACACTTAAGGTTCGATGACGCTAGGGTTATAGGGAATAGATATATGTGGTTACCGAATGTTGTTCAGAGTCCCGGATGAGATCCCGGACGTCATGAGGAGTTCCGGAATGGTCCGGAGGTAAAGATTTATATATGGGAAGTCCTGTTTTGGTCGCCGGAAAAGTTTCGGGTTTTATCGGTAATGTACCGGGACCACCGGGAGGGTCCCGATGGTCCACCAAGTGGGGCCACCAGCCCCGGAGGGCTGCATGGGCCAAGTGTGGGAGGGGACCAGCCCCAGGTGGGCTGGTGCGCCCCCCCACCAGGGCCCAAGGCGAAGAGAGAAGGGAAAAAGGGGAAACCCTAGGCTCAGATGGGCCTAAGGCCCACCTAGTGGTGCGCCCCCCCTCTCTCCCCCCTTGGCCGCCCCCTAGATGGGATCTAGGGCTGGCCGCCACCCCTAGGGGTGGAAACCTAGGTGGGGGCGCAGCCCCTCCCTTTCCCCTATATATAGTGGGGGTTTTGGGCTGCCAGAAACATGAGAACATCTCCTTCTTGGCGCAGCCCTACCCCTCTCCCTCCTCGTCTCTTGCGGTGCTTGGCGAAGCCCTGCTGGAGTACCACGCTCCTCCACCACCACCACGCCGTCGTGCTGCTGCTGGATGGAGTCTTCCCCAACCTCTCCTTCTCCCCTTGCTGGATCAAGGCGTAGGAGACGTCACCGGGCTGTACGTGTGTTGAACACGGAGGTGCCGTCCGTTCGGCACTAGGATCATCGGTGATTTGGATCACAACGAGTACGACTCCATCGACCCCGTTCACTTGAACGCTTCCGCTTAGCAATCTACAAGGGTATGTAGATGCACTCTCCTTCCCCTCGTTGCTAGATTACTCCATAGATTGATCTTGGTGATGCGTAGAAAATTTTGAATTTCTGCTACGTTTGCCAATAGTGGTATCAGAGCTAGGTCTATGCGTAGTTTCTATGCACGAGTAGAACACAAGTTGTTGTGGGCGTCGATTTTGTCAATTTACTTGCCGTTACTAGTCTTATCTTGATTCGGCGGCATCGTGGGATGAAGCGGCCCAGACCGACCTTACACGTACTCTTACGTGAGACTGGTTCTACCGACTGACATGCACTAGTTGCATAAGGTGGCTAGCGCGTGTCTGTCTCTCCCACTTTAGTCGGATCGGATTCTATGAAAAGGGTCCTTATGAAGGGTAAATAGAAATTGGCATATCACGTTGTGGTTTTCGCGTAGGTAAGAAACGTTCTTGCTAGAAACCTATAGCAGCCACGTAAAAACTTGCAACAACAATTAGAGGACGTCTAACTTGTTTTTGCAGCATATGCCTTGTGATGTGATATGGCCAAAAGGATGTGATGAATGATATATGTGATGTATGAGATTGATCATGTTCTTGTAATAGGAATCACGACTTGCATGTCGATGAGTATGACAACCGGCAGGAGCCATAGGAGTTGTCTTTATTTATTTATGACCTGCGTGTCAACATAAACGTCATGTAATTACTTTACTTTATTGCTAAAGCGTTAGCCATAGTAGTAGAAGTAATAGATGACGAGACAACTTCAAGAAGACACGATGATGGAGATCATGATGACGGAGATCATGGTGTCATGCCGGTGACAACGATGATCATGGAGCCCCGAAGATGGAGATCAAAAGGAGCAAAATGATATTGGCCATATCATGTCACTATTTGATTGCATGTGATGTTTATCATGTTTTACATCTTATTTGCTTAGAACGACGGTAGCTTAAATAAGATGATCCCTCACTAAAATTTCAAGAAAAGTGTTTCCCCTAACTGTGCACCATTGCGAAGGTTCGTTGTTTCGAAGCACCACGTGATGATCGGGTGTGATAGATTCTAACGTTCGAATACAACGGGTGTTGACGAGCCTAGCATGTACAGACATGGCCTCGGGACACATGCAAAACACTTAGGTTGACTTGATGAGCCTAGCATGTACAGACATGGCCTCGGAACACGGAAGACCGAAAGGTCGAGCATGAGTCGTATAGAAGATACGATCAACATGAAGATGTTCACCGATGTTGACTAGTCCGTCTCACGTGATGATCGGACACGGCCTAGTTGACTCGGATCATGTTTCACTTAGATGACTAGAGGAATGTCTATCTGAGTGGGGGTTCATTAAATTAACTCAATTATCATGAACATAGTCTAAATTGTCTTTGCAAATATGTTGTAGATAAATAGCTCACGTTGTAGCTCCCTGTTTCAATACGTTCCTAGAGAAAGATTAAGTTGAAAGATATTGTAAGCAATGATACGGACTAGGTCCGTAGTCCGAGGAGTGTCCTCACTGCTACACAGAAGGCTTACGTCTTTGATGCACCGCTCGATGTGCAAACCCCTACAACGTCATCTGTGGATGTTGTGAACACCTGACAGACACATCTTGATGACTACTTGATAGTTTAGTGCACCATACTTTACGGCTTAGAAACGGGATTCCAATGACGTTTTGAACGCCATAGAACATATGAGATGTTCCAAGAGCTGAAATTGGGATTTCAGGCTCATGCCCGTGTTGAGAGGTGTGAGACCTCTGACAAGTTCTTTTGCCAACAAGATGGAGGAGAATAGCTCAGCTAGTGAGCATGTGCTCAGAATGTCTGGGTACTATAATCACTTAAATCAAGTGGGAGTTAAACTTCCAGATAAGATAGTGATTGATAGAGTTCTCTAGCCACTATCACTAAGCTACTAGATCTTCGTGATGAACTATGACATGCAAGGGATGGAGTTGATCCCGGAGCTGTTCGCGGTGCTTAAGACTGCAAAAGGTAGAAATCAAGAAGGAGCATCAAGTGTTGATGGTTTAACAAGACCACTGGTTTCAAGAAGGGCAAGGGCTAGAAGGGAAACTTCATGGATGGCAAATCAGTTGCCGCTCTAGTGAAGGAACCCAAGGTTGAACCCAAACCCGAGACTAAGTGCTTCTATTGTAAGGGGAACGGACACTGGTAGCGGAATTACCCCAAATGCATGGTAGATAAGAAGGCTGGCAACTTCAACAAAGTATATACGTGTTATTAATGTGTACCTCACTAGTACTCCTGGTAGCACCTGGGTATTGGATACCGGTTCAGTTGCTATTATTGGTGACTTGAAGCAAAAGCTACGGACTAAACGAAGACTGGATAAGGGCGAGGTGACGATGTGTGTTGGAAGTGTTTCCAAAGTTGATGAGATCACCATTGCACGCTCCATCTGCCTTCGGGATTAGTATTGAACCTAGATAAATGTTATCAGGTGTCTACGTTGAGCATGAATATGATTAGATCATGTTCATTGCAAGACGGTCATTCATTTAAGTTAGAGAATAATAGTTATTCTGTTTACATGAATGATACCTTTCATGGTCATGCACCCTATATGAATGGTTCATTGAATCTCGGTCGTGGTAATACACATGTTCACGCCAAAAGATGTAGAGTTAATAATGATAGTACCACTTTCCCGTGGCACTGCCGCTTAAGTCATATTGGTGTAAGATGTATGAAGAAACTCCATGTCGATGGATGTTTGGAGTCACTTGATTTTGAATCGCTTGACACATGCGAGCCATGCCTCATGGGCAGGATGACTAAGACCCCGTTTTCAGGTACAATGAAACGGGCAAGTGACTTGTTGGAGATCATGCATGCTGATGCGTGTGATCCAATGAGAATTGAAGCGTGCGGTGGATATCGCTATTTTCTCATCTTCACTGACGATTTGAGTAGATATAGGTATATTTACTTAATGAAGCACAAGTCTGAAACGTTTGAAAAGTTCAAGCGATTTCAGAGTGAAGTTAAGAATCATCATAACAAAAAGGATCATGTTCCTACGATCTGATCAAAAGGGGATTTTCTGAGTTATGAGTTTGGCAATCACTTAAGACATTGTGGAATTGTTTCATAGTTGAAGCCACCTGGAACACCACAAGGTAATGGTGTGTCCAGACGTCGTAATCGAACCCTATGAGATATGGTGCGATCTATGATGTCTCATACCAATCTACCGTTTTCATTTTGAGGTTATGCGTTAGAGACAACTGCATTCACTTTAGATAGGACACCATCTAAGTCTGTTGAGACAACGTCGTATGAACATTGGTTTGGCAAGAAACCAAAGTTGTCGTCTCATAATGTTTGGGGCTGCGATGCTTAAGGCTTCAGCCGGAGAAGCTCGAACCCAAAGCGGACAAACACATCTTCATAGGATACCCAAAGGTGACAAGTTGGGTATACCTTCTATCTCAGATCCGAGGGCAAATTGTTTGTCGCTAAGAACGGGTCCTTTCTCGAGAAGGAGTTTCTCTCCAAAGAATTGAGTGGGAGGAATATAGAACTTGATGAGGTTGTCGAACCTTTACTTCAACCAGAGAGTGATGCAACATAGAAAGATGTTTTCTGTGGAGCCTACGTCTGTTGAATAGGAAGTTGATGATAGTGATCATGAAGCTTCAGATCAAGTTGCTATCGAACATCGTAGGTCGACAAGGATATGTACTACTCCTGAGTGGTACGGTAATCCTGTCTAAGATATCATGTTGTTAGACAACAATGAATCTACGAGCTATGGAGAAGCGATGGTGGGCCCGTATTCCGACAAATGGTTAGAAGCCATGAAATCCGAGATAGGATTCATATATCAGAACAAAGTATGGACTTTGGTGGACTTGCCCGATGATCGGCAAGCCATTGAGATAAATGTATCTTTAAGAAGAAGACGGATGTGGGCGGTAATGTTACCGTCTATGAAGCTCGACTTGTGGGAAAGAGTCTTTTCACAAGTTCAAGGATTTGACTACGATGAGAATTTCTCACCCGTAGTGATGCTTGAGTCCGTCGGAATTATGATAGCATTAGCTGTATTTTTCGATTATGAAATCTTACAGATGAATGTCAAAACAAGTTTTCTTACCAGTTTTCGTAAGAAAAGTTGTATGTGATACAATAAAAGGTTTTGACGATCCTAAGGATGCTAAAAGGTATGCTGGCTCCAGCAATCCTTCTATGGACTAGAGCAAGCATCTCGGAATCGTAATATATGTTTTGATGGAGTGATCAAAGCTTTTAGGTTTATACAATGTTTGCTAGAAACTTGTATTTACAAGAAAGTGAGTGGGAGCACTACAACATTTCTGATAAGTATATGTGGATGACATATTGTTGATCCGAAATAATGTAGAATTTCTGGAAAGCATAAATGGTTTGTTTGAAGAGTGATTTTCAAAGGAAGACCTGGATAAAGCTGCTTACATATTGGGCATCAAGATCTATAGAGATAGATCAAGACGCCTGATGATACTTTCAAAGAACGCACACCTTGACATGTTTTTGAAGGAGTTCAAAATAGATCAGTCAAGGAAGGGGTTCTTACCTGAGTTGTAAGGTGTGAAGTTGAGTAAGACTCAAAGATTGACCACGGCAGAAGAAAGAGGAAGGACGAAGGTCGTCCCCTATGCTCTTGTCATAGGCTCTATACGGTATGCCATGCTGAGTACCGCACCTGATGTGTGCCTTGCCACATGTCTGGCAAGAGGATACAAAGGTGATCTAGGAGTAGATCACCAGATAACGGTCAAAATTATCCTTAGAGGAATAAGGAAATGTTTCTCGGTTATGGAGGTGATAAAGAGTTCGACGTAAAGAGTTACGTCGATGCAAGCTTAACACCTATCTGGATAGCTCTGAGTAGAGATACCGAATACGTATAATGGAGCAATAATTTGGAATAGCTCCAAGTGGAACGTGGTAGCAGCATCTATGATATAAAGTTTTGCCAAATACATAGGGATCTGAATATGGCAAGACCCGTTGACTACAACCTCTCTCACAAGCATAACATGCTCAAACCCAGAACAGTTTGAGTGTTTATCACATAGTGATGTGAACTAGATCATTGAGTCTAGTAGACTCTTGGATGTTGGTCACATGGCGATGTGACCTGTGAGTGTTAATCACATGGCGATGTGAACTAGATTATTGACTCTAGTGCAAGTGGGAGACTGTTGGAAATATGCCCTAGAGGCAATAATAAATTGGTTATTATTATATTTCCTTGTTCATGATAATCGTTTATTATCCATGCTAGAATTGTATTGGTAGGAAACTCAGATACATGTGTGGATACATAGACAACACCATGTCCCTAGTAAGCCTCTAGTTGACTAGCTCGTTGATCAATAGATGGTTACGGTTTCCTAACCATGGACATTGGATGTCGTTGATAACGGGATCACATCATTAGGAGAATGATGTGATGGACAAGACCCAATCCTAAGCCTAGCACAAAGATCGTGTAGTTCGTTTGCTAAAGCTTTTCTAATGTCAAGTATCATTTCCTTAGACCATGAGATTGTGCAACTCCCGGATACCGTAGGAGTGCTTTGGGTGTGCCAAACGTCACAACGTAACTGGGTGGCTATAAAGGTACACTACAGGTATCTCCGAAAGTATCTATTGGGTTGGCACGAATCGAGACTGGGATTTGTCACTCCGTGTAACGGAGAGGTATCTCTGGGCCCACTCGGTAGGACATCATCATAATGTGCACAATGTGACCAAGGAGTTGATCACGGGATGATGTGTTACGGAACGAGTAAAGAGACTTGCCGGTGACGAGATTGAACAAGGTATCGGGATACCGACGATCGAATCTCGGGCAAGTATCGTACCGCTAGACAAAGGGAATTGTATACGGGATTGATTGAATCCTTGACATCGTGGTTCATCCGATGAGATCATCATGGAACATGTGGGAGCCAACATGGGTATCCAGATCCTGCTGTTGGTTATTGACCGGAGAGTTGTCTCGGTCATGTCTGCATGGTTCCCGAACCCGTAGGGTCTACACACTTAAGGTTCGATGACGCTAGGGTTATAGGGAATAGATATATGTGGTTACCGAATGTTGTTCAGAGTCCCGGATGAGATCCCGGACGTCATGAGGATTTCCGTAATGGTCCGGAGGTAAAGATTTATATATGGGAAGTCCTGTTTTGGTCGCCGGAAAAGTTTCGGGTTTTATCGGTAATGTACCGGGACCACCGGGAGGGTCCCGGTGGTCCACCAAGTGGGGCCACCAGCCCCGGAGGGCTGCATGGGCCAAGTGTGGGAGGGGACCAGCCCCAGGTGGGCTGGTGCGCCCCCCCACCAGGGCCCAAGGCGAAGAGAGAAGGGAAAAAGGGGAAACCCTAGGCTCAGATGGGCCTAAGGCCCACCTAGTGGTGCGCCCCCCCTCTCTCCCCCCTTGGCCGCCCCCTAGATGGGATCTAGGGCTGGCCGCCACCCCTAGGGGTGGAAACCTAGGTGGGGGCGCAGCCCCTCCCTTTCCCCTATATATAGTGGGGGTTTTGGGCTGCCAGAAACATGAGAACATCTCCTTCTTGGCGCAGCCCTACCCCTCTCCCTCCTCGTCTCTTGCGGTGCTTGGCGAAGCCCTGCTGGAGTACCACGCTCCTCCACCACCACCACGCCGTCGTGCTGCTGCTGGATGGAGTCTTCCCCAACCTCTCCTTCTCCCCTTGCTGGATCAAGGCGTAGGAGACGTCACCGGGCTGTACGTGTGTTGAACACGGAGGTGCCGTCCGTTCGGCACTAGGATCATCGGTGATTTGGATCACAACGAGTACGACTCCATCAACCCCGTTCACTTGAACGCTTCCGCTTAGCGATCTACAAGGGTATGTAGATGCACTCTCCTTCCCCTCGTTGCTAGATTACTCCATAGATTGATCTTGGTGATGCGTAGAAAATTTTGAATTTCTGCTACGTTCCCCAACACGACCATTAACTTTCGGCCTGGTGACGACCCATTAACTTAATGGGCCCACTAAAGTTCATACATGTCTTTAAGCCAAATTAGATAATTTGAGCCCATTACGACGAGCAATTATGCACATGACCAAAACCGATCAAGCAAAGGTACAACGTATAGGGAAAAACGTTGCACATCCAGCATACATTACAGGAAATTACATCCATTGGGCAATCAAAGATTGATGCCAGTGCAAATAAATGAACAAAACCTAACGGTCTAGAACGTCACAATCTGCAACCTCAGCACGGATAATGCCCATAAGCATGTGGGCAAGTTCTTGCTGCTTTGCTGCACTATCTCTGAAAACATTGATCAGTTGTTGTGTCGCACGACTCTGCACCTCTGATTCCTCCACCATTTCCATCATTCCTTCAACCATTAATTGGTTCACAAACATACATTTTTTCCGTTGCATTCGAGGTATAGGATACTGAACAGATTCAGATGCGATTTTGGCACGATTGTATTGTTGACAGTGGAGAGTGTCTCGACCATTGCATCATAACATAAATTAGGAGGGGAACCAAACAGATTAATCATGAGTTATTGACATATTACCTGGCCTAGATTTATTGGAAAGAAACAATGGGGTTGCCTTGCTGTTTTTAGAGTTTGTCTTCTTATCTTCAGCAGCCCGCACCAAATTAAGACACTAGCATTGCTATCATTGGCCAAGTCAGATAATAGGAAAGCAACATTGGCACAACGAACGTTTGGGCAACTAGCCAACACCAAATTAACACAATATGGCACAACTATCATCAGCCAGTTAAGGTAATACGAAAGCAACATTGACACAATGAATGAATGGGCAACCAGAGCAGCACTACAATTCAGTAATGTGCATGATATGAGATAGTACACTCATGTAGCTCAGTATGCAAAACTACCAGGCAGTTTTCTTTACAAAAATCAACATTGGCGCCTTTAACATTTTGCTACAACTAATTTTAGATTAGACAAATGTTGGATTCACGCCGATTAACAAAATACATGCTGATGTAAAAATATAGTGATATACAACAGGTACTTACATCAGCATTGGAGCACAGAGAATTCCCGCAAGATATTTTCCTCGAATACAATCCCAATGAAGGAAATCTTCTATCATTTAACCTTATTTTCTAAAAGAGAGATGGGTAAGAAACATGTAGAAAATATGATCAGAATGCTATAAAATTTCATGATGCGAGGATACGCACACGCTTCTTAGAATGGAGTTGACATTCTCTTGCTGGACTGGAGTGGACTAGTTCTTTGGCCACTAGAATCTACTTATTATCAGTGGGAGTTGGGTTTCTCTGTGCTGGAGCAGTATCTATGAAAAATGGAGTTGGTTTATTATCTCCTGGCGTTTGGATCTTTTGCAAAGACCTGGTTTGTAACCCTTCAGATTCTAACATAGCCGTCTTCCCCTTGCATGCCTTATATAGAAGAATGATGCTTCAATTATAAAACATGCTACAGCAAAGATGGAATAGGTACTGAAGAATAGAAAGGAATGACATATTGACATGTATTCCCTCCATCTGGAAATAAATGGATGGGTCTAGGCGTATTTCAGTTCTAGATACATCCAGTTTTATCCATTTCTGCGACATGTAATCCGGACGGAGGGAGTATGATGTAAGAGCTAGGGTTACGATATGACAACACAGTAAAAAAACATTGAAAACCCACTGCATAACCGAAGTAATCAAACCCACTGATATGAGATAGTACACTCATGCAGCTCAGGATGCAAAACTACCAGGCAGTTTTCCTTACAAAAATCAACATTATGGCCTTTAATCATACATTTTGCTACAACTAAATTTAGATCAGATAAAGGTTGGATTCACGCCGATTAACAAAATACATTCTGATGTAAAAATATAGTGATATACTACAGGTACTTACATCTGCATTGGAGTGCAGAAAATTCCTGCAAGAATCTTTCCTCACAGACGATACCAGTGCAGAAATTCTTCTATCTGTTAAGCTTATTTTCTAAAAGAGAGATGGATAAGAAACATGTAGAAAATATGATCAACATGCTATAAAATTTCATGATGCAAGGATACGCACACGCTTCTTAGAATGGAGTTGACATATTTTTGCTGGACTGGAGCGGACTAGTTCTTTGGCCACCGGAATCTGCTTATTATCAGTAGGAGTTGGGTTTCTCTATGCTGGAGCAGTATCTATAAAAACTGGAGTTGGTTTATTATCTCCTGGCGTTTGGATCTTTTGCAAAGACTTGGTTTGTAACCCTTTAGATTCTAACATAGTCGTCTTCCCCTTGCATGCCTTGTATAGAAGAATGGTGCTTCAATTATAAAACATGCTACAACAGAGAGATGGAATAGGTACCGAAGAATAGAAAGGCATGACATATTGACATGTATTCCCTCCATCCAGAAAAAATGGATGGGTCTAGGCATATTTCAGTTCTAGATACATCCTTTTTTATCCATTTCGGCAACATGTAATCCGGACGGAGGGAGTATGGTGTAAGAGCTAGGGATACGACATGACAACACAGTAAAAAAATACTAGTTGAATGTAAAACTGTATGCTAGCAGAATACGTACAGAAAAAACTAAGGCAACATACACGTGTATGATTGGGAAACTAAGATGGCATTGCAACAGAGCACTAGAACAACACTTCAATGTAAAAAACATGGTATGGTAGACAGATGAAGTACATACTGATGAATAACAATGCATAAAATATTCAGAAGCATGATGCCCAAATTAAGCAGATGGCAATGCGATAGAGTAGAATGACAGTACTTGAATTTGAAAACATGTTATCATGAATGGAATAGGTACTGAAAAACAGGAAGGCATGACATATTTACATGCATGATCAGCATGCTAAGCACATGGAATTGCAACAGAGTAGATACACTCCAGGACATTATATGCATGTTGTACCCATATCACGGGCCAAGTTAGAGCAAGGACCTTGTGGGTGAAGAGGATTCAACATCTTTCTGCAAGTCTTCTGAAGAACTGCCTTTACATGTTCCATCATATTGGGTATCATTGACATCAAGTTTATTGGCCTTTACATTGCTCGGCGAGGTACTTGTGGATATATCAGTGTGTGCAATTATATCTGACATGCATGAAAGACAACTAGTAATTAGATTTATGTAATGAGTGCATGTAGGAGACGACATAAATAGTAGGACCGGGGTTAACTAACATCAACAAGTCTCAAAAACTAAAGGGGGAACATAGATGAAAGCTATAGAATATTATCGTTTATACTCGAGATTAACTAGATGGCACACAAAAGTATTAAAGAACAACATAGGTAATACCAGAAGTGGTATAATACTATAATCACTAGCCCGTGGGATAGCATTGGCTGATGGATGATAACTATGGAACAACGTTACCTAAAGAACAAGTATCTTAGCTGAACTATGGAACAACATTAACTCTTGAACAAGACCCGTAAGAGATCAGCATGAATATATAGTGACATGTGATAATCTATTTTCCATGCTTAGATGAATAACAAAGCCATAAATGTTGCACACAAGTAAGATGAGGGTACAACCTATCTGGCCACCATCCATAGGAGTGAGCATCATGTGCTGACTTGTCGATTGGCCCTGTAGTTGTTGTGGCTGTCCATGTCGGGCACGCGCATTCGATGCAGGGAACTATTGAGTGGGGAGTATAGCTCCCTTCTGGTGCATGCTTACCTTGTTGGAGCAGCTGTGGTGAGTCGGAAGACGGTGTGGCTGAAGATGCAGATAACGCATAATGTTAAGAATGACACATCTCTTTGATCTGAAGAAATACACTAAGAGATAAACAGCAAGGTACGAGAGTGGTCACACGTCTGTTGACTGAGACTAAATTGGGGTCACACGATTTTATTTTATTTTGGTACTGTTCGATCTACGCCGGATGGCTTGATGGCCGTCTTGTGCCTCCCGGCTGACACTGTTAGGAATCTTCCCCGAAGAGCCAGCGACCAACGGCAAAGCAGCTTGCCTCCGCCGTCCGTGGCCCCGGCCAAAACCCCGCTCCCGCCCCACCGCACTACCGTGGTTGCGCCGCCCCCAGACCAATCCACAAAGACTCCCCCTCATCCAGATCCGGCGGCGGCAGTACCTTGAACCCATGCAACTCTAAGATAACCATCTAAGAGCTGCTTCCGCGGCGAACTTGCGGCCCTGCACCCTTACGTTAGACACCAGCCAACCGGCAGCCTAGGAGCTCCGCCGCCTCGAGGGGTGCTGCTTCCCATTGGGAATCGATTGATCTAGAATAAAAATTCAGACAACTGACACCTAAATAAAGCGATTTGAGATGAGGGTGCGACCTATCTGGCGGCATGGTGAAGTAGGCAGGTCCAGCTGCCAAGTCGGTGAGGCCGGCGCGGTTGCGGTGGCCACCGGTGGCAGGGAAACATTGATGTCGCGACAGTCGACGGCTACGGGGAAGCAGTGCCGGGACTCTGGACGGATCTGAAGTTGGAGCCGCTCTGGCGCCGTGAACAACGGCAGGGGTGAATCGTCTCCGGTACGGTTCACGCGGCCGTCGTCGAGGCAGCTCCAGCAGCACGGAGTAAGAGGCACACGGCCCAGTGCACGACGGCAAATGGACAGCCTCTCCGGCATTAGGGAGGAGGGCGGCTGTGAAATTGATGTGGTGGGGGCGTCATGGAGGAGGGGCTGAGGTTTCGCGGCTCGGGAGAAGGGAGCTTCTGGGAAGAAGGTGATTTGGCGCCCACGAGGTATGAATGGGGGGGGGATTGGGAGGGGAGTGGAACCATGTTTCACGGACACATTTGTCTGAAATGTGAGGGGGAGTTACAGTTCTACCCCTGCCTTTAGGCTTCTCGGCTTGGGTCTGTGTACTGAGGGTCGGGGATAGTAGAGTAACTTTGCTTCTCCCCAAATAGTGGGCGGGAAGAATTTCAAGCGAGGAGGGCGTGTTTTGAAATATAGTGGGCGCGAGCGATTTCGGGCGAGGAGAGCGTGTTTTGAAATAGTGGGCGCGAGCTATTTCGGGCGAGGAGAGCGTGTTTTGCCGACCATGGTTTATGAATTATTCGGCACATGTCATTTCGGTCTAGGAGAAGGCGCGCTGGGATGAAGTTACGAACCTACCCTCGATTCCCAACGGGCCAATTAATGTGTCTCCCACATAGGACGGTAATTTCGTGTCTCCCATTTATTTGCTCGGGTGAATTCCACCGAGCAGAGGATTTTTATTGGTTCATTCAAAATTTGGGAGAACGAGCATCCATGTCTACCTTGCCAAGTCGATTCGAATCAAATTTAGAAATATTAGCTTGCCACTTCTTTTTTAGATGGAGAGATGATGCTCGGGAGTAATGTGTTTTTACATGCTCGTTGCTAGCGATTTACTATATGACAAATAGTTGACCCACTCAAAAACGGGAATCAAACCCAAAATGAAATATCTCGATTCAATGAAATAGCTCGTTCACCAGGTCAAAATAGTGAACTAAATCCAAAATTGAACACCTCAATCGAATAACATGTTGTACAGTATTATAGTACTCCATGAACATGTTGAAAGTCAAATTAATGAACTTGTTTGATATACACATATATCCGTTCATGTGTGGATTGCAGACAACATGTTCTCCAATTTAAATATTTGAATGCAAGTTTATATCGAAACATGGTTTATATCAGTCTTTGATGCATAAAACGCGACCTCCCCCTCTCCCGGACTCCTGCTCTCTCTCTCTCGCCGACAATCTTCAATTCTGTCGCGCGCATCCAACACACAAACCTTGTTAGTCCTCTCTCTTTCTCTCCATCTCTCTCTTTGTGTGTGTGTGTGCGTGTGTGTGTGTGTGGGGGGGGGGGTCTTTCTAGTTCGCATGCATATATACTCCATCTATAGGTCTCTCTCGCACACTATGTATGATTCTCTAGTCCAAGCTAGATATCTTGGGTGCACTCATCGTACGCACACAAATTCGTTGGCTCGTTGCCCGTAACTCTCTCACGCACCACTCTGCCGTCTCGGAGCTCTTCCCCCTCTCTCTCAAACTCTCCATCTACCTGGGTCACACATACACATGCATATCTCACTCGCACTCGATAGGCCCATCTAAAACTCTATCTCTCTCCCTTTTTCTCTCTCCATATCACACGCACACACACACACACAATCTCATGCCTAGCTAGCCAAATATGATGGTCTCTCACTCTTGTAGGCACACGCAGTCCCCCTATATGTATATGACTAACTAATATTAGTCTCCATCACAAACATGTGCATGGCCTATCTCGATTTCTCTCGGGGCATCTTTCTATCGCGCACGCACCTCCCTCGATCTCCCACCCATATAGTCCCCTCACGATCTCGATGGGGTCTCTCTATCACAAACACACCCTCTCGCCCTCCCCATGCGTCCATGTTCTCCATGTGTCCCTCTCGACCTTTGTTCCTTGTTGGCCAGACCTCTATTGGACATGTGCTATAGGCGTGTCTCTCTCCGTTGCAAACAATCACACACTAGCTATGTTCATGTATCTCCTCGCCTCGCTTTTCTATATCGGAGATTCATGCGTGATATGTTCACCTAAGAAACGAAAAACACACCCTCTCTCTAATTTATCGTTTGGTGTCACTTTCTCTTTCACACACATACTCTTTTTGCACACTTACTCATTCTCCTTCACACGCACTTGATCCCTCTCGACTTAGGCACTCTCCTCGGTCCATAGCATATTGATTTATTGAAAAGTCAAAAATCACAAAGTTTGACCATGTACGTGGAGAAAAACAATTACATCTGGAACGGAAAACATATACCATTAGATTCACCATGAGATGTAGTTTCGTATGATGTATCTTTGGTATTGAAGATATAAATAACACTTGTGTAAACCTGATCAAAGTTTCCAAAGTTTGACTTCTAAAACAATTACATGCACTGCATTATCGAGCGGATGGAATATCTCTTTCCCCCTCTCAGCTATCTGACGCACCACTTAGCCTTATCGGGGCTCCTCAATCTCTCTCAAACTTTATATCTCCCTGGTTCACACATATACATGTCTCGCCCGCGCTATACATATAGACCCATCCAACACTCTCCGCCCTTGTTCTCTCTCTCTCTATGTGACACCCCCTAATAAGTACCATAATCCCTCACTCCATCATAGGCGCAAGCACTCCCCCCTAAGTATGATTATCTCTCACTAGCCATCAGGAACACACTTATTGTCTCCTTCCATCCATACGTCTATCTCGATATCTCTCAGGGTATCTTCTATCGTGCACACACCTTGTCACTCGATCTCCTGCCCATGTAGTCCCATCACGATCTCCAGGGGATCTCTCTATGACAAACATACACTCTCTCCTCCCCATGTCTGCATTTTCTCCGTCCGCGCTTTGCCTCGCACCATCGCTGCGCCGCGCGAGCTTCAACTCATGCTATCTTCCCCAGATTAATGCCGCACCCGCCCTTCTTCTCCCTCAACTCAAGCAGCTCGACCTCTTCGACATTGTCATCTCGAAGAAGGCTATGGAGAACCTGCTCCGCAGCTCTACTGTGCTCGACTACCTTCTTCTTGAGCAGATCCACGGGTTCATTAGCCTCCACATCGCCTCGACGAATCTCCGATGGATTTATTTGTCTTGCTGGCCCCGCAACAAGACATTAATTGGGAAGAGATCACTCCAGCTGTTCCATGTTATGGTCATTGAGAATGCGCCTTTCCTTGAGAGATTGCTTATATCGAATCTAGAAGGTCCAACAAAAATCAGGGTCATTGACGCGCCAAAATTGACAGTGTTGGTGCACTCGTCTGCTAAATTCTACGAACTCTTTATTGAATCCATAATCATTCAGGTACAACACTCATCTTCTTCTCCGTCTTCTTGAAATTCACATTTTTAAATTTCTTCTTGATGTATTTATGACCGTCTTCCAGAAAATGATTCCCACAAGCTTGACCCAGTCTATGCGTACAGTGAAGATCTTGGCAATAAAATCTATCGACCCCAATCTGGATCAAGTTGTTGGATTCCTTACATGCTTTCCGTGCACGGAGAAGCTACTCATCGAGGTGAAAATTCTTTCCTATTAGTAAACGGTAATCATAACGTAGCTCAAATTTTTCATAATTTTCCCAAATTACGATGACAAGTGTAGTGTTCAAAACTGCATCTACGCACTGCACCGAAAGAAATGTTTTTAGTATTTTTTTTCTCATGTGATCACCTGCATCAGTTTTTTGTTGTACTACTATAGTAGCCTAGGCTAATCATAGTGGAAAGTAACTTAGACTACTCCAGTAACTCTATGGTTACCCTAAGAGCAAGTCACTACAAAAAAAAGACACATCCGTGACATTTTGGGCTGAACAATTTTTTTCTGTCATACATATGACACTTCTATGACGATAATTGTGACAAAACCCGGTATCATCATAGATGTGGTGGGCTCCTACTTCTATGAAAAAAAATCATGACAGAAAATGGGCTTTTCGTCCTGGGCGGGCCGGAGACGCAGCTGCATGACATTCTTTGGGCCGTCCATGACGGAAAAAACCGTGGTAGAAGCGAGGGGGAGGAAAATTTTGGGGAGTTCCCGGTTACGGTGGGAGTTCGGGGGCCGAGCGATGCGCGTTTCTCTCATACACGTACGCGTGTGTGTGCGAGGCGTTGGTCTAACTGAACCCAATCGAGGCGTTGGGCTCTAACTGAACCCGAGCGATTGCACTGCAGGCTACGCGTTACTGAACCCGAGCGATCGATCGATGACTGTTAAATGAACCCTATCGAGCGATTCCTTCGCTACTACTGCTAACTGAAGCCGAGGATGAACAGTGAGCAGTGGCGTTGCCTCTGGATGAACAGGACCCCGTGGTGTGGTGGAGGGCTGAATAAACAATAGACGGTGGAGGGGTGCCCGTGGAGGGGTGGATGAATAGGACCTTGCGGTGTGGAGGGCTGGATGAACAGTAGACGGTGGAGGGGTGGTTGAATAGGACCCCGTGGTGTGGAGGGCTGGATGAATAGTAGATGGTGGAGGGGTGCCCGTGGAGGGGTGGTTGAACAGGACCCCGTGGTGTGGAGGGCTGGATCAACAGTAGACGGTGGAGGGGTGGTTGAATAGTAGCTGGTGGAGTAGCGTGTGGTGGAGGCTGGATGAACAGGAGCCCGTGGAGGCTGGATGATTAGGAGCCCGTGGAGGCTGGAGGAGGTCGACGGTGGAGATGAACAGTATCCCGTGGAGTCCCGTTTTGCGGTACACCACACCCCTCCCGTTGAACAGGACCCCCGTTTCGACCGTAGCGCTCCAACACAAGTCTGTTTCCTCCGTTTTGCGGTACGCCACACCCCTCCCGATCAACAGGACCCCCGTTTCGACCGTAGGAGGTCCCTTTCCTCCGTTTTGCGGTACGCCACACCCCTCCCGATCAACAGTACCCCCGTTTCGACCGTAGGAGGTCCGTTTCCTCCGTTTTGCGGTATGCCACACCCCTCCCGATGAACATGATCCCGTTTCTAACATGGCCGGTCGAACACAAGGCCGTTTCCTCCGTTCTGCGGTACGCCAGGCCTCGTTTCCATCGCCTGTTCCGTCCAAGCCCTCCCGATGAACACGACGCATTCCATTGCCTCCCCATGAACACAACGCATTCCGTTGCCTCCCCATGAACACGACGACGACGCTATTTCTCCGTTCCGACCCAGCCATGTACACGAGCCCTGGCCGTACGTATGCGCGAGTAGGCGTTCGAGACCTCGCCCGTATGTACACATACGTGGCCGTATTTTATTTCTTGCACCCTGGCCGCTGTACGTACGTGTACATGCTACGTGCGCGCCTGTACTACGACACGTGCGCGCCTCTACATCGACCAGTATGTACGTACACGTTTGCGACCAGAATGATAACGCTACGTATGCTTCGACCAGGTGGGTCCCGACTGTCAGGCACTTCCTTGCCTGTGAAGATGTAGCTGGTGGGTCCCAGCAGTCAGGGGGGAATCGTTTTTTTTGCCCGGACGCACTTCCTTGCGTGCGAAGGTGTAGCTGGTGGGTCCCAGCAGTCGGGGGCCTGGTGGGTCCTAGCAGTCAGGGGGGCGAATCGTTTTTTTTTCCGGACGCACTTCCTTGCGTGCGAAGATGTAGCTCGTGAGTCCCAGCAGTCAGGGGGCGAATCATTTTTTTTCGCGAAATACGGTGGCCCGTTCGGTGGGTCCCCGCTATCAGGTGGAGGAATAATTATTTTGCGCGTAATAAGGAGGCACTTCCTTGCGGCTGTCGTGGACCCAGTTGTCAGCCTCTCCACGTACAGTACTCTTCCGATGGAAGTCGGTCATTGACCACGTTGACCACGCCGCGCCGAGAGCACCAGGGCGATGGTCTGGACGACGGCGAGGCCTGGGAAGGGGACGACGCGGAGCCGGGGAAGACGCAGCAGTGGAAGCCCGCGCGGAGAGGAGAACGAGGATTCACTGGTTTGGCCGTGGTGTGAGGCTGCCGTTGCCGCAGAATAACAGGGGGTGTGGGTGAGTAGAGGGATGGCCTGGCCAGCGGTGGGAGTAGTACGGGGCGGTGAGGCCTCCGCGGCATCACAGCCATCCACGGGAGGCAGGAGCACGCGACACGATCGGCGCTGCTTTGGGAGGCTGGAGCAAGAAGACTAGAGGTTGAAGAAGCACTACGGCCGTTGGATGGACATCGTACGATCAGTGCAGCTATAATCGTTTATATTGACTAAGTTGACAAAGCCCTTGGTACGCGTCAACTTAGTAGGCCCACAACTCAGATTTGGCAGAGAACATATAGCCCATTTGCAATTTGTAAGAATGTACAACCCATTTTTTAATTCTAATGGAATTTACTACAGCCCATTTACAGTTTGTTAAAAGTACATCCCAACTTCTAGCTAGGACAACGATTAATAATTTCAAACAACCGCTCAAAACAGAATTCAAAAAAAATTCCCACATTTTGATGGGATCCGAAATATTTTTATCCGAAATTTCTAGTCAGGTTAAATATAATTTCAAAATAAAGTTGTATTACGTTAAAATCCAACGAAATATTGCACGCGCAACAAGTAATCAAATTAAAATTTTCAAATTCCAAAAATAATATATTTTTCAAACTAATTACGTGTTTGGTGCATAGTAACTGTCCAGTTATTATAATTACATCCCATTTATTATTTCATAAAGTCCATTTTCTTGTTAAGCCTAATGCATACCTCCTAGGAAAGTTTGCAGCCCAGCGGGGTGATACGTCTCCGACGTATCTATAATTTTTGATTGCTCCATGCTATATTATCTATTTTTTTGGGCATTATTGGGCTTTATTATCCACTTCTATATTACTTTAGGGACTAACCTATTAACCGGAGGCCCAGCCCAGATTTCCTGTTTTATGCCTATTTCAGTGTTTTGAAGAAAAGGAATATCAGACGGAGTCGAAACGGAACGAAATCAACTAGAGAAGTTATTTTTGGAACGAAAGCCGCCCGATGGACTTGGACCCCACGTCAAGGAAGGAAGGAGGAGCTCACGAGGGTAGGGGGCGCTCCCCCTGCCTCGTGGGGCCCTCGTGGCTCCCCTGACGTGCTTCTTCTGCCTATATAACTCCATATACCCTAAAACTTCCAGAACGGAGATTAGATCGGGAGTTCCGCCACCAGAAGCCTCCGTAGCCACCAAAAACCAATCTAGACCCATTCCGGCACCCTGAGGGGGCAATCCTTTTCTGGTGGCCATCTTCATCATCCCGGTGCTCTCCATGACGAGGAGGGAGTAGTTCTCCCTCGGGGGAGGGTATGTACCAGTAGCTATGTGTTTGATCTCTCTCTCTCTCTCTCTCTCGTGTTCTTGAGATGATACGATCTTGATGTATCACGAGCTTTGCTATTATATTTGGATCCTATGATGTTTCTTCCCCCCCTCTACTCTCTTGTAATGAATTGAGTTTCCCCTTCGAAGTTATCTTATCGGATTGAGTCTTTAAAGATTTGAGAACACTTGATGTATGTCTTGCGGTGGATATCTGTGGTGACAATGGGATATCACGTGATTCACTTGATGTATGTTTTGGTGACCAACTTGTGGGTTCCGCCCATGAACCTATGCATAGGGGTTGGCACACGTTTTCGTCGTGATTCTCCGGTAGAAACTTTGGGGCACTCTTTGAGGTCCTTTGTGTTGGTTGAATAGATGAATCTGAGATTGTGTGATGCATATCATATAATCATACCCACGGATACTTGAGGTGACATTGGAGTATCTAGGTGACATTAGGATTTTGGTTGATTTGTATCTTAAGGTGTTATTCTAGTACAAACTCTAGGGCTGTTTGTGACACTTATAGGAATAGCCCAATGGATTGATTGGAAAGAATAACTTTGAGGTGGTTTCTTACCCTACCTTAATCTCTTAGTTCGTTCTCCGCTATTAGTGACTTTGGAGTGACTCTTTGTTGCATGTTGAGGGATAGTTATGTGATCCAATTATGTTAGTATTGTTGAGGGAACTTACACTAGTGCAAGTATGAACCCTAGGCCTTGTTTCCTAGCATTGCAATACCATTTACGCTCACTTTTATCATTAGTTACCTTGCTGTTTTTATAATTTCAGATTACAAATACCTTTATCTACTATCCATATACCACTTGTATCACCATCTCTTCGCCGAACTAGTGCACATATACAATTTACCATTGTATTGGGTGTGTTGGGGACACAAGAGACTCTTTGTTATTTGGTTGCAGGGTTGCTTGAGAGAGACCATCTTCATCCTACGCCTCCTAGGGATTGATAAACCTTAGGTCATCCACTTGAGGGAAATTTGCTACTGTCCTACAAACCTCTGCACTTGGAGGCCCAACAACGTCTACAAGAAGAAGGTTGTGTAGTAGACATCAAGCTCTTTTCTGGTGCCGTTGCCGGGGAGGTTAGCGCTTGAAGGTATATCTTTAGATCTTGCAATCGAGTCTTTTAGTTTCTTGTTTTATCACTAGTTTAGTTTATAAAAGAAAACTACAAAAAAATGGAATTGAGTTTGTCTCATACGCTTCACCTTTTTAATATCTTTCGTGAGTATGATGGAAAGGATAATTGTGCTCAAGTGCTAGAAGAAGAGATCTCTAAAATGTTTGGCACTAAATATTTGAATGATGAGCATGATTGCAATGTTGTTAGTACGAATTCTTTGAATATCCATGATGCTAATGATGATTGCACTAGTTATGATGAAAATACCTCCTATAAACATGTCAATTTTTGTGGAGTAGACTGGGTTTGCAAGTACACACCAAATAGGGAAGATAGACATTGCAAGAGGCATAAGTACTTAGAAACCAAATTGTTGCAAGAAGAGCTAGATGAATGTGCTGAAAGATTCAATATTTTTTGTGCCCCTTGTGAACTTTGCAATGAACATGGTCATTTAAAGCTCCAATGCTATTTGTTTCATGATCAAGTCATGTCCAAACATTGTAATAATTTGATTACCCTTGAGCATCATAAATAGCTTAGCCTTCTTTTGGGTTATGAAGAAATGAAACATATAACTGAGGGTATTCCAAAGTTTAATCTTGATAGATTTCTTGATTTTGATATAGAGAAAATTTATATGTATTGTGCGGTGAATTGTATTGAAAATCCTTATATTGCCAATTACATAAAGAAAAGAAAGCAAATAGTAGATGAAGAGAATACTAATGAAAGGGAAGAGACTTCCCAATATCCTTCTATTATTTCTTATGATGAATCATGTAATGAGGAGGAGCCTCCTATTCAACGAATCTCATTAATAAGGAGTTCCAAAAAGAAGATTGAACCCACACATGATGTGGTGAAGAAAAAGAAAATAAAAAGGAAGAGAGGTAAAAAGATATCTCTCTCAAATAATGCTGCTCCTATTACTATTGTGCCTCATGAAAATATAATTGTGGAAGATAATGATACTTCTTATGATCTTGAAAATCTTTTTGGCACTTGCTTGGAAGAATATGATAATTGCTATACTATTGGTGCTACCCATGCTATGTTTCATGAAGATGATGTTTTTGAGAATATATTTGCTGCAATTAATGTTTATCCCAAGCTTGGGGATGCTACGCTTAATGAAGATGATATTTTTAGTATCCCAAGTTTTGATATGCAAATTTATAATGATAATAACATGCCTCCTACTTATGATAATTATTCTGATGATACATATGCTATAAAAAGTAGTGAGGATTATATTTATAAAACTTATCATGATTATGGTTACCCCTTTTCTGAACATTACTCTTTTAATGTGGAAACAATTTATAGTATCCAAGTCTCTTATGATACTCCCACTATCCCGAATGAGAAGAATTTTGCTTATGTGGAGAGTAATAAAATTTCTATGATTGTAGATCATGAAAAGAATGCTTTAGGTGCTGCTTATATTGTTGAATTAATTCATGATGCTACTGAAAATTATTATGAGGGAGGAATATATACTTGTAGGAATTGCAATAATATCAAGTTTCCTCTCTATGTGCTTAAAATTTTGAAGTTGTGCTTATTTTGCCTTCCTATGCAAGTTGATTCTTGTTCCCACAAGTTGTTTGCTCACAAAATCCCTATGCATAGAAAATGGGTTAGACTTAAATGTGTTAGCAATATGCTTCATGATTCTCTCTTTATGTTTCAATTCTTATCTTTTATGTGAGCATCATTGAAATCATCATGCCTAGCTAGGGGCGTTAAACAATAGCGCTTGTTGGGAGGCAACCCAATTTTATTTTTGTTCCTTGCCTTTTGTTCCTGTTTAATAATAAATAATCCATCTAGCATATGTTTAGATGTAGTTTTATGTGTTTAATTAGTGTTTGTGCCAAGTAGAACCTTTGGGAAGACTTGGGGGAAGTCTTTGCGATCATGCTGTAAAAAACAGAAACTTTAGCACTCACGAGAATTGCTTCCATTTTTATTTGGAGAGTGATATTTAGTTAATTCTTTTTTCAGATGATTAATAGATAAATTCCTCAGGTCCAGCAATTTATTTGAGAATTTTATGAGTTCCATAAGTATACGTTTGATCCAGATTACTACTGTTCTATTTGTGACAGATTCTGTTTTTCATGTGTTGTTTACTTATTTTGATGAATCTATGGCTAGTAAAATAGTTTATAAACCATAGAGAAGTTGTAATACAGTAGGTTTAACACCAAAATAAATAAAGAATGAGTTCATTACAGTACCTTGAAGTGGTGATTTATTTTCTTATACTAACGGAGCTTACGAGTTTTCTGTTAAGTTTTGTGTTGTGAAGTTTTCAAGTTTTGGGTAAGGATTCGATAGACTATGGAATAAGGAGTGGCAAGAGCCTAAGCTTGGGGATGCCCAAGGCACCCCAAGGCAATATTCAAGGACAGCCAAGAGCCTAAGCTTGGGGATGCCCCGGAAGGCATCCCCTCTTTCGTCTTCGTTCATCGGTAACTTTACT